>NC_135238.1:142256230-142567619 GCF_051348905.1 Ranitomeya variabilis | reverse complement strand
AACGGTGCAGAGCACTATATGGCACAGCTATGGGGCAATTATGAACGGTGCAGAGCACTATATGGCACAGCTATGGGGCAATTATGAACGGTGCAGAGCACTATATGGCACAGCTATGGGGCAATAATGAACGGTGCAGAGCACTATATGGCACAGCTATGGGGCCATAATGAACGGTGCAGAGCACTATATGGCACAGCTATGGGGCAATTATGAACGGTGCAGAGCACTATATGGCACAGCTATGGCATGGGGCAATAATGAACGGTGCAGAGCACTATATGGCACAGCTATGGGGCAATAATGAACGGTGCAGAGCACTATATGGCACAGCTATGGGGCAATAATGAACGGTGCAGAGCACTATATGGCACAGCTATGGGGCAATAATGAACGGTGCAGAGCACTATATGGCACAGCTTTCTATGGTACAGCTATCAGGCAATAATGAATGGTGCAGAGCACTATATGGCAGAGCTATGGGGCCATAATGAACGGTATGGAGCATCTATTTTTATTTTTGAAATTCACCGGTAGCTGCTGCATTTTCCACCCTAGGCTTATACTCGAGTCAATAAGTTTTCCCAGTTTTTTGTGGCAAAATTAGGGGGGTCGGCTTATACTCGGGTCGGCTTATACTCGAGTATATACAGTACTTTGGGGTTGAAAATTCACACAACACATCTAGATAAGTTCCTTTAGGGGTCTAGTTTCCAAAATGAGGTTACTTGTTGGGGGTTTCTACTGTTTAGGCACATCAGAGGCTCTGCAAATGCAACATAAGGCCCGCAGACCATTTGATCAAAGTCTGCATTCCAAAACGGCGCTCCTTCCCTTCAGAGCTCTGCCATGCGCCCAAACAGTAGTCCCCCCCACATATGGGGTATCAGAGAACTCAGGACAAATTTCACAACAACTTTGGTGGTCCAATTTCTCCTGTTACCCTTGTGAAAGTAACAATTTGGGTGTGAAAAGATTATTTTTGTGGAAAAAAAAATTTTTTTTCACGGCTCTACGTTATAAACTTCTGTGAAGCACTTGGGGTTCATAGTGCTCATTACACATCTGGATAATATCCTTGGGGGTCTAGTTTCCAAAATGGTGTCACTTGTGGGGTATTTCTACTGTTTAGGCGCATCAGGGGCTCTTCAAATGCAACATGATGCCCTCAGACCATTCTATCAAAGTCTGCATTTCAAAACACCTCTCCTTCCCTTCCGAGCTCTGCCATGAGCCCAAACAGTGGTCCTCCTCCACATATGGAGTATCAGAGTACTCAGAGCAAATTGCACAACAACATTTATGGTCCAATTTCTTCTGTTACCCTCCTAAAAGTAAAAATTTGGGGGAGAAAAGATCATTTTTGCAGAAAAAATAAAAGAAATTATTTTTACGGCTCTACGTTATAAACTTCTGTGATGTCACTGCTCTATAGGGACTCCAGTGACACACTGACAAGAGACAATGGCTCCTGCAGTGCATCACTGAAGAGGTTTCCTGAGTTCAGGGTCTCACTTTATGGCAAAGCTGCATGGGAATTTTCCCACACAGCAGTGCCACAAGTGAGAGTAGGGACTATTTCTCACAGAGGCGGAGGAATACATTGCTGAAGGATACCTTCCGTCATTGTATTCCTGGAGCCCATGGAGAGCGGTCGCATCAGCTGATGTGGCTGCTCTCCTCGGGAGATCATTGTGGGATGCTCATTTTAATTGGATTTCTGCGGATCAGGGAGTACATTGTATATTATTTTAATATTTTTTACAGGTGACAATGGCTTCGGGGATCAAGGTGACAAGGTGATGTGAGTATGTACTCTATGTTGTATGTACTGTATGTCTACATGTATGTACTGTATGTCTATATGTATGTTGTATGTAGTGTATGTATGTGTTGTATGATGTATGTTGTATGTACTGTATGTTGCATGTTGCATGGTGCATGTTGTATGTTGCATGGTGCATGTTGTATGTTGCATGGTGCATGTTGTATGTTGCATGGTGCATGTTGTATGTTGCATGGTGCATGTTGTGTGGTGCATGTTGTATGTTGCATGGTGCATGGTGCATGTTGTATGTTGTATGTTGCATGGTGCATGTTATATGTTGTATGTCGCATGTTGTATTTCACATGTCGCACGTTGTATGTCGCATGTTGCATGTCGCATGTTGTATGCCGCATGTTGTATGTCACATGTTGCATGTCACATGTTGCATGTCACATGTTGTATGTCGCATTTCGTATGTTGTATGTTGCATGTCACATGTTGTATGTCACATGTCGTATGTTGTGTGTTGCATGGTGCATGTTGTATGTCGCATGTCGCATGGTGCATGTCACATGCCACATGTTGCGTGTTGCATGTCGCATGGTGCATGTCGCATGTTGTACGGCGCATGTCATATGTCGCATGTTGTATGTTGCATGGTGCATGTTGTATGTCACATGTCGTATATCTCATGTTGCATAATGTATGTCGCATGCCGCATGTCGTATGTCGCATGTTGTATGTTGCATGGTGTATGTTGCATGGTGTATGTTGCATGTTGTATGTCACATGTCTCATGTTGCATGTTGTATGTTGCATGTCACATGTTGCATGTCACATGTTGTATGTTGCATGTCACATGTTGCACGTTGTATGTTACATGTCATATGTTGCGTGTTGCATGGTGCATGTTGTATGTAGCATGTCGCATGGTGCATGTTACATGCCGCATGTTGCGTGTTGCATGTCGCATAATGCATGTCGCATGTTGTATGGCACATGTCATGTCATATGTCACATGTTTTATGTTGCATGGTGCATGTTGTATGTTGCATGTCGTATATCTCATGTTGCATATTGTATGCCGCATGCCACATGTCGTATGTCACATGTCACATGGTGAATGTGGTATGTTGCATGCTGTATGTTGTATGGTGCATGTTGCATGTTGTATGTTGCATGGTGTATGTTGTATGTTGCATGGTGTATGTTGTATGTTGTATGTTGCATGTTGTATGGAGTGTTGTATGTTGCATGGTGTATGATGTGTGTTGTTTGTTCAATGTTGTATGTTGTGTGTTGTATGTGCACACAGACTAGACGAGTCCAGCTCTGCTACATCTAGATGCCTGACATGCCTGTAGATGATCGCCGGAGATAACTCTCCAGCGATCACCTACACTGCAGCATTCTCATAATCAGCTGATCAGCTGACTGTGAGAACCAGCCTAGTGACCGGACATAACCCCCGGCAGTTCTTACGATAAGCTAAGTTATCGCGAGAACTGCAGTGGACGAGGGACTTCCGATGGCAGGACAGGTGAGCCAGCATGTAAATTGGGAGACATGTGTAGTAAGCTGCGTTTACGCAGTTACTACATATGTGACTAATCATTAGATGCGGTTTTAGCACATCTAATGATTGCTTATGGTAAATTTACAGCACGGCGACAGAGCATCGCCGCATTGTAAACAGACATGCTGCGTTCTGAAAAGACGCACCGCATGTCCGTTTACGCGGGTCTGCCACCTGCGTGTTTTCATGAAATCCCCTCCACTATGCTGTAACATCTGGATGCTGCGTGACTGATGCTGCGGCTCTACGCAGAGTCAAACACGAAGCGTTTCCTGACCGTGGAAACACACCCTAAGAGGTCTAGTTTCCAAAATGGTGTCACTTGTGGGGGGTTTCCACTCTATAGGAACATCAAGGGCTCTCCAAACGTCTGATCTAAATTCCAGTAATTTTTCACTGAAAAAGTCAAATGGCGCTCCTTCCTTTCTGATCCCTGCCGTGCACCCAAACAGTGGTTTACTCCCACATATGGGCCATCGGCGAACTCAGGACAAATTGCACAACAACGTTGGTGGTCTAATTTCTCCTCTTTCCCTTGTGAAAATAAAAATTTGGGGGAGAAAAAATCATTTTTGTGGAAAAAAACCCTATGTTATAAACTTCTGTGAAGCACTTGGGGGTTAAAAGGCTCACCCCACATCTAGATACATTCCTTAAGGGGTCTAGTTTCCAAAATGGTGTCACTTATGGGGGTTTTACACTGTTTAGGCACATCAGGGGCTCTCCAAATGCGACATGGCGTCCGATCTCAATTCCAGCCAATTCTGAATTGAAAAAATCAAATGGCACTTCTTCTCTTCCAAGCTCTGCCGTGCACACAAACAATAGTTAACCCCCACATATGGGGTATCGGCATATTCAGGAGAAACTGCATAACAAATTTTGTGATTCATTTTCTCTTTTTACACTTGTGAAAATAAAAAATTGGTTATGAATTAAAGTGTTTGTAAAAAAAAGTTAAATGATAATTTTTTCCTTCTACATTGCTTCAGTTCCTGTAAAGCAATTAAATGGATAATAAACTTCATGAATGTGGTTTTGAGTACCTTGAGGGGTGCAGTTTTTAGAATGGTGTCACCTTTGTGTATTTTCTGTCATGTACACCCCTCAAAGTGACATCAAATGTGAGATGGTCCCTAAAAAAATGGTTTTGTAAATTTTGTTGTAAAAATGAAAAATCGCTGGTCAACTTTTAACCCTTATAACTTCCTAACAAAAGAATCTTTTCTCCAAAATTGTGCTGATGTAAAGTAGATATGAGGGAAAAAATTTTTTTTAACTATTTTGTGTGACATATCTCTCCAATTTAAGGGCATAAAATTTCCGTTTTTTTATAAATAAACCCAAGTAATATCAAAGAAATTTTAAGACTATCATGAAGTACAATATGTCATGAAAAAATAGTCTCATAATCAGCGGGATCCGTGAAAGCGTTCCAGAGTTATAACCTCAAAGTGGTCAGAATTGTAAAAATTGGCCTGGTCATTAAGCTGCAAATTGGCTCAGTCACTAAGGGATTAATCAACTTTGTTACCATTTTGGCACTATGCTTTGGGTAACTGCCCATCTGGAAGACCCATTTCCATCCAAGCTTTAACTTCCTGGCTGATGTCTTGAGATGTTGCTTCAATATTGCCACATAATTTTCTCTTCTCATGATGCCATCTATTTTGTGAAGTACACTAGTCCCTCCTACAGCAAAATAACACCACAACATGATGCTGTCACCCCGTGTTTCACAGTTGGGATGGTGTTCTTAAGCTTCCAAGCTTCTCATTTTTTGCTCCAAAAGTAATGATGGCCATTATGCCCAAAAAGATCAATTTTAGTTTCATCAGACCACAGGACATGTCTCCAAAAATTAAGGTCTTTGTTCCTGTGTGCATTTGCAAACATTAATCTGGCTTTTTATGTTTCTTTTGCAGTAATGGCATCTTCCTGGCAGAGTGGCCTTTCAGTCTATGTTGATACAGTGCTGGTTTCACTATGGATATTGACACAAACTTACCAGCTTCCGCCATCATCTTTACAAGGTCTTTTGCTTTTGTCCTTGGGTTGATATACACGTCGGACCAAAGCACATTCATCTCTGGGACACAGAATCAATCTTGTTCCTGAGTGGTATGATGCCTGGACATTCTCATCTTGTACTTGCGTATAATTGTTTGTACAGATGAACGAGGCACCTTCAGGTATCTTGAAATTGTACTTAAGGATGAGTCGGACTTGTGCAAGTCCGCATTTCTCTTCCTGATATCTTGGCAGATTTCTTTAGACTTTCCCATTCTGCTACACAAATAAGCAGTGTGCTTTAGGTGTGCACTAAAATACATCCACTGTACCTCTAATTAACACAGATGTTGACAAAAAAAACAGAAGCTTTCAAACACATGACATCATGTGGGCAGTCCAGGATTGTTTAACCCCTTTCCAACTTCAGGCATAATAGTACACCAATGTCAGACACCCTCCTTTTGAGGTGAGCCCACATCTTTTCTGGCACATGTCAGCTGGTTTTGAGTGTGAGTATGTGAGTGAGTGTGTTAGTGTGAGAGTGTGAGTATGCATGTGAGTGTGTGAGTGTGTGAGTATGAGTGTCAGTGTGTGTGTGAAAGTGCGAGCGTGTGAGTGTGTAAGTGTGTGAGAGTATGAATGTGTGAGTGTAAGTGTGAGTGTGAGTGTGAATGTGTGAGTGTGAATGTGCGAGTGTGTGAGTGTGTGTGAGAGTGTGTGTTTGTGTGGTGCATACGGCATATAGAGTGTGTGTGTGTGTGTGTGTGTGTGGTGCGATGGTGCTCCACTGGTGGCACCGCGCAATAGGTTGGTACCAGCAGCAGTTTCCATATTGAGACACCCATCAAATGGGTGTCCCAATATGGCGGTCTGTGAACTTCCTCCGCTTGGAATTCTGGGATATGGTGACATCTGGACAGAACAGGAAATTAAAACATTACAAGGCAATTATATATATACTAGATGGTAGCCCGATTCTAACGCATCGGGTATTTTAGAATATGTAGTTTATTTATGAAGATTTTATAATAATACATTGAATACATAGGATTTGGCCGGCCTCGACCAATTTGCTGGACTACGCCTGTCGCTGATTGTTCGCAGCCGGCCATGTAGTATATAACAGCCCACGTAGTAAATAGCACAGCTACGTAGTATATTGCACAGCCACATAGTATATTGCACAGCCACGTAGTATATAGCACAGCCCACGGAGTATATAGCACAGCCTCGTAGTATATAACACAGCCCACGGAGTATATTGCACAGCCACGTAGTATATAGCACAACCCACGGAGTGTATAACAGCCCACATAGCATATAACACAGCCACGTAGTTTATAACAGCCACATAGCATATAACACAGCTCACGTAGTATATAACAGCCCACGCACGCAGTATATAGCACAGTCCACGTAGTGTATAACACAGGCCACATAGTTTATAACACAGGCAACGTAGTATATTGCACAGCCCACGTAGTATATAGCACAGCCCACGCAGTATATTGCACAGACCACGTAGTACATTGCACAGCCCATGTAGTATATTGCACAGCCCACGTAGTATATAGCACAGCCCACGTAGTATATTGCACAGTCCACGTAGTATATTGCACAGCCCACGTAGTATATAGCACAGCCCATGTAGTATATTGCACAGCCCACGTAGTACATTGCACAGCCCACGTAGTACATTGCACAGCCCACGCAGTATATAGCAATGTGGGCATCATATCCCTGTTAAAAAAAAGGATTAAAATAAAAAAATAGTTATATACTCACCTTCCGTTGGCCCCAGATCCAGGTGAAGCGGTTACCGACGCTCCTCGCGATCCGGTCCCAAGAGTGCATTGCGGTCTCACGAGATGATGACGTAGCGGTCTCGCGAGACTGCTACGACATCATCACGTGAGACTGCAATGCATGAAGTGGTCACCAGAGCGTCGCGAGGAGCGGGAAAGGCCGGTTCGGAATCCGAGGGGCCGACAGATGGTGAGTGTATAATGATTTTTAATTTTTTAAATTATTTTTAACATTAGATCTTTTAACTATTGATGCCGCATAGGCAGCATCAATAGTAAAAAGTTGGTCACACAGGGTTAATAGCAGCAGTAACGGAGTGCGTTACACCGCGGCATAACGCGGTCCTTTACCGCTGCCATTAACCCTGTGTGAGCGCTGACTGATGGGGATTATGGAGCGGGCACTGACTGTTGGGAGGAAGGGGTGGCCATTTGCCGCCGGACTGTGCCCGTCACTGATTGGTCGTGGCCGTTTTGCCGCGACCAATCAGCGACTTGGATTTCAATGACAGACAGAGGCCATGACCAATGAATATCCATGACAGACAGAAGGACAGACAGAAGGACAGACAGAAAGACAGAAGTGACCCTTAGACAATTATATAGTAGACTAGATGGTAGCCCGATTCTAACGCATCGGGTATTCCAGAATATGTATGTAGTTTATTTATGAAGATTTAGAGATATTTTATATCTGCCTCTATAACTGGCAAGCTTCATAATCTTTCCCTACAGGAAAGGAAAGCTGTTAACTCTCTGAAAAATAATGATTCGATCATCATCAGAGAGCCTGATAAAGGTGGGAATGTGGTGCTTTGGCCCACCCACCTTTATCTAGAGGAACCTAACAGACAGTTGAACAATAAACAATTTTACGTTAAATTGCCTTCGGATCCGACAGAGTTGTTTTTGGAGAGACTGCATAAATTGATTAACAAAAATAGCAAAGTCTGTGATTCTAAAAGCAATCAAACAGATAGTACCACTAGAAATGTCTATAAATACAGCGTAAGTGAAGATATAAAACTTAACTTTTACTAATTAATACAGATAAAAGTAAACAATGTCACCCAAGGTGTAATTAAGAATAGGGGTGCAGTCTCTTCCAAAAATAACCTGAGAGACTAAGTGACCCCCAATAGGATTCCAAAATCCGCATATAGCAACACCTGCGGAATGCAAATGGCCCAAGGTATAATATACAAATCTGCTGCAAGAAAAATATGTAATCAGCAACACGAATGCACATACGCTTGGTTACATAAAAAACAATTAGTCATTTTACACAACGATGGCACATGATACAAACCGTGCCGGTTTATAGTTACAAAGTAATGGAAAAGGAACAATCTCACCAATTCCACGGTGGGGGCACAGGAGCACTGGATAGTCTCCATTCAGGAATAAATCCAAGAATTGATAGGAGATGACAATACCCTGTCAATCCCTATGGGGCTACCGATAAGCTATCCCCAAAGCTCCTGCAGCTGCTGATTACATATTTTTCTTGCAGCAGATTTGTATATTATACCTTGGGCCATTTGCATTCCGCAGGTGTTGCTATATGCGGATTTTGGAATCCTATTGGGGGTCACTTAGTCTCTAAGGTTATTTTTGGAAGAGACTGCACCCCTATTCTTAATTACACCTTGGGTGACATTGTTTACTTTTATCTGTATTAATTAGTAAAAGTTAAGTTTTATATCTTCACTTACGCTGTATTTATAAATTGATTAACCAAGCAGCTTCCATGGGGATTATTTCAGTCAATGAAAAGAAATTCATGTGGTGTGAGAACCCAGTTACTCCCACATTCTACCTCTTGCCAAAAGGCCACAAGAATGCCCTAAAACCGCCAGGCAGACCAATAGTGTCAAGTATCGGCAGCATGTGTGAACGGGTTTGCACTTATGTTGATTTTTTTATTCAGCCTATTGCCTCAGCGCTACCATCGTTTATCAAAGACACATCAGATTTCATCCGTGTATGTCGTAACATTTCCTTGACTGGCCAAGAACTACTCGTCACTTGTGACATGGAATTGTTGTATTCCAATATTAACCATTCACAGGGCATTAAGGCACTTGAGTTTTTCCTTGACCGACTTGATGGTACAAACCGCCTCCATGATTCCTTCATCCTAGACCTTCTCAATTTTATCCTGTATCATAATTTTTTTTCTCTTTAACAGGACGTATTCCAAACAAGTATCGGGCGTGCTGCGCACCGGTTTACGCTAATATTTTTCTTGGATGGTGGGAAGAGACAGTCGTTTTCTGCTCTCAGGGATTCCGAAATCACATCAAACATTGGCACCGCTATATTGACGATGTTTTCTTTGTCTGGGTAGGTACAGAAGCTGCGTGTGTGCAATTCCTAAAGGAACTTAATGATAACACGTTGAACATCTTCTTAACTCATTCTTGTTCCCCGAACTCAGCCATTTTTCTAGATCTTCAAATCTCTACAGATGGGGATAGACTGGTGACAGAACTTTATTGCAAGCCCACTGCTACGAACAATCTCCTGCAATATCAGAGTTTTCACCCTCTACATACTCGTGCAGGGATCCCAGTGGGACAATTTCTTAGGGCTCGCCGTAACTGTACCACGGATGCAGGCTTTAAGGAACAATCCAGGGATCTTACCATGAGGTTTCGGCAGAGGGGATATCCCCGTAGGACAGTATCAAAGGCCTTTCAGCGTGCCAGAATACTGGATCAAGCATCTCTTCTGGTACCACATCCCCATCCACAGGACTCCACAGTTAGATTTATCACAGAATACAGCACTAACTGGAATGAGGTGAGACACATTCTTATCAAGAATTGGGACATTCTGACTTCAGATGCCCAAACCTCTTCCTGTGTGAGCCCTAGACCTTTGATGATGGCCAAAAGGGCCCCAAATTTACGGGACTTACTTACTAGGAGCCATTTCTCACGGCCGGTTACCTGACTAAATCGAGGGATTCGCCTTAGGGGTTCATTTCTGTTATGATCTGGTGGCCTAAGAGCAGCATGGGACGTACTCTGGAGAAGGTGGTACCTGTACTGACTGCAGACCCTGAACCTAACACCGCAACTAGAAGTAGCCGTGGAATGTACCTAGCGCTCCCTAGACATCGCGATACAGCCGGAGGACTAATTACCCCTAGAGATAGAAAAGGGAAAACTATCTTACCTCAGAGAAAATCCCCAAAGAACAGGCAGCCCCCCACAAATATTGACTGTGAGAGGAGAGGGAAAAAACATACACAGACTGAAATGAGAATTTAGCAAAGGAGGCCACTTCTAGCTAAATAGAAAGGACAGGACAGAGTACTATGCAGTCAGTATTAAAAAACTAGAAAATATCCACCACAGAAAATACAAAAACTCCACAGCTAACTAAAGATATGGAGGGTATATCTGCATCTCCAGAGATACCAGCTTGGCTAAAAAAATCCTAATACAGACCAAGCTGGACAAGACAAAACATAGAAAGGTGTAAAAGTAAGGACCGTATGCACTATCAAGTGAGGGTGCTCGGGTAGGATCCCACACCATATAATAATAAAATAAACCCGGCACTCAACTTAAAGTGAACCTCATGGGTTTTATTGAAGCAAAAGAAACGTTTCGGCCTATATGGCCTTCTTCAGTCAACGTGCTGCCCTTGGGGGCTGTGGAAGTGAGGCAGAGTATACTGCCAATACTGGAGATCATAGAGGTACTATGTGTGAGCTCGCTGGGTCCAGCTTTGATAGCGCGGGGAGAGCGTCCTCAGTAGCCTGAGAATAGGTGATGAGAGGCACCGGCGAGTCCAGGCGACGCGGTATCCACCGCTGGTCAGCCAGTTTTGCTTCAATAAAACCCATGAGGTTCACTTTAAGTTGAGTGCCGGGTTTATTTTATTAAAACATAGAAAGGAACTGAACAATAAGACCACAATATGTGGACAGCAAATCAAGGCCAGAACTTATCTTTGTTGAAAAGAACTGCAAAGCAGAAGGAACCAGGCAGGGATGTGAATCCTCCAGGAACAATGGACAACTAGCACTGACTAAAGGGTGAAGCAAGACTAAATAGCCCTGTCCAAATTGCAAAAGGTGAAAACACCTGATAAATGCTGTGATTCAGAGACAGCAGCGCTACCACTTACAACCACCAGAGGGAGCCCAAGAGCAGAATTCACAACAGTACCCCCCCTTGAGGAGGGGTCACCGAACCCTCACCAGAGCCCCCAGGCCAATCCGGACGAGCCAAATGAAAGGCACGAACCAAATCATCAGCATGAACATCGGAGGCAACAACCCAAGAATTATCCTCCTGGCCATAACCCTTCCATTTGACAAGATACTGAAGCCTCCGTCTCGAAAAACGAGAATCCAAAATCTTCTCAACCACATACTTCAACTCCCCATCAATCAACACCGGGGCAGGAGGATCAACAGAGGGAACAACGGGCACCACATATTTCCGCAACAAAGATCTATGAAAAACATTATGGATGGAGAAAGAGGCTGGAAGGGCCAATAAACCAAGGCTTAAACTTAGGGGAAGAAACCTCCATAGAGACATGACGGGAAGACAACCAGACCAAATCCCCAACCCGAAGCCGGGAACCAACACAGCGACGACGGTTAGCAAAACGCTGAGCCCCCTCCTGAGACAACACCAAATTGTCAACAACATGAGCCCAAATTTGCTGCAACCTGTCAACCACAGAGTCCACCCCAGGACAATCAGAAGGCTCAACCTGCCCTGAAGAAAAACGAGGATGAAAACCAGAGTTACAAAAGAAGGGTGAAACCAAGGTAGCAGAACTAGCCTGATTATTAAGGGCAAACTCGGCCAATGGCAAGAAAGCCACCCAATCATACTGATCAGCAGACACAAAGCATCTCAAATAAGTTTCCAAAGTCTGATTAGTTCGCTCGGTTTGGCCATTTGTCTGAGGATGAAATGTGGAAGAAAAAGACAAATCAATGCCCAGCCTAGCACAAAAGGCCCGCCAAAACCTAGAAACAAACTGGGAACCTCTATCGGACACAATGTTCTCCGGAATGACATGCAAACGAACCACATGCTGAAAAAACAATGGAACCAAATCAGAAGAGGAAAGCAACTTAGGCAAAGGTACCAAATGAACCATCTTAGAAAACCGGTCACAAACCACCCAGATAACTGACATCCTCTGGGAAACCGGAAGATCTGAAATAAAATCCATAGAAATATGCGTCCAAGGCCTCTCAGGGACCGGCAAAGGCAAAAGCAATCCACTAGAGCGGGAACAGCAAGGCTTGGCCCGCGCACAAGTCCCACAGGACTGCACAAAAGAACGCACATCCCGTGACAAAGAAGGCCACCAAAAGGACCTACCAACCAAATCTCTGGTACCAAAAATCCCAGGATGACCGGCCAACACAGAACAATGAACCTCCGAAATCACTTTACTAGTCCATCTGTCAGGAACAAACAATTTCCCCACTGGACAGCAGTCAGGTTTATCAGCCTGAAATTTCTGAAGAACCCGTCGTAAATCAGGGGAGATGGCAGAAAGAATCACCCCTTCCTTCAGAATACCGACCGGCTCAAGGACCCCAGGAGAATCAGGCAAAAAGCTCCTAGAGAGGGCATCAGCCTTAACATTCTTAGAACCCGGAAGATACGAGACCACAAAATCAAAACGGGAGAAAAACAGGGACCATCGGGCCTGTCTAGGATTCAGCCGTTTGGCAGACTCGAGATAAATCAGATTCTTATGATCGGTCAAGACCACAATACGGTGCTTGGTCCCCTCAAGCCAATGTCGCCACTCCTCAAATGCCCACTTCATAGCCAACAACTCACGATTGCCGACATCATAATTGCGTTCCGCAGGCGAAAACTTTCGAGAAAAGAAGGCACACGGTTTCATCAAGGAACCATCAGAATTCCTCTGAGACAAAACGGCCCCTGCCCCAATCTCAGAAGCGTCAACCTCAACCTGAAAAGGAAGAGAAACATCCGGCTGATGCAACACAGGGGTAGAAGTAAATCGGTGTTTAAGCTCCTAAAAGGCAGAAACAGCCGCAGAGGACCAATTCGTAACATCAGCGCCCTTCTTCGTCAAATCGGTCAGAGGTTTAACCACACTGGAGAAGTTGGCAATGAAACGGCGATAAAAATTAGCAAAGCCCAAAAATTTCTGAAGGCTCTTCACGGATGTGGGCTGGATCCAATCATGAATGGCCTGAACCTTAACCGGATCCATTTCTATAGATGAGGGAGAAAAAATGAAGCCCAAGAAAGAAGTCTTCTGTACTCCAAAGAGGCACTTAGACCCCTTCACAAACAAGGCATTATCACGAAGGATCTGAAATACCATCCTGACTGGTTTCACATGAGACTCCCAATCATCTGAAAAAATCAAAATATCATCCAAATATACAATCATGAATTTATCAAGATAATTCCGAAATATATCAAGCATGAAGGACTGAAACACAGATGGAGCATTAGAGAGTCCGAATGGCATCACAAGGTATTCAAAATGGCCTTCGGGCGTATTAAATGCAGTTTTCCATTCGTCCCCCTGCTTAATACGAACCAGATTATATGCCCCTCGAAGGTCAATCTTAGTAAACCAACTAGCCCCCTTAATCCTAGCAAACAGATCAGAAAGCAAAGGCAAAGGGTATTGGAATTTGACCGTGATCTTATTCAAGAGGCGATAATCAATACAGGGTCTCAAGGAGCCATCTTTTTTGGCAACAAAGAAAAAACCTGCTCCCAATGGTGAAGAAGATGGCCGAATATGCCCCTTCTCCAAGGACTCCTTCACATAGCTCCGCATGGCAGTATGTTCTGGTACAGACAGGTTGAAAAGTCGGCCTTTAGGGAACTTACAGCCTGGAATCAAGTCAATAGCACAATCACAGTTCCTATGCGGTGGAAGGGAACTGGACTTGGGCTCATCGAATACATCCTGGAAATCTGACAAAAAACTCAGGAATTTCAGAAGAGGGGGGGAGGCAATTGACATCACAGGAACGTCACCATGAACCCCCTGACAACCCCAACTAGTCACAGACATAGATTTCCAATCTAATACCAGATTATGCATCTGTAACCATGGAAAACCCAGCACAATAGCATCATGCAAATTATGCAACACCAAAAAACGACAATCTTCCTGATGGGCTGGCGCCATGCACATGGTCAGCTGTGTCCAAAACTGAGGTTTATTTTTAGCCAACGGTGTAGCATCAATGCCCCTCAAAGGAATAGGACTCTGCAAAGGCTGCAAGGGGAAACCACAACGTCTGGCAAATTCTAAGTCCATTAAATTTAGAGCGGCGCCAGAATCCACAAATGCCATGACAGAATATGACGATAATGAGCAGATCAGGGTCACAGATAACAGAAATTTAGGTTGTACAGTACTGATGGTAACAGAACTAGCGATTCTCTTGGTACGCTTAGGGCAATCAGAAATAACATGAGCAGAATCGCCGCAGTAAAAACACAACCTATTCTGACGTCTGAATCCTTGTCGTTCAGCTCTAGACACAATCCTATCACACTGCATAGGCTCAGGACTCCGCTCGGAAGACAATGCCATAGTGTGCACAACTCTGCGCTCGTGCAAGCGCCGATCAATCTGAATGGCCAGAGACATAGAATCACTCAGACCAGCAGGCGTGGGGAACCCCACTATAACATCTTTAATGGATTCAGAAAGACCCTTTCTGAAGATTGCCGCCAAGGCATCCTCATTCCATTTAGTCAGAACAGACCATTTTCTAAACTTCTGGCAATATAATTCTGCCGCTTCTTGACCCTGAGACAGGGCCAACAAGGTCTTCTCAGCATGATCCACTGAATTAGGTTTGTCATACGATAACCCAAGCGCCTGAAAAAAGGTGTCTACATTAAGCAACGCCAGATTCCCAGGTTCCAGAGCAAATGCCCAATCCTGGGGGTCACCACGCAGCAGAGATATAATAATTTTAACCTGCTGGATGGGATCACCAGAGGAACGGGGTTTCAGAGCAAAAAACAGTTTACAGTTATTTTTAAAGCTCAGAAATTTGGACCTATCCCCAAAAAACAAATCAGGAGTTGGAATTCTAGGCTCTAAAACTGGAGTCTGAACGATATAATCGGAAATACCCTGTACTCTAGCAGCAAGTTGATCCACACGAGAAGCCAGTCCCTGAACATCCATACCAGCGCCGAACTCCTGAGCCACCCAGAGGCAAAGAGGGAAGAGAAAAAAAAAACACAACAGACTACAGAAAAAAAAATGGCTCAGCACTTTCCTTCCCTTCTTCTGAGATGCGGTTAACTCATTGTTGGCCAGTTGTACTGTTATGATCTGGTGGCCTAAGAGCAGCATGGGACGTACTCTGGAGAAGGTGGTACCTGTACTGACCGCAGACCCTGAACCTAACACCGCAACTAGAAGTAGCCGTGGAATGTACCTAGCGCTCCCTAGACATCTCGACACAGCCGGAGGACTAATTACCCCTAGAGATAGAAAAGGGAAAACTATCTTGCCTCAGAGAAAATCCCCAAAGAACAGGCAGCCCCCCACAAATATTGACTGTGAGAGGAGAGGGAAAAAACATACACAGACTGAAATGAGAATTTAGCAAAGGAGGCCACTTCTAGCTAAATAGAAAGGACAGGACAGAGTACTATGCGGTCAGTATTAAAAAACTAGAAAATATCCACCACAGAAAATACAAAAACTCCACAGCTAACTAAAGATATGGAGGGTATATCTGCATCTCCAGAGATACCAGCTTGGCTAAAAAAATCCTAATACAGACCAAGCTGGACAAGACAAAACATAGAAAGGAACTGAACAATAAGACCACAATATGTGGACAGCAAATCAAGGCCAGAACTTATCTTTGTTGAAAAGAACTGCAAAGCAGAAGGAACCAGGCAGGGATCTGAATCCTCCAGGAACAATGGACAACTGGCACTGACTAAAGGGTGAAGCAAGACTAAATAGCCCTGTCCAAATTGCAAAAGGTGAAAACACCTGATAAATGCTGTGATTCAGAGACAGCAGCGCTACCACTTACAACCACCGGAGGGAGCCCAAGAGCAGAATTCACAACACATTTCCCTGCGGTGACTGCACGATATGCCCCCATATGCCACCAACAAGGGATCGTTTCATCAACCCCCTTGATAAATCTGATCATTCTCTCTACCAATATGTCAACTGTAGGTCTAGTTTTGTAATTTATGCAATCATCTACCCTTGTCATAAAGTCTATGTAGGTCAAACCTCTCAGGAACTTAGGAGACGTGCACAGAAACATCTGTCGACAATCAATTTGGCACTTGCAGACCTCAAAAGGGTAAGGCCTTAACTCCCATTGCATCTCATTATCTCAAGTGGCATGATGGCAAATCTAATACTCAAATTTTTGGTTTACAGAAAATCTTCTGTAATGAAAGAGGTGGTGGTGGCATAGACTCCTACTTCAACATGAAGCTCGCTGGATCTTTCGCCTAAATTCCATGGCGCCTTCCGGACTAAACAAGGAATTACTCTATACAGAGTTTTTGGGTTAATTGGGGTATCATGATGTCGTCCTGCCTTCCCAGTACCCTATTCATCTGTGCCCATTTTTCTACCCTGTCTCCACTTGTCATGGTCCCGATGGAGTTGTCCTTTCTCAGGTTGTTTACATAGGCAGTGTAAGTGACGATATTTATACCCTTGTGAATGAGTGGATTGCTCATTTGAGCTTTTATGATCAAAATCTGAGTCTATCGTTTCAACACATTTTCATCGTGGACACATCTATGCCTTTGGCTTCCTCCCATGCAAGACTATGGATATATCGCATCAGCCTTTGTGAGGCTTATCTTTTATGCTGAACTATCTGCTTCTGTGGGGTGGAAGCTTTGCCTGGATTTCTGGACTGGATAGACGGAATATATGGACCTACATACTATGGTCCTTCTCCCATGTTTCTAATCCTGGAGTAGTCCTACAGTATATATACTCTGTCAGGAATGGACATTGTCATTATACTAAATAAATAATTTTTCTGGATATCTACACCTTTAAATATTCGCAGAATGTATGTTACATAGTTCTGTATATTGTTTAGATTGCATGTAGTTGGGTTCCCTTGGGACTTCATAGCCTAGTATATATTTTTCTTCATATTTGTTTATGTATATATGCATATGTTTATTTTCTTTTTTGACATCTATTCTTATGTTCACACGTACAGTTTTGTTATATTAATTAAGTTTTTTTCAGGTGGTCTTTTATATCTCGGCCTTCTTATGCATGTCCTGTTCTATATCCTGCCCATTTATGGCCTTATGGCTGTATTTATTCTACTTTTCCGTTTTCTTTCTTACTAAGTGTCTCCACGCATGCGCTTTATATATAAATTTTCTTTGTGCAGCCGCACACTGCGCTAGCCCCTTTTCTTACTTCCTTCATCTTGCAGCTGCCATGGAGCTCACGCAGGCGCTCTGCATTGTAGATCTATCCGGCTGCTGCGCCTGCGCCGCCCTCCTCCACTGGCTTCCGGCTTTCTTCGGTGAACGCTGCACACCGGTAATGGTTTTATGTTTCTATCACTGCTATATATAGGGGACATTTTCTAATGGGAAGCCATTCTCCTTGACGAAGCTGCTCGTTGGCAGTGATACGCGTGGGATCTTCCCACACCCCTCCTTTTGCCATGCTTTGCCCTACCATCCTCTGGACTTGCACTCCACCTGCATTTGTCCTCATGTACTGAGCAGACTCTGCTGTTCCCAAGGTCTGGTCATTTATATCATGCTTTGGGCTGGTGTTTGTGCATCATTACTATTACTATTTTTTACACCAGGCTTTGCTCTTTGATCTGGCAGGCTTTTCAGCCATATTTGTACATTTTGACATGGCTTTATCCATTTTATTGCAGGTCCTCTTTGACTTTGATAGGGCTACCTCTTCATCTCATATTTCTACACGCTACATGCTCACTGAGCATTATTTGTGATATAATTGGGGACGCCCATATTTTGTCATATTCAGATCACGGTTTAGCATTATTGGTTATTCTGCTATATGTGTGGTGTTTTTTCACATGTGATCATTGTACCATATGTTTAATTCCTTCTTTGCCTTGTGTTATGATTATATGGCTATAGCATAAGTAGCGTGTGCAATATATATTGCTTGACATGGGCTTTTTGGTAAGGGTGTTGTGTTTTGTTTTTAATTGATTTTATATGTACATGTCCTTGTTGCTGTAATAAAATTTATACTATTTTTGGTATCATGTAGCAGGTGTGCACATTTATATGCATTGGCCTTCTTTTTCTTGTTGATATTTATCAAGATTTTAGAATAATACATTGAATACACAGGATTTGGCCGGCCTCGACCAATTAGCCGGACTACGCCTGTCGCTAATTGTTCAAGGCTGGCCATGTAGTATATAACAGCCCACATAGTAAATAGCACAGCCACGTAGTATATTGCACAGCCACGTAGTATATTGCACAGCCACGTAGTATGTAGCACAGCCACATAGTATATAGCACAGCCATGGAGTATATAGCACAGCCCACAGAGTATATAGCACAGCCATGTAGTATATAACAGCCCACGGAGTATAAAGTACAGCCACATAGTATATAGCACAGCCCACGGAGGGTACAACAGCCCAAATAGCATATAACACAGCCACATAGTTTATAACAGCCCACATAGCATATAACACAGCTCAAGTAGTATATAACAGCCCAAGCACGCAGTATATAACACAGCCCACGTAGTGTATAACACATCCCACGTAGTGTATAACACAGGCCATGTAGTGTATAACACAGGCCACGTAGTGTTTAACACAGGCCACGTAGTATATTGCACAGCCCACATAGTATATAGCACAGCCCAAGTAGTACATTGCACAGCCCACGTAGTACATTGCACAGCCCATGTAGTATATAGCACAGCCCACGCAGTATATTGCACAGCCCACGTAGTACATTGCACAGCCCACATAGTATATAGCACAGCCCACGTAGTATATTGCACAGCCCACATAGTATATTGCACAGCCCACATAGTATATTGCACAGCCCACGTAGTATATTGCACAGCCCACGTAGTATATTGCACAGCCCACGTAGTACATTGCGCAGCCCACATATTATATTCCACAGCCCACGTAGTATATTGCACAGCCCACATATTATATTGCACAGCCCACGTATTATATTGCACAGACCACGCAGTATATAGCAATGTGGGCATCATATCCCTGTTAAAAAAAAAGAATTAAATAAAAAAAATTGTTATATCCTCACCTTCTGTTGGCCCCGGATCCAGGTGAAGCAGTTACCGACGCTCCTCACGCGCTGCACGTGACACTCCAGTGACCGCTTCATGCATTGCAGTCTCACGAAATGATGACGTAGTGGTCTCGCGAGACCGCTACGTCATCATCTCGCGAGACCGCAATGCATGAAGCGGTCACCGGAGTGTCGTGAGGAGCAGAAAAGGCCGGTTCTGCATCTGAGGGGCCGACGGACAGTGAGTATATAACGATTTTTTATTTTTTTAATTATTTTTAACATTAGATCTTTTAACTATTGATGCCACAAAGGCAGCATCAATAGTAAAAAGTTGGTCACACAGGGTTAATAGCAGCGGTAACGGAGTGCATTACACCGCGGCATAACGCGGTTCGTTAACGCTGCCATTAACCCTGTGTGAGCGCTGACTGATGGGGATTATGGAGCGGGCACTGACTGCAGGGAGGAAGGGGCGGCCATTTGCCACTGGACTGTGCCTGTCGCTGATTGGTTGTGGCCGTTTTGCCACGACCAATCAGCAACTTGGATTTCATTGACAGACAGAGGCCGTGACCAATGAATATCTGTGACAGACGGAAGGACAGACAGAAGGACGGACAGAAAGACGGAAGTGACCCATAGACAACTATATAGTATATATATATATATCTATATATATAATTGTCTAAGGGTTTTTCCGTCTGTCTGTCTGTCTGTCTTTCTGTCTGTCTGTCCTGGAAATCCCGCGTCTCTGATTGGTCGAGGCCACCAGGCCTCGACCAATCAGCGAAGGGCACAGTATCGACGTAGATGTCCTAATGGTTGCCATGGCGACGATGATGTCATAAAGGTTGCCTCGACCAATCAGCGACGGGCACAGTCTGCCGCGAATCACATACTACGGGGACATGCATATTCTAGAATACCCGATGCTTTAGAATCGGGCCACAATCTAGTATATATATATACAGTATACATATATACAGTATATATACATATATATATATAGTATATATGTGTATATATATATATATATATATATATATATATATATATATATATATATGCAGCGCCCCAGAGTCCTGGTCATTGCAGTAATGTCGCTCTTCCACCTGGGGGAGTGATATTACGTCTGATGGTACTAAAGGAGTTCCCCTTGCCAGGTATCAAAGTCACACACTACACTTCACACTCCAGTCCACCAGGGGGAGCCTTGCTTCTATCTATTAGGGCACACCTCACACAAGGGTAAAACTGGTGGGTTGGATAGGAAGTCAGGAAGAAGTAGACTGGGCTTCGACCCGATAACATTGAGTCAGGAGCTACCTGGGTTAGACGCAGAGGGAACCTGTCAGGCAGACAGGGAAAGGAGGAGGAACATCTGAGCTGCAGACAGAGGTCAAGCACGAGATAGAACGTTACGGAGCTGCGCCTGCACTCCATTGCGGCAGCATCCTAAGAAAGGACACAAAGCAAAGTATATTGTGGAGAGTGAGCAATGAAGTAACAGCACAAGGAGATAATACCGGGAGGAGACCTGCCCCTAGATCTGCAGCCTCCTTCCGAGGCGCGTAGCCGGTGGCCGGAATACCGAGGGAGTAATTGGCTCTACGCATTACTTCAGAGACCGGCAGGACAGTTAATTCCAAGTTGGCTGCCTGACCTTAATACCTATGAAGACACGGAGGCAAATTGTGGGAGAAGGGCGTCTCTAAGGTCCCTATAAATAAGCTCCAGGCCTACCCCGTCATACGGGTTGTCCTATTCATATCATCTGGGGGACAGAGAGAGAGAACATCAGAAACGTCCACGAAAGTTGTGAGGACTATCCCGTGGTGCTCAGCAGGGAGGTACTACAACACACAGGCACTAGTAGGATGGCTACTGATTTCGACCTGCACAAGGGAACTCCGGATTTGCCTTCGTACCGGCCGGACTTTGCCTGCCCTGTGAATGGTACTCTGGACTGTGGACCCTGAAGTCTTCAGTAAAAGGTAAAGAGACTGCAACCTTTGTGTCCGCGTTATTCATTGCGCCTTACAACGTACACATCACCACCTACACATCTGGGAAGCCCTGGGGACATACTTCACCTGTGGGAAGGTATACTATCTAGCTGCCATTCCATCACCCCAGCGGACCCCTAGCAACATCGGTCACCGGACCGAATACCACAGGTGGCATCACAAACACTAGACAAACTACACCTTTAATTGGATGCCCCTCAGAAGGGCCACGGACCGGGTCGGGCAACCGTGACATCCCCGGAACCAAGAGAGAAAGACCCGGTACCAAGTACCCCATTGCCCTACACGTGGGGCGCTCCAAAATCTTGGCGTCACGAACAGGATCTACTTAAGCCCGAAAATCGGGTCATGTGTGCCTAAGAACTGTGTCGGAATTGTGATTGGAACTGTGATTTGCTTGAAGACTGTGTATTGCAAAAGACCACCAAAAAATCCCACCAAAACCGCCTCCATTACAGCACCATGCGGTGTGCAGGAGGAGTGGGGCGTGTCATCGTGGGCGTAGCCTGGAAGAACGGCGCAAAAGTGGAGCCAGCCCCTCACAGATACTACTATGTCAGAAAAATATGCCCATAAACCAAAGGAATCCACCTCCTAGTCTGGTATGGTAGAGGAAGAAGGAACCGCCCTCCAGAAGAGGAGGAGGGGGAGAATACCTGCAGTGCTGTTCGCCAACCGGAAGCTGAAGAGGCCCCGCCGCCATGTATGAACCCGGAGGTCCTTGGTGCGGAAGTCGAGGAGCTGTGCCGCCAACTCCGGAAATCCTGGTACCACGCAGCTGCCAGCGTCCAGGAGCAGCAGCGCAGCCAGCTGACGGAGCCGCCACCTGCAGTGGAGGAGACTGGCACCGGAGACGCCGCGGCGGCAGGTAAGCGATTCAAACCTGCCCCGGCCACCGACGAGACCCTCCTAGTGCCCATTGACTCCCTACCATTACCACCTAGAGACTCAGAGCCGGTGTCACCAGAGGCTCCACATTGCCCAACAGTGCCCTCATCTGGCCAGTCGAGGGAAACAACAACAGCCGCCATTCCTGAAAGAGCACCTGATGTTCTGTGCTCTAGATGTGCTGCTGCCTTAGTGGAGCAAAGAACTTTGAGTACACAGACCCCTATCCAGAGCGCAGATGCACTCTATGTGGTAGCAGGTGGTGGTCAGCACCCACCGGGGCCGCCTCCTGAATCGCCAGAATAAACCTCGGAGGACCAAAAACCAAAAACTGTAAATAGTTAACTGTTTGTTCCTGTTTTCTGCTGCTAAAACCCATCTAGGGTTAACTCTTAAAGGGATCCCTTTGTTGAACCGGGATCCCTGTTGTTTTATGTTTTTGCACAAGTTTTCTCATCTTTAAAGAACTGCAGAATCATCAACTGCGCATGATCACAAACTGTTGCTGTACATAGTTTGCACCTTCTTAAAGGTGCTCTCTACTGGTTTTACAGAGAAGAGCTTTTTGAAGAGACTGTTCCTGATTACAGAATGAAAGTTCTTGCTTTAAACTGACTTGCAAATTGGTTGTTTGCACTACCTCAGAAAAGACTTGGTTTCCTCTTAAAGGGAATGTTAGTTGTTGCACTTCGCCTAAAAGTGATAATGTTGCCTTAAATGTTAGATAGTAACACTATTCTTACATAGTAGTAGTATGTAGCCAAGCATAGAAAATGTTTAATGATATATTTTAAATAAAATTGAAGTAAACGTAATTATTAGGTTTTATGTGAGTAAGCTAAAGAAAAATGCAGTAGGCCTGTAGGGATAGACAGATAGTCCTGCATACGTGAAAGTGAAAGAAGAATAGCATGTTGATTTGCACTTTGAAGTTTTGTAGTATACCTTTAGAGGGTACTCGCCCTTAAAGGAAAAATACTGTTTCGTACTTGCACTTAGTAGATAGAATACCTGTATGGGTAATTATGTTTCATAGATAGATAGTAACTGTTTGCAAATTTACCTTTTGCACCATGTAAATATGTTCTTGTTTGTAACGTTCAAGTGTCCTCACCTCCCATAAAGGGAAGCACTGTTAAATTAATTTGTTTACAGCATTCCAAAAATTTTGTATGTCTTTTGCTAACATGTATTGTTGTTCTTCTTTTCCCAGTCCCGGAGTACTGAATTTAATGGGGGGGAGTGCAGCGCCCCAGAGTCCTGGTCGTTGCAGTAATGTCGCTCTTCCACCAGGGGGAGTGATATTACGTCTGATGGTACTTAAGGAGTTCCCCTTGTCAGGTGTCACAGTTACACACTACACTTCACACTCCAGTCCACCAGGGGGAGCCTTGCTTCTATCTATTAGGGCACTCCTCACACAAGGGTAAAACTGGTGGGTTGGATAGGAAATCAGGAAGAAGCAGACTGGGCTTCGATCCGATAACATCGAGTCAGGAGCTACCTGGGTTAGACCCAGATGGAACCTGTCAGGCAGACAGGGAAAGGAGGAGGAACATCTGAGCTGCAGACAGAGGTCAAGCACGAGATAGAACGTTACGGAGCTGCGCCTGCACTCCATTGCGGCAGCATCCTAAGAAAGGACACGAAGCAAAGTATATTGTGGAGAGTGAGCAACGAATTCACAGCACAAGGAGATAATACCAGGAGGAGTCCTGCCCCTAGATCGGCAGCCTCCTTCCGAGGCACGTAGCCGGTGGCCGGAACACCGAGGGAGTAATTGGCTCTACGCATTACTTCAGAGACCGGCAGGACAGTTATTTCCAAGTTGGCTGCCCGACCTTAAGACCTATGAAGACACAGAGGCAAATTGTGGGAGAGGGGCGTCTCTAGGGTCCCTATAAATAAGCTCCAGGCCTTCCCCATCATACGGGTTGTCCTATCCATACCATCTGGGGGACAGAGAGAGAGAGAACATCAGAAACATCCACGAAAGTTGTGAGGACTATCCCGTGGTGCTCAGCAGGGAGGTACTACAACACACAGGCGCTAGGAGGAAGGCTACTGATTTCCACCTGCATAAGGGAACTCCGGATTTGCCTTAGGACCGGCCGGACTTTGCCTGCCCTGTGAACGGTACTCTGGACTGTGGACCCTGAAGTCTTCAGTAAAAGGTAAAGAGACTGCAACCTTTGTGTCCGCGTTATTCATTGCGCCTTACAACGTACACCATCATCACCTACACATCTGGGAAGCCCTGGGGGCATACTTCACCTGTGGGAAGGTATACCATCTAGCTGCCATTCCATCACCCCAGCAGACCCCTAGCAGCGTCGGCCACCCTGACTGAATACCACAGGTGGCGTCACGAACACCAGACAAACTACACCTTTAATTGGACGCCCCTCAGAAGGGCCACGGACCGGGTCAGGCCACCGTGACATCCCCAGAACCCAGAGAGAAAGACCCGGTACCGAGTACCCCATTGCCCTACATGTGGGGGCGCTCCATATATATATATATATACTAGATTGTGGCCCGATTCTAATGCATCGGGTATTTTAGAATATGCATGTCCCCGTAGTATATGGACAATGATGATTCCAGAATTCGCCCGTCGCTGATTAGTCGAGGCAACCTTTATGACATCATCGTCGCCATGGCAACCATTATGACATCTACGGCGATACTGTGCCCGTCGCTGATTGGTCGAGGCGAATTCGCGGCAGACTGTGCCCGTCGCTGATTGGTCGAGGCAACCATTATGACATCATCGTCGCCATGCTGTGCCCGTCGCTGATTGGCCGAGGCCTGGCGGCCTCGACCAATCAGAGACGCGGGATTTCCAGGACAGACACAGACAGACAGACAGACAGACAGAAAAACCCTTAGACAATTATATATATAGATATATATATACTAGATTGTGGCCCGATTCTAACGCATCGGATATTCTAGAATATGCATGTCCCCGTAGTATATGGACAATGATGATTTCAGAATTCGCGGCAGACTGTGCCCGTCGCTGATTGGTCGAGGCAACCTTTATGACATCATCATCGCCATGGCAACCATTATGATATCTACATCGATACTGTGGTCGATGATGATAATGGATTTCCACTATGACATCATCGTCGCCATGCTGTGCCCGTCGCTGATTGGTCGAGGCCTGGCGGCCTCGACCAATCAGAGACGCGGGATTTCCAGGACAGACAGACAGAAAGACAGACAGACAGACGGAAAAACCCTTAGACAATTATATATATAGATGTGTGTATTGGTACAACATAAAAAAATAGAAAAAAGGCAATTTGGTCAGAATTTAACACAATACCCCCAAAATGGGCAGGCCAAAATAGTTGGCACTCTCAATTTAATATTTGGTTTCACACCCTTTGGAATAAGTAACTGCAATCAATTGCTTCCTATAAGCATTATCTACCTTCCTACACCTCTTAACTGAAATTTTGGATCAGTCCTCTTTTGCAAACTGCTCCAAGTCTCTAATATTTGGTCTTTTCCCAACAGCAATTTTAAGTTTTCTCCACTGGCATTCAATGGGATTTAGATTCAGACTTATTGCTGCCACTTCAGAACTCTCTAGCGCTTTTTTTCCATCCATTTCTGAATGCTTCTTGAAGTATGTTTTGGGTCATTATCCTGCTGGAAGTGCCATGACCTAGGGAGCAAACCCAACTTTCTGACATTGGTCCCCCCTACATTGCGATTAGTGTTAAGCATTCCGATACCGCAAGTATCGGGTATCGGCCGATACTTGCGGTATCGGAATTCCGATACCGAGATCCGATACTTTTGTAGTATCGGGAATCGGAATCGGAAGTTCCCAGTGTATGGTTCCCAGGGTCTGAAGGAGAGGAAACTCTCCTTCAGGCCCTGGGATCCATATCCATGTAAAAAATAAAGAATCAAAATAAAAAATAGGGATATACTCACCCTCTGACGCGCCCTGGTAGTAACCGGCAGCCTGCTTTGCTTAAAATGAGCGCGTTCATCACCTTCCATGACGTCACGGCTTCTGATTGGTCGTTTGCCGCTCATGTGACCGCCACGCGACCAATCACAAGCCGCAACGTCATCCCTCAGGTCCTAAATTCCCTTCTAGGAATTTAGGACCTGAGGGATGACGTCACGGCTTCTGATTGGTCGCGTGGCGGTCACATGAGCGGCACGTGACCAATCAGAAGCCGTGACATCATGGAAGGTACTGAACGCACTCATTTTAAGCAAAGAAGGCTGCCGGTTCACAGCGGTAAGGTCCAGGCTGCGTCGGAGAGGTGAGTATATCAATATTTTTTATTTTAATTCTTTATTTTACACATTAATATGGATCCCAGGGCCTGAAGGAGAGTTTCCTCTCCTTCAGACCCTGGGAACCATCAGGATACTGTCCGATACTTGGTGTCCCATTGCCTTGTATTGGTATCGGGTATCGGTATCGGCGAGATCCGATACTTTGCCGGTATCGGCCGATACTTTCCGATACCGATACTTTCAAGTATCAGACGGTATCGCTCAACACTAATTGTGATTCAAAATTATTTTGGTAATCTTCAGATTTCATGTTGCCTTGCACACAGGAAAGGCACCCAGTGCCAGAGGCAGAAAAACAGCCCCAAACATCTTTGAACCTCCATATTTGAGGTACTGTGTAGACCTCATTAATTTTCAGTAAACAACAGAATTATATGCTCTACTAAAAAACTCTATCTTTGTCTCATCTGTCCATGAGAGCCTTTCCCAGAAGGATTTTGGCTTACTCACATTTTGCAATGCAAAGATTGAGTCAACTTCTCCCCTTTATATCTCGTTTCAGGTGTGATTTTCACATTGCCCAAATCTGTTACTTGCAACAGGTGAGTTTGAAAGAGCATCACATGCTTGAAACAAAGCTGATAACCCACAAATGTGGAAACTTGTCAACAATTTTGTCTGGAAAATTTGGGGGGTTCTGTGTGAAATTATGTCCAATTTGCCTTTTTTTTCTCAATTTTTTGTGTTGTTCCAATACACGCAAATGAAATCAAAATGTGCATAACAAGATATGTGTAATTGCAATAATTTTCTGGGAGAATTACTTCATTTTCTTGAACAATTTCAAAGATGCCAACACTTTCGACTGTAGATGAGCTGTAGGGGCCATCATACTGTATATAGGGAGCTGTGAGTACATCATACTGCATAAAGGGAAGCTGTGGAGCATCATTCTGCATATATGGGAGCTTTGAAGACATCATACTGTATATGGGGATATATGGGGCCAGCACACTACATATAAGTTAGCTGAGGGTGTAACGCTATTGCTCCCTTTCCCTCCTCCCAGCAGGAACATGACATACCCACTGCCCCAGCCTCATGGCATTGTCTCCATTCCAAGCAGGGCATCTTGGTCTTCTGAGCCTGTGCATGCCACTCCTAGTGTGCGCATGCTCCCCGATTTTTAAAGGGGCAGAGCATGCATTCTGAATCTGCCCCCAGCCAGTAGGTGGGATGCTTGCAGTATTTAAGGCATGCTTCCCTGTAGGGAGGTACCTGCACAATGCCCTCTTTAGTGTTAGCTTGAGTTTGACCCTGTTGGTTAGTTGTCAGGTCCCTGAACCTATTCTTGAAATGAATCTATTTTGTTAGTGCCTGAACCTGTCGCTGAACCCCCTTAGTCTGAACCCTAACCTGTACCTGTTATCTGTGTTACTTGAATCAGGCAGTACCTGAGCATGAAGCTGCTCCAGCTGTACCTTAATGCCACTTCGGTGGTACCTGAGCTTGAAACCGCTCCGGCAGTACCTGAGCTTGCAGCCTTGGCTGCAGACCCTCAACCAGTACCAATGTCCATCTTGTCTAGTGTTCAAGGATCCACACAGTCTAAATCGGCACCAGTGTCCATCCTGTCAAGTGTTCCAGGATCCGCAATGTCTGAGCCTGCATCAGTATCTAGTCCTGTCTTGGCCTCTGAGTCCTTGTCTGTGATCCTAACCCTTGGGGTCAGCTGACGTAATTCCAGGGACTGTCCTTGGAGTGGTACCTGGAGGTCACCTGCGACTCAAGCCTAACTTCACCATCAGGAGCTTTAGAGAAAACCAGGTGGCCAATCAGCTACGCCCCTTCAAGGGTAAGTCCGAACCATGGAGTACTGGGTCCATGATCCATGTGCTTGGCAGTGAGGATGATATAATGCAAATAGGAAAGCTGTGGGGACCCCATACTACAATTAGGGAATCTGTAGGGACATCAAAGTGTATATGGGGAATTGAATTTTATATAGGAGAGATGTGGTGCCATCATGCTGTATATATGGTGCTGTGGAGGCCATAAAACTGCTTACAGGGAGTTGTGAGGACATCACACAGTATATAGATATCTGTGGGGCCATTATACTGTATATAGGGAACTGTGACGTATCATACTCTATACAGTGGATTGTAGGGTCATCATATTGTATATAGGAACCTGTGGGAGCATAACACTGTATATAGTGACCTGTTGGGACATCTTACTGTATAAGGTGAGCTGTTTGCTTTCATTCCATATGCTGTGGTCTATTTTTAGTCACAATGCTGTGCTTGTGTCGGGATATTCACTGTGGTGTATCATACTCTATGTGGGGAGGGGCAATTTTACAGGCATCTTGCTCAAAGGAAACCATGAAATCAGTATTGCAGTAAGTGAAAACACTCAGGGGCTTCTCTGGGCAACTCTCGATATCGGATCGGTGGGGGTCTGTACATTTCTATGGAATAAAACATCACGATCCGTCTTTTTTAATGTACTGTTGTACCAAATAAAAGATTTTCTTTTTTTTTTACAAAAAGATTACTTTCCTTTTTAATTTCATAGCTGGAGGTTCTCTTCCCCTACCGTTTTATAAATAAATATTTTTTTTTTAATGACATGGGATTCCCCTGTATTTTTGATAACCAGCCAGGCAAAACTCACAGCTGTGGGCTGCAACCCTCAGCTGTCAGCTTTATCAAAGCCGGTTATCAAGAATAGAGGGCACTCCACGCCATATTTTTTAATTATTTAAATAAATAATTTCAAAAAACGTCATGGAGTCTCCTTCCAACCAGCCAAGCAAAAACAGACAGTTGGGGGCTGGTATTGCCAGGCTGATAAGGAGCCATGGATATTGACCTGCTCCAGGCTTAAAATAGCAACCTGCAGTCGCTGATCTATTAGATGTGCCAATTCTTGTTCTTTGCCCGGCTTTTCCCACTTGCCCTGTGGATGTGGCAAGTGGGGTTCTTATTTGTGGGGTTGATATCACCTTTGAAAAATTTCTCATGGTTAACTGCGGTGAACTCATTCCGCAGAACTGTGGTGAACTCACTGACTTTTTCTCACTGTGCTGATGTCACCGCAGTTCAGCCCGGCTGAGAACGCAGCCTCAGTGACCCGTGGTATCCTTGATGAGGTCACCTCTGGTCACTGATGCTGCACTTGCAGCAGCTCTTTCCTCAGTGGTTCTCAGCCTGGACAGTCGAACCTTGGCATCGTCCAGGTTGAAGACTGTTTATCCCCTGACATGGATTACGGTGTGGGACAGAACAATGTACATGTGAGAGATATGGTTGTTTTTTTATTTTTGTTTTACTACAGGAGATGAGGGTTTCAATGGAATGGGCATTAGGTGAGTATAACTGTGTTATTTTTAAATAAAGGACTTATGAACGTCTATCCATTACTAAGTAGTGGGCTTGACGTCACCGGACAATACAAAGGTGACATCAGCCCCACAAATATGGTACATGTGTGAGATTGCAAAGCTTCAGAGCTGCCACCAGGTTATGGCCATTGTCACACATGACTTTGCTTGGTTGTGGGTTCAGGGGTAAGAGTCAAAGATAAGTCTGGTCTGATAGACCTTTGAACAACTCCACAATGATGTGCGGTTTGTCAACTAAGCAAATTAGCTTCAGCAGAGCTTGTTGCCATTCAGCCTAGGCAGTGCTGCAGTGCTTCCAGCTTGGGACTGATATTGATGTTTCTGAGATTGAGGGGGAGGAGGAGGAGGTGCAGAAATTGTTGTAGAAAATGGGGGCAACCCTGATTTACCCAGGATCTGCAATCTGTGGTGTGGGTAGCATGTGTTACGTTCCAATGACTGACTGGTTCCATTTGCACAAGCCTAAACGGCAACATTTCCAGGGCAAGCAGTCTGGAAATGTGGCCATTTAGTATTGCAGCCTGTGGGTGGGTGGATACGTATTTACGATTACATTCCAATGACTTGAGTAAGGACAACTGAAAGCTGCACTGGGACAAGGACATGGACGTGGTTTCTGACAGTGGATGCAAGTGTGCAGCGACAGGTGCAGGGTGAGAGGCACCTTAGCCTATGTTATGAACAGGTGATTGGTGTGCACATAAAGCAGGAAAAGAGGCAGCGATGTCACCCACAGAAACTGTTTCTGGACCTTGGTTTCGGCCCAAGTAGTTGGGTGCTTAGCTGTTGTGAATTCTGCTCTTGGGCTCCCTCCGGTGGTTGTAAGTGGTAGCGCTGCTGTCTCTGAATCACAGCATTTATCAGGTGTGTTCACTTTCTGCAATTGTGACTGGGCTATTTAGTCTTGCTTCACCCTTTAGTCAGTGCCAGTTGTCCATTGTTCCTGGAGGATTCACATCTCCGCCTGGTCTCTCCTGCTTTGCAGTTCTTTTCATCAAAGATAAGTTCTGGCCTTGATTTTTTGCTGTCCACATGCTGTGGCCTTATTGTTCAGTTCTTTTCCATGTTTTTTTGTCTTGTCCAGCTAGGTCTGTATAAGGATTTGTTTAGCCAAGCTGGTATCTCTGGAGATGCAGATGTACCCTCCATATCTTTAGTTAGCTGTGGAGTTTTTGTATTTTCTGTGGTGGATATTTTCTGGTGTTTTAATACTGACCGCATAGTACTCTGTCCTATCCTTTCTATTTAGCTAGAAGTGGCCTCCTTTGCTAAATTCTGATTTCAGTCTGTGTATGTTTTTTCCCTCTCCTCTCACAGTCAATATTTGTGGGGGGCTGCCTATCCTTTGGGAATTTTCTCTGAGGCAAGATAGTTTTCCCTTTTCTATCTCTAGGGGTAATTAGTCCTCCGGCTGTGTCGAGATGTCCAGGGAGTGCTAGGTACATTCCACGGCTACTTCTAGTTGCGGTGTTAAGTTCAGGGTCTGCGGTCAGTACAGGTACCACCTTCTCCAGAGTACGTCTCATGCTGCTCTTAGGCCACCACATCATAACAGTACAACTGGCCAACAATGAGTTAACCGCATCTCAGAAGAAGGGAAGGAAAGTGCTGAGCCATTTTTTTTTCTGTAGTCTGTTGTGTTTTTTTTTTCTTCCCTCTTTACCTCTGGGTGGCTCAGGAGTTCGGCGCTGGTATGGATGTTCAGGGATTGGCTTCTCGTGTGCATCATCTTGCTGCTAGAGTACAGAGTATTTCCGATTATATCGTTCAGACTCCGGTTTTAGAGCCTAGAATTCCAACTCCTGATTTGTTTTTTGGAGATAGGTCCAAATTTCTGAGCTTTAAAAATAACTGTAAACTGTTTTTTGCTCTGAAACCCCGTTCCTCTGGTGATCCCATCCAGCAAGTTAAAATTGTTATATCTCTGCTGCGTGGTGACCCCCAGGATTGGGCATTTGCCCTGGAACCTGGGAATCCGGCGTTGCTTAATGTAGACACCTTTTTTCAGGTGCTTGGGTTATTGTATGATGAACCTAATTCAGTGGATCATGCTGAGAAGACCTTGTTGGCTCTGTCTCAGGATCAAGAAGCGGCAGAATCATATTGCCAGAAGATTAGAAAATGGTCTGTACTGACTAAATGGAATGAGGATGCCTTGGCGGCAATCTTCAGAAAGGGTCTTTCTGAATCCGTTAAAGATGTTATGGTGGGGTTCCCCACGCCTGTTGGTCTGAGTGATTCCATGTCTCTGGCCATTCAGATTGATCGGCGCTTGCGCGAGCGCAGAGTTGTGCACACTATGGCATTGTCTTCCGAGCGGAGTCCTAAGCCTATGCAGTGTGATAGGATTGTGTCTAGAGCTGAACGACAAGGATTCAGACGTCAGAATAGGTTGTGTTTTTACTGCAGCGATTCTGCTCATGTTATTTCTGATTGCCCTAAGCGTACCAAGGGAATCGCTAGTTCTGTTACCATCAGTACAGTACAACCTAAATTTCTGTTATCTGTGACCCTGATCTGCTCATAATCGTCATTTTCTGTCATGGCATTTGTGGATTCAGGCGCCGCTCTAAACTTAATGGACTTAGAATTTGCCAGACGTTGTGGTTTCCCTTTGCAGCCTTTGCAGAGTCCTATTCCTTTGAGGGGCATTGATGCTACACCGTTGGCTAAAAATAAACCTCAGTTTTGGACACAGCTGACCATGTGCATGGCGCCAGCCCATCAGGAAGATTGTCATTTTCTGGTGTTGCATAATTTGCATGATGCTATTGTGCTGGGTTTCCCATGGTTACAGGTGCATAATCCGGTATTAGTTTGGAAATCTATGTCTGTGACTAGTTGGGGTTGTCAGGGGGTTCATGGTGATGTTCCTTTGATGTCAATTGCCTCCTCCCCCTCTTCTGAAATTCCTGAGTTTTTGTCAGATTTCCAGGATGTATTCGATGAGCCCAAGTCCAGTTCCCTTCCACCGCATAGGGACTGAGATTGTGCTATTGACTTGATTCCAGGCTGTAAGTTCCCTAAGGGCCGACTTTTCAACCTGTCTGTGCCAGAACATACCGCCATGTGGAGCTATGTTAAGGACTCCTTGGAGAAGGGGCATATTCGGCCATCTTCTTCACCATTGGGAGCAGGTTTTTTTTTGTTGCCAAAAAAGATGGCTCCTTGAGACCCTGTATTGATTATCACCTCTTGAATAAGATCACGGTCAAATTCCAATACCCTTTGCCTTTGCTTTCTGATCTGTTTGCTAGGATTAAGGGGGCTAGTTGGTTTACTAAGATTGACCTTCGAGGAGCATATAATCTTGTTCGTATTAAGCAGGGTGACAAATGGAAAACTGCGTTTAATACGCCCGAAGGCCATTTTGAATACCTTGTGATGCCATTCGGACTCTCTAATGCTCCATCTGTGTTTCAGTCCTTTATGCATGATATATTTCGGAATTATCTTGATAAATTCATGATTGTATATTTGGATGATATTTTGATTTTTTCAGATGATTGGGAGTCTCATGTGAAACAAGAAAAAAAGCGATGGTTAGCACTCAACAAAAGTGGAGATGACGGTGCTAGTGAAGGGAACCAATTGCTCCAAAGTCACTGAGTTATAGAGATCACTGCACACGTACAAGAAAAATTTATGTTTGCAGGTGAAAGTTTATTTCTAGTGGTTGTGAAATCAAGCGACTGGTCAATAACGTTTCGGCTAATACATAGCCTTGGTCACAACGTCGCTGCAAAAAACATAAAGATACAGCTATTTACAATCTAATATTTACAATAACAAATAAAATCATATAATACACATCATATGCATGGTTACTTGGTGCAATTCATGTACAGAGATATGGCTCTGTAGGACTGTGTAACGAAGTATACTAAAGTTGAAGTCATTTAAAACCGAGGGTTATCTATAGAGCAAGGGAATGAAAGAAGGGGTTCCATGATGGGATGACATAGGTTGACATCGAATAGTATATGACAGCCTGGTATTAGATGTATACTACAATCCAAGAGTGGTAATGGATGCTATCCGAATCTAAAGGTGCATGCAAGAAAGAAGGAGAGGGGAAGCCCACCTAGTATGCAGAATAAAGTCTCAATTCAGGGTTGAACAGGTACTGATGAGGGATTATGTCCTGTGGGAATGAAGAGTCAAGGCAATGGGGTGAATGTGACTGCTAATGTTAGGCTCTGCTGAATAGTGCTATAGATTATTACCATGTAGTTTCCATGGAAACCCCAGTGGTTGAGGCTGAAGGATTGCTCCTTAGGAAAATCCAGTGGATGGCAGTCACGTACCCAAAGCCTGTGGAAAATTATCATAATGAGGACATGTCTTGTAGATGCCATGCTCAAGTAAGGCTTGGATAGCATCTGACCTGTGCAAATATGGAGTCCAGGATTGACAATGCTTTAGAAGGTACTCCAAAGGTTGCGACGCCCCTGCGTATTTAATTATCAGACAAGGTGGCAATATAAGATATATGTTGTGAACAGCTGATATGAGATAGAGGCGCACTGGGATGGAGTCCATTCTCAGTAAGAGAGGTGCCGGTGACATCTGCGCGTGCGCACATCCGGTTTGCAGAGCCGGAGTGTACGAGAAGTATTAGAAGACATGGCGCATGCGTGTGTAAGGGCAGGAGGCTGAGCGGGACCATATCATGTTATATTAATGCGGGGGTGCCATGTACGGATGTTGCACAGGTTGGAAAGATAGGTGTCTTTATGTGGTGGCAACGAGTCCTACAGTGAAGCCTGTATAGTATTTAGATAAGTCATGTTCCATCCGGAACATGGTGAATGATACAATACGTACGTAGGTAGGTAAACGAGATGGTTAAATGGAACCAAACCCAGCTGAATGGCATGACACAGATTGGTGTAGTTAAACATTTACAACGGTAACTGAATCATCATTATAATATAATAGAAACCTATGAGTACCACTTTTTCTGGGGAGGCAAGCTGGAAGAATACAATAACTGTAAATGTGGTACATAGTGGTATAAAATAAACTGAGTAGGAGTCCAAACCATAGGAGCAAAAGGAAACTTAGAAGGGAATAAGCATAACTGAAGGAAACTTAGAAAAACTGAAGGAAACTTAGAAAAATTCTGCACTAAGGTGGGGAATCTTACCAACTCCACAAAGAGGATTGCTGAGTGGTTGCGTGCAACTATTCAGTGGGTCTATGGAAGAAAAAGGTATCATGTTAGCCAGTCAATTTCACGATTAAGTCCGTTAGGGCTGAGTGTGTCCAACGTATAAATCCAGTATGTTTCGCGTTGTCTCAACATCTGGATGTGGTTACCACCCCGTCTTGGTCTGTGTACTTTTTCTAACACCTGGAAACGGAGTTGCGATATGTTGTGCCTGGCCTCTTTAAAGTGTGCTGGTAGTGGTAACCAGGTTTTTCCACATCTAATTGTAGATTTGTGGCTTATGATCCTATCTCTGATGGTTTGAATTGTTTCGCCTACATACAGTAAGCCACACGGGCATTTAATGATATATACCACATAGTTTGACTCACACGTATGGTAATCCCTGATTGGATACGATTTACCCGTCCGGGGATGGACCACCTCACTCCCTTTGATGATGTTTGAACAACATGTGCAGCTCAGGCATGGGAATGTGCCCCTTCTGGTTTGTCCACTAAGTGTGCGGGTCATGGTTTGTTTAGAGGAGCCTAAGTCGGCCCTGACCAGTTTGTCCTTTAAATTGGGTGGTCTACGTAAGCACATCAGGGGGGGATTTTTGAAAATCGCTATTTTGGGGTATGCCCTAGCAAGAAGTGGCCACTGTTTGTGGATCAAGTTGTGGACTCTCTGCATGGATGGATGGTGCCCATGGACGAAAGGAAGCCTAGACGGTTTGGGAACCGGGGTCAAAGGGGAGTTGGTTACCGATAGAGCTTTGGTCATCTCTGTAGTGAGAAGTGTGCCCGGATAATTCCTGTCCTCAAATTTTTTGGACATCTCATGTAGTCTGGATTGTCTGATGGTGGGGTCAGATACTATTCTGGAGACCCTTTTGAACTGAGATCGAGGGAGACTGTTTCTGGTGGATTTTGGGTGGCAGCTGTTATATAATAAAAGATTATTTCGGTCCGTGGGTTTAGTATAGATGTCAGTGGTGAGGGTGCCACTGGCATCTTTGCAAACTTTGGTGTCTAGGAACGTGATTGCCTCCATATCATGAGAGATAGAGAATTTGAGTTCCGGTCGGACTTCATTAATGGTGTTGTAAAATGCTGTTAGGGAACTATGGTCCCCCAGCCATATGCAAAAAATATCGTCTATGTAACGATACCATTGACGGGCGAACTGTTGGAATAATGTGTTGGTATAGATGAAGTCCTTTTCGAACCGGTCCATATACAGGTTAGCATAGGCGGGCGCCATGTTGGAGCCCATGGCGGTGCCGCATGTTTGAACGTAGAAGTCGTCACCAAAGAGAAAGTAGTTTTCCCTGAGGACCAAATTGAGTAATTCAAGACAGAGTTCTTGTGAACGTGTGTCCATTCCTGCTTCAGATAATGTAAGGGAAACCGCCTCTATGCCTGTGTTGTGTTTGATAGAGGTATATAGACTGTTGACATCGAAAGTGCATAAAATGCTGTCAATCGGGACAGAGTTGATGTCCTGAATCTTTTTAAGAAAGTCACTCGTGTCGAGGATGAAGGATTTGGTTTTGTGGGTATGCGGCGTGAGTATTTTCTCCAAGTAGATGGATATGGGATTAAGAATTGAGTCAGTGGATGCCACAATAGGGCGTCCAGGAGGATTTTGTAAATTTTTATGAATTTTTGGGAGAATGTAAATTACTGGTGTTATCGGATGGTTATTGATCAGGAATGTTTTAGTTTTAGCGTCAATAGTATGTGAGTGTTTCGTTAGGATACTGTCAATCTTTCGTCGAATGTTGTAAACTGGGTCTGATTGGATTTTTTTATATGTGGTGGTATCTGCTAGTTGTTTCTCGATCTCAGCTGTGTAGTTGCTTTTGTTCATCACTACCGTGGCCCCACCCTTATCTGCCGGTTTGATAACAATATGTTTGTTTTCCTTGAGTGCAGTCAGTGCTTGTTTTTCAAGGGGTGTCAGGTTATGTCGAATTGGAAGAAAACCTAGGCGTTGGTCACGGATTGTTTCCTTAATGTCTCTGTCTAAGAGAGTTATGAAGGTCTCGACCGCGTGGTTGGTTTTAGGGGGCATGAACTTGCTGGGGTTCCTAAGCCCCAATGAGTCTAACGTCATAGGTGGCCCCCTGTCTCTGTCTGGTACTGCGCCTAGTGTATTCCCAGTGGAGTGAGGACTATCCTCAAAATGTATTTTGAGACGTATACTGCGGTAAAAACTCTGTAAGTCCTTTTCTAACTGAAAAGAATCCCATCTAGGAGTTGGGCAGAAGGATAGACCCTTATTAAGCACCCTTAGCTCAAGGGGGGAGAGAGAATAGTCGGAGATATTTACTACCAGGTTTGGACCCCTACCTGTGACCGGAGAGTCATCTGGCGTTCTCGATCCTTTCCTTCTCGACCTCCTGGTGCGCGACCGCTTTGGCCTAAAAAAGCCGCTTTTGCTGTAGTTCCACCGACGTCGCTTCCGGACCCAGGAGAGGATCCCCCGGCCGGTGAGGAGTCCCCGGAGGCTGTAAATCTCTGTGCTGGGCGACGCGATCTCCGAAAGGTTTGCCTGTTGGTAGTTTCGTCCCATCGATAGACTTTGTTGTTTAGATAATCCTCGGTGTCTCTTTGGAATTTCGTTCTTTTCCTCTCTTCCAAGTTTTTTTGATGTGATGCTAAGATAGAGTCCACTTTGTTCTTTAAGGTATTAAACTCCGAACTGGACAGAGTAGAGGTCAGCTGCGTCTCGATGGTTGCGACTTTTTCTTCCGTTTCCTTTATAGCCCCCTGTAAGAATTCAACAGTCAGTAAAATAATATCAAAGGAACACTTGTTGAGTATTTTTTGAAATGTAGTGCAGTATCGGTCGTTGTCAGAGAATAGAGTTGGTCGGAGGTTACACCGTAGGCCTCGTGGTATCTTCCCCTGCCGATGGTACTCCCCAAGGGTGGCACAGTGCAGATCGTAGGCTATGAGTCTCTTTTTCTCCTTCTCCCAATCTCTTGTCTTTATATCCCTATTCGGTATATGTAGGAAATCTGCTTTTGTTTTTATTCTGGACAGGATTGTTGATCCTGTAGCATCATCGTACACGTGTGTCTCAGATGACATGTGTTCAGTTGGTGCTTATAACCAAAAATTACGTAATCCAGAAAAAAAGCGATGGTTAGCACTCAACAAAAGTGGAGATGACGGTGCTAGTGAAGGGAACCAATTGCTCCAAAGTCACTGAGTTATAGAGATCACTGCACACGTACAAGAAAAATTTATGTTTGCAGGTGAAAGTTTATTTCTAGTGGTTGTGAAATCAAGCGACTGGTCAATAACGTTTCGGCTAATACATAGCCTTGGTCACAACGTCGCTGCAAAAAACATAAAGATACAGCTATTTACAATCTAATATTTACAATAACAAATAAAATCATATAATACACATCATATGCATGGTTACTTGGTGCAATTCATGTACAGAGATATGGCTCTGTAGGACTGTGTAACGAAGTATACTAAAGTTGAAGTCATTTAAAACCGAGGGTTATCTATAGAGCAAGGGAATGAAAGAAGGGGTTCCATGATGGGATGACATAGGTTGACATCGAATAGTATATGACAGCCTGGTATTAGATGTATACTACAATCCAAGAGTGGTAATGGATGCTATCCGAATCTAAAGGTGCATGCAAGAAAGAAGGAGAGGGGAAGCCCACCTAGTATGCAGAATAAAGTCTCAATTCAGGGTTGAACAGGTACTGATGAGGGATTATGTCCTGTGGGAATGAAGAGTCAAGGCAATGGGGTGAATGTGACTGCTAATGTTAGGCTCTGCTGAATAGTGCTATAGATTATTACCATGTAGTTTCCATGGAAACCCCAGTGGTTGAGGCTGAAGGATTGCTCCTTAGGAAAATCCAGTGGATGGCAGTCACGTACCCAAAGCCTGTGGAAAATTATCATAATGAGGACATGTCTTGTAGATGCCATGCTCAAGTAAGGCTTGGATAGCATCTGACCTGTGCAAATATGGAGTCCAGGATTGACAATGCTTTAGAAGGTACTCCAAAGGTTGCGACGCCCCTGCGTATTTAATTATCAGACAAGGTGGCAATATAAGATATATGTTGTGAACAGCTGATATGAGATAGATAGAATCTAAGAATACTCATCTGTTGAAGACGATATGTGTCCACGAGAGGCCTGTCAGTATGTTACTGACATAGTGAAAGAGCCCTCTGGGGTCTGCTCAGCGTCTGGCGGTGATGTGTAGAGATCCTGACACAGTCCGTGTCTAGGTATGTACTGGCGCTGGCGTCTGGGCTCCCCAATAGGTCCGGTGCTGACACTCCTGTGTCCTAGCGGTATGGACCATGTGGTGCTGTCTCCATGGTCGGCGCTTAGTTATAAAGCGCCAGAGGGACATGGGACCGGAAGTGTTAGTGAACGCCGGCGCCTGCGCACTGGGATGGAGTCCATTCTCAGTAAGAGAGGTGCCGGTGACATCTGCGCGTGCGCACATCCGGTTTGCAGAGCCGGAGTGTACGAGAAGTATTAGAAGACATGGCGCATGCGTGTGTAAGGGCAGGAGGCTGAGCGGGACCATATCATGTTATATTAATGCGGGGGTGCCATGTACGGATGTTGCACAGGTTGGAAAGATAGGTGTCTTTATGTGGTGGCAACGAGTCCTACAGTGAAGCCTGTATAGTATTTAGATAAGTCATGTTCCATCCGGAACATGGTGAATGATACAATACGTACGTAGGTAGGTAAACGAGATGGTTAAATGGAACCAAACCCAGCTGAATGGCATGACACAGATTGGTGTAGTTAAACATTTACAACGGTAACTGAATCATCATTATAATATAATAGAAACCTATGAGTACCACTTTTTCTGGGGAGGCAAGCTGGAAGAATACAATAACTGTAAATGTGGTACATAGTGGTATAAAATAAACTGAGTAGGAGTCCAAACCATAGGAGCAAAAGGAAACTTAGAAGGGAATAAGCATAACTGAAGGAAACTTAGAAAAACTGAAGGAAACTTAGAAAAATTCTGCACTAAGGTGGGGAATCTTACCAACTCCACAAAGAGGATTGCTGAGTGGTTGCGTGCAACTATTCAGTGGGTCTATGGAAGAAAAAGGTATCATGTTAGCCAGTCAATTTCACGATTAAGTCCGTTAGGGCTGAGTGTGTCCAACGTATAAATCCAGTATGTTTCGCGTTGTCTCAACATCTGGATGTGGTTACCACCCCGTCTTGGTCTGTGTACTTTTTCTAACACCTGGAAACGGAGTTGCGATATGTTGTGCCTGGCCTCTTTAAAGTGTGCTGGTAGTGGTAACCAGGTTTTTCCACATCTAATTGTAGATTTGTGGCTTATGATCCTATCTCTGATGGTTTGAATTGTTTCGCCTACATACAGTAAGCCACACGGGCATTTAATGATATATACCACATAGTTTGACTCACACGTATGGTAATCCCTGATTGGATACGATTTACCCGTCCGGGGATGGACCACCTCACTCCCTTTGATGATGTTTGAACAACATGTGCAGCTCAGGCATGGGAATGTGCCCCTTCTGGTTTGTCCACTAAGTGTGCGGGTCATGGTTTGTTTAGAGGAGCCTAAGTCGGCCCTGACCAGTTTGTCCTTTAAATTGGGTGGTCTACGTAAGCACATCAGGGGGGGATTTTTGAAAATCGCTATTTTGGGGTATGCCCTAGCAAGAAGTGGCCACTGTTTGTGGATCAAGTTGTGGACTCTCTGCATGGATGGATGGTGCCCATGGACGAAAGGAAGCCTAGACGGTTTGGGAACCGGGGTCAAAGGGGAGTTGGTTACCGATAGAGCTTTGGTCATCTCTGTAGTGAGAAGTGTGCCCAGATAATTCCTGTCCTCAAATTTTTTGGACATCTCATGTAGTCTGGATTGTCTGATGGTGGGGTCAGATACTATTCTGGAGACCCTTTTGAACTGAGATCGAGGGAGACTGTTTCTGGTGGATTTTGGGTGGCAGCTGTTATATAATAAAAGATTATTTCGGTCCGTGGGTTTAGTATAGATGTCAGTGGTGAGGGTGCCACTGGCATCTTTGCAAACTTTGGTGTCTAGGAACGTGATTGCCTCCATATCATGAGAGATAGAGAATTTGAGTTCCGGTCGGACTTCATTAATGGTGTTGTAAAATGCTGTTAGGGAACTATGGTCCCCCAGCCATATGCAAAAAATATCGTCTATGTAACGATACCATTGACGGGCGAACTGTTGGAATAATGTGTTGGTATAGATGAAGTCCTTTTCGAACCGGTCCATATACAGGTTAGCATAGGCGGGCGCCATGTTGGAGCCCATGGCGGTGCCGCATGTTTGAACGTAGAAGTCGTCACCAAAGAGAAAGTAGTTTTCCCTGAGGACCAAATTGAGTAATTCAAGACAGAGTTCTTGTGAACGTGTGTCCATTCCTGCTTCAGATAATGTAAGGGAAACCGCCTCTATGCCTGTGTTGTGTTTGATAGAGGTATATAGACTGTTGACATCGAAAGTGCATAAAATGCTGTCAATCGGGACAGAGTTGATGTCCTGAATCTTTTTAAGAAAGTCACTCGTGTCGAGGATGAAGGATTTGGTTTTGTGGGTATGCGGCGTGAGTATTTTCTCCAAGTAGATGGATATGGGATTAAGAATTGAGTCAGTGGATGCCACAATAGGGCGTCCAGGAGGATTTTGTAAATTTTTATGAATTTTTGGGAGAATGTAAATTACTGGTGTTATCGGATGGTTATTGATCAGGAATGTTTTAGTTTTAGCGTCAATAGTATGTGAGTGTTTCGTTAGGATACTGTCAATCTTTCGTCGAATGTTGTAAACTGGGTCTGATTGGATTTTTTTATATGTGGTGGTATCTGCTAGTTGTTTCTCGATCTCAGCTGTGTAGTTGCTTTTGTTCATCACTACCGTGGCCCCACCCTTATCTGCCGGTTTGATAACAATATGTTTGTTTTCCTTGAGTGCAGTCAGTGCTTGTTTTTCAAGGGGTGTCAGGTTATGTCGAATTGGAAGAAAACCTAGGCGTTGGTCACGGATTGTTTCCTTAATGTCTCTGTCTAAGAGAGTTATGAAGGTCTCGACCGCGTGGTTGGTTTTAGGGGGCATGAACTTGCTGGGGTTCCTAAGCCCCAATGAGTCTAACGTCATAGGTGGCCCCCTGTCTCTGTCTGGTACTGCGCCTAGTGTATTCCCAGTGGAGTGAGGACTATCCTCAAAATGTATTTTGAGACGTATACTGCGGTAAAAACTCTGTAAGTCCTTTTCTAACTGAAAAGAATCCCATCTAGGAGTTGGGCAGAAGGATAGACCCTTATTAAGCACCCTTAGCTCAAGGGGGGAGAGAGAATAGTCGGAGATATTTACTACCAGGTTTGGACCCCTACCTGTGACCGGAGAGTCATCTGGCGTTCTCGATCCTTTCCTTCTCGACCTCCTGGTGCGCGACCGCTTTGGCCTAAAAAAGCCGCTTTTGCTGGGCTTAGGAACCCCAGCAAGTTCATGCCCCCTAAAACCAACCACGCGGTCGAACAAAAGCAACTACACAGCTGAGATCGAGAAACAACTAGCAGATACCACCACATATAAAAAAATCCAATCAGACCCAGTTTACAACATTCGACGAAAGATTGACAGTATCCTAACGAAACACTCACATACTATTGACGCTAAAACTAAAACATTCCTGATCAATAACCATCCGATAACACCAGTAATTTACATTCTCCCAAAAATTCATAAAAATTTACAAAATCCTCCTGGACGCCCTATTGTGGCATCCACTGACTCAATTCTTAATCCCATATCCATCTACTTGGAGAAAATACTCACGCCGCATACCCACAAAACCAAATCCTTCATCCTCGACACGAGTGACTTTCTTAAAAAGATTCAGGACATCAACTCTGTCCCGATTGACAGCATTTTATGCACTTTCGATGTCAACAGTCTATATACCTCTATCAAACACAACACAGGCATAGAGGCGGTTTCCCTTACATTATCTGAAGCAGGAATGGACACACGTTCACAAGAACTCTGTCTTGAATTACTCAATTTGGTCCTCAGGGAAAACTACTTTCTCTTTGGTGACGACTTCTACGTTCAAACATGCGGCACCGCCATGGGCTCCAACATGGCGCCCGCCTATGCTAACCTGTATATGGACCGGTTCGAAAAGGACTTCATCTATACCAACACATTATTCCAACAGTTCGCCCGTCAATGGTATCGTTACATAGACGATATTTTTTGCATATGGCTGGGGGACCATAGTTCCCTAACAGCATTTTACAACACCATTAATGAAGTCCGACCGGAACTCAAATTCTCTATCTCTCATGATATGGAGGCAATCACGTTCCTAGACACCAAAGTTTGCAAAGATGCCAGTGGCACCCTCACCACTGACATCTATACTAAACCCACGGACCGAAATAATCTTTTATTATATAACAGCTGCCACCCAAAATCCACCAGAAACAGTCTCCCTCGATCTCAGTTCAAAAGGGTCTCCAGAATAGTATCTGACCCCACCATCAGACAATCCAGACTACATGAGATGTCCAAAAAATTTGAGGACAGGAATTATCCGGGCACACTTCTCACTACAGAGATGACCAAAGCTCTATCGGTAACCAACTCCCCTTTGACCCCGGTTCCCAAACCGTCTAGGCTTCCTTTCGTCCATGGGCACCATCCATCCATGCAGAGAGTCCACAACTTGATCCACAAACAGTGGCCACTTCTTGCTAGGGCATACCCCAAAATAGCGATTTTCAAAAATCCCCCCCTGATGTGCTTACGTAGACCACCCAATTTAAAGGACAAACTGGTCAGGGCCGACTTAGGCTCCTCTAAACAAACCATGACCCGCACACTTAGTGGACAAACCAGAAGGGGCACATTCCCATGCCTGAGCTGCACATGTTGTTCAAACATCATCAAAGGGAGTGAGGTGGTCCATCCCCGGACGGGTAAATCGTATCCAATCAGGGATTACCATACGTGTGAGTCAAACTATGTGGTATATATCATTAAATGCCCGTGTGGCTTACTGTATGTAGGCGAAACAATTCAAACCATCAGAGATAGGATCATAAGCCACAAATCTACAATTAGATGTGGAAAAACCTGGTTACCACTACCAGCACACTTTAAAGAGGCCAGGCACAACATATCGCAACTCCGTTTCCAGGTGTTAGAAAAAGTACACAGACCAAGACGGGGTGGTAACCACATCCAGATGTTGAGACAACGCGAAACATACTGGATTTATACGTTGGACACACTCAGCCCTAACGGACTTAATCGTGAAATTGACTGGCTAACATGATACCTTTTTCTTCCATAGACCCACTGAATAGTTGCACGCAACCACTCAGCAATCCTCTTTGTGGAGTTGGTAAGATTCCCCACCTTAGTGCAGAATTTTTCTAAGTTTCCTTCAGTTTTTCTAAGTTTCCTTCAGTTATGCTTATTCCCTTCTAAGTTTCCTTTTGCTCCTATGGTTTGGACTCCTACTCAGTTTATTTTATACCACTATGTACCACATTTACAGTTATTGTATTCTTCCAGCTTGCCTCCCCAGAAAAAGTGGTACTCATAGGTTTCTATTATATTATAATGATGATTCAGTTACCGTTGTAAATGTTTAACTACACCAATCTGTGTCATGCCATTCAGCTGGGTTTGGTTCCATTTAACCATCTCGTTTACCTACCTACGTACGTATTGTATCATTCACCATGTTCCGGATGGAACATGACTTATCTAAATACTATACAGGCTTCACTGTAGGACTCGTTGCCACCACATAAAGACACCTATCTTTCCAACCTGTGCAACATCCGTACATGGCACCCCCGCATTAATATAACATGATATGGTCCCGCTCAGCCTCCTGCCCTTACACACGCATGCGCCATGTCTTCTAATACTTCTCGTACACTCCGGCTCTGCAAACCGGATGTGCGCACGCGCAGATGTCACCGGCACCTCTCTTACTGAGAATGGACTCCATCCCAGTGCGCAGGCGCCGGCGTTCACTAACACTTCCGGTCCCATGTCCCTCTGGCGCTTTATAACTAAGCGCCGACCATGGAGACAGCACCACATGGTCCATACCGCTAGGACACAGGAGTGTCAGCACCGGACCTATTGGGGAGCCCAGACGCCAGCGCCAGTACATACCTAGACACGGACTGTGTCAGGATCTCTACACATCACCGCCAGACGCTGAGCAGACCCCAGAGGGCTCTTTCACTATGTCAGTAACATACTGACAGGCCTCTCGTGGACACATATCGTCTTCAACAGATGAGTATTCTTAGATTCTATCTATCTCATATCAGCTGTTCACAACATATATCTTATATTGCCACCTTGTCTGATAATTAAATACGCAGGGGCGTCGCAACCTTTGGAGTACCTTCTAAAGCATTGTCAATCCTGGACTCCATATTTGCACAGGTCAGATGCTATCCAAGCCTTACTTGAGCATGGCATCTACAAGACATGTCCTCATTATGATAATTTTCCACAGGCTTTGGGTACGTGACTGCCATCCACTGGATTTTCCTAAGGAGCAATCCTTCAGCCTCAACCACTGGGGTTTCCATGGAAACTACATGGTAATAATCTATAGCACTATTCAGCAGAGCCTAACATTAGCAGTCACATTCACCCCATTGCCTTGACTCTTCATTCCCACAGGACATAATCCCTCATCAGTACCTGTTCAACCCTGAATTGAGACTTTATTCTGCATACTAGGTGGGCTTCCCCTCTCCTTCTTTCTTGCATGCACCTTTAGATTCGGATAGCATCCATTACCACTCTTGGATTGTAGTATACATCTAATACCAGGCTGTCATATACTATTCGATGTCAACCTATGTCATCCCATCATGGAACCCCTTCTTTCATTCCCTTGCTCTATAGATAACTGTCATGATCTCTGCGGGCAGAGATCATAGCAAGCCTATAGAGGGACAAGCTCTCGGAAGATGGAACTATACTGACCATGAACTAAGCCTGCCGCGCAACTAGAAATAGCCAGGTAGCATTTCCTATTTATTGCTAGATGCCCAGCTCTGGCCTAAGACCTAAATAGCTAGCAGAGGGAAATATAAGACCTGGCTCACCTCTAGAGAAATATTCCAAAGAAGACAGTAGCCCCCCACATATAATGACGGTGAGTTCAGATGAAACAACAAACGCAGCAGGAAAATAGTCTTAGCAAATTTGAGGTCCGCTTACTAGATAGCAGAAGACAGATAGTATACTTTCATGGTCAGCAGAAAAACACTAACAAAACACCATCCAGAGATTACCTTAAACTCTGGCATTAACTCATAACGCCAGAGTAGCAATCCCTGATCAACGAGAGCTTTCCAGACACAGTAACAAAACTTCAGCTGTGAACTGGAACAAATAGGCAAAATGAAACATGGACAAAAGTCCAACTTATCTAGTAGTTGTCAGAAGCAGGAACAAGCACTGAGAGGCATCAGATAACATTGTTGACCGGCAAGAAACCACCAGAGAAATGAGCTTAAATAGCGACACCCACTACTGATGGAACCAGGTGAAACAGGAAAGAGGATGACAAGTCCAATTCCACAAGCGGCCACCGGGGGAGCCCAGAATCCAAATTCACAACAGTACCCCCCCCTCAAGGAGGGGGCACCGAACCCTCACCAGATCCACCAGGGCGACCAGGATGAGCCCTATGGAAGGCACGAACAAGATCAGAAGCATGAACATCAGATGCATTGACCCAAGAATTATCCTCCTGGCCGTAACCCTTCCAGTTGACCAGATACTGGAGTCTCCGTCTGGAAACACGAGAGTCCAAAATTTTCTCCACAACGTACTCCAACTCACCCTCAACCAACACCGGAGCAGGAGGCTCAACTGAAGGTACAACAGGTACCTCATACCTGCGCAATAACGACCGATGAAAAACGTTATGAATGGAAAAGGACGCAGGGAGGTCCAAACGGAAAGAAACAGGATTAAGAATCTCCAATATTCTATAAGGGCCGATGAACCGAGGTTTAAACTTAGGAGAAGAGACCCTCATAGGGACAAAACGAGAAGACAACCACACCAAATCTCCAACACAAAGCCGAGAACCAACACGACGATGACGGTTGGCAAAACGCTGAGTCTTCTCCTGGGACAACTTCAAATTGTCCATAACCTGCCCCCAGATGTGATGCAATCTCTCCACCACCGCATCCACTCCAGGACAATCCGAGGATTCCACCTGACCGGAGGAAAATCGAGGGTGAAACCCCGAATTACAGAAAAACGGGGACACCAAGGTGGAAGAGCTGGCCCGATTATTGAGGGCGAACTCTGCCAATGGCAAAAAAGCAACCCAATCATCCTGGTCAGCAGAGACAAAACACCTCAAATATGTCTCCAGGGTCTGATTAGTCCGCTCGGTCTGGCCATTAGTCTGAGGGTGAAAAGCAGATGAAAAAGACAAATCTATGCCCATCCTAGCACAGAATGCCCGCCAAAATCTAGACACAAATTGGGTACCTCTGTCAGAAACAATATTCTCAGGAATACCGTGCAATCGGACAACATTCTGAAAAAACAGAGGAACCAACTCAGAAGAAGAAGGCAACTTGGGCAGAGGAACCAAATGGACCATTTTAGAGAAACGGTCACAGACCACCCAGATGACAGACATCTTCTGGGAAACAGGCAGATCTGAAATAAAATCCATCGAGATGTGTGTCCAAGGCCTCTTCGGAATAGGCAAGGGCAACAGCAGTCCGCTAGCCCGAGAACTACAAGACTTGGCCCGAGCACAAATGTCACATGACTGCACAAAGACTCGCACATCTCGTGACAGGGAAGGCCACCAGAAGGATCTTGCCACCAAATCCCTGGTACCAAAAATTCCGGGATGACCTGCCAATGCAGAAGAATGTACCTCAGAGATGACTCTACTGGTCCAATCATCCGGAACAAACAGTCTATCAGGCGGACAACGATCCGGTCTATCCGCCTGAAACTCTTGCAAGGACCGCCGCAGATCAGGAGAAACGGCCGACAAAATTACTCCCTCCCTAAGGATACCTGTAGGTTCAGCATTACCAGGAGAGTCCGGGTCAAAACTCCTAGAAAGGGCATCTGCCTTAACATTCTTAGAACCCGGTAGGTATGACACCACAAAATTAAAGCGAGAAAAAAATAAAGACCAGCGCGCCTGTCTAGGATTCAGGCGCCTGGCAGTCTCAAGATAAATCAAATTTTTGTGGTCAGTCAATACCACCACCTGATGCTTAGCCCCCTCTAGCCAATGGCGCCACTCCTCAAACGCCCACTTCATGGCCAAAAGCTCCCTATTCCCAACATCATAATTCCGCTCTGCGGGCGAAAATTTGCGAGAAAAGAAAGCACAAGGCCTAATGACGGAGCAGTCGGAACCTTTCTGCGACAACACTGCCCCAGCTCCGATCTCCGAAGCGTCAACCTCAACCTGAAAAGGCAGATTCACATCAGGCTGACGTAACACAGGGGCAGAGGCAAAACGGTGCTTAAGCTCCTGAAAGGCCTCTACAGCATGAGGGGACCAATTAGCAACATCAGCGCCATGTCTGGTCAAATCAGTCAGTGGTTTAACGACATCCGAAAAACCAGCAATAAATCGGCGGTAAAAGTTGGCAAAGCCCAAAAATCTCTGAAGACCCTTAAGAGAGGAGGGCTGAGTCCAGTCACAAATAGCTTGCACCTTGACGGGATCCATCTCAATGGAAGAGGGAGAAAAAATATACCCCAAAAAGGAAATTTTCTGGACCCCAAAAACGCACTTAGACCCCTTCACACATAAAGAATTAGACCGCAGAACCTGAAAAACTCTCCTGACCTGCTGGACATGAGAGTCCCAGTCATCAGAAAAAATCAGAATATCATCCAGATATATTATCATAAATTTATCCAGAAAATCGCGGAAAATATCATGCATAAAAGACTGGAAAACTGAAGGGGCATTAGAAAGACCAAAAGGCATGACCAAATACTCAAAGTGGCCCTCGGGCGTATTAAATGCGGTCTTCCACTCATCCCCCTGCCTGATCCGCACCAAATTATACGCCCCACGAAGATCAATTTTGGAGAACCACTTGGCACCCTCTATACGAGCAAACAAATCAGTAAGCAATGGCAATGGGTATTGGTACTTAACAGTGATCTTATTCAGAAGCCGATAATCAATACATGGTCTCAAAGAGCCGTCCTTTTTTGAGACAAAGAAAAACCCAGCTCCCAAGGGAGAAGAAGATGGACGAATATGTCCCTTTTCCAAAGACTCCTTTATATATTCCCGCATAGCAGCATGTTCCGGCACAGACAGATTAAACAAACGACCCTTTGGATATTTGCAACCCGGTATCAAATCTATGGCACAATCGCACTCACGGTGCGGAGGTAACGACCCAAGCTTGGGTTCGTCAAAGACGTCTTGATAATCAGAGAGGAACTCAGGGACTTCAGAGGGAATGGACGACGAAATAGAAACCAAAGGTAAGTCCCCATGAATACCCTTACATCCCCAGCTCAACACAGACATTGCTCTCCAGTCCAAGACTGGATTGTGAGACTGCAACCATGGCAATCCCAGTACCAAATCGTCATGTAAATTATACAGCACCAGGAAACGAATAATCTCCTGGTGATCCGGATTGATACGCATGGTTACTTGTGTCCAGTATTGTGGTTTATTATTAGCCAATGGGGTGGAGTCAATCCCCTTCAGAGGAATAAGAGTCTCCAAAGGCTCTAAATCAAAACCACAACGATTGGCAAAGGACCAATCCATAAGACTCAGAGCGGCGCCAGAGTCAACATAGGCGTCCGTGGCAATGGATGACAAAGAGCAAATCAGGGTTACAGACAAAATAAACTTAGACTGAATGGTGCCAATGGAAACAGACTTATCAAGCTTCTTTGTACGCCTAGAGCATGCTGATATAACATGAGTAGAATCCCCACAATAGAAGCACAATCCATTCTTCCGTCTAAAATTCTGTCGCTCGCTCCTGGACAGAATTCTATCACACTGCATACTTTCTGGCGTCTTTTCCATAGACACCGCCAGATGGTGCACCGGTTTGCGCTCCCGCAGACGCCTATCAATCTGAATAGCCATTGTCATGGACTCATTCAGACCTGCAGGCACAGGGAACCCCACCATAACATCCTTAACGGCATCAGAGAGACCTTCTCTGAAAGTTGCCGCCAAGGCGCACTCATTCCACTGAGTAAGCACAGACCATTTACGGAATTTTTGGCAGTAAACCTCAGCTTCGTCTTGCCCCTGAGATAGTGCCATCAAAGTTTTTTCTGCCTGAAGTTCCAAATGAGGTTCCTCATACAGCAAGCCCAAGGCCAGAAAAAACGCATCCACATCGCGCAACGCAGGATCCCCTGCTGGCAATGAGAAGGCCCAATCTTGAGGGTCACCCCTGAGCAAGGAAATCACAATCCTAACCTGCTGAGCAGGGTCTCCAGCTGAACGAGACTTCAGGGACAAATAAAGCTTACAATTATTTCGGAAATTCTGGAAGCTAGCTCTATTCCCTGTGAAGAACTCCGGCAAAGGAATTCTCAGCTCAGATACTGGAGCATGTACCACAAAATCTTGTAAATTTTGTACTTTCGTGATGAGATTATTCAAACCCGCAGTTACACTCTGAAGATCCATTATCGTCAGGTGCACACAGAGCAATACAGAGATTAGGAGGAGAGAGAGAAAAAAGACTGCAGCAAGGCAAACTGGAGGAAAAAAAAAAAAAAAAAAAAAAAATTCCAGCAGACTTCTAATAACTCTCCTTTCTAAACCTGGGTCTTTAACACTTTATTGTCCGGTCAAACTGTCATGATCTCTGCGGGCAGAGATCATAGCAAGCCTATAGAGGGACAAGCTCTCGGAAGATGGAACTATACTGACCATGAACTAAGCCTGCCGCGCAACTAGAAATAGCCAGGTAGCATTTCCTATTTATTGCTAGATGCCCAGCTCTGGCCTAAGACCTAAATAGCTAGCAGAGGGAAATATAAGACCTGGCTCACCTCTAGAGAAATATTCCAAAGAAGACAGTAGCCCCCCACATATAATGACGGTGAGTTCAGATGAAACAACAAACGCAGCAGGAAAATAGTCTTAGCAAATTTGAGGTCCGCTTACTAGATAGCAGAAGACAGATAGTATACTTTCATGGTCAGCAGAAAAACACTAACAAAACACCATCCAGAGATTACCTTAAACTCTGGCATTAACTCATAACGCCAGAGTAGCAATCCCTGATCAACGAGAGCTTTCCAGACACAGTAACAAAACTTCAGCTGTGAACTGGAACAAATAGGCAAAATGAAACATGGACAAAAGTCCAACTTATCTAGTAGTTGTCAGAAGCAGGAACAAGCACTGAGAGGCATCAGATAACATTGTTGACCGGCAAGAAACCACCAGAGAAATGAGCTTAAATAGCGACACCCACTACTGATGGAACCAGGTGAAACAGGAAAGAGGATGACAAGTCCAATTCCACAAGCGGCCACCGGGGGAGCCCAGAATCCAAATTCACAACAGATAACCCTCGGTTTTAAATGACTTCAACTTTAGTATACTTCGTTACACAGTCCTACAGAGCCATATCTCTGTACATGAATTGCACCAAGTAACCATGCATATGATGTGTATTATATGATTTTATTTGTTATTGTAAATATTAGATTGTAAATAGCTGTATCTTTATGTTTTTTGCAGCGACGTTGTGACCAAGGCTATGTATTAGCCGAAACGTTATTGACCAGTCGCTTGATTTCACAACCACTAGAAATAAACTTTCACCTGCAAACATAAATTTTTCTTGTACGTGTGCAGTGATCTCTATAACTCAGTGACTTTGGAGCAATTGGTTCCCTTCACTAGCACCGTCATCTCCACTTTTGTTGAGTGCTAACCATCGCTTTTTTTCTGGATTACGTAATTTTTGGTTATAAGCACCAACTGAACACATGTCATCTGAGACACACGTGTACGATGATGCTACAGGATCAACAATCCTGTCCAGAATAAAAACAAAAGCAGATTTCCTACATATACCGAATAGGGATATAAAGACAAGAGATTGGGAGAAGGAGAAAAAGAGACTCATAGCCTACGATCTGCACTGTGCCACCCTTGGGGAGTACCATCGGCAGGGGAAGATACCACGAGGCCTACGGTGTAACCTCCGACCAACTCTATTCTCTGACAACGACCGATACTGCACTACATTTCAAAAAATACTCAACAAGTGTTCCTTTGATATTATTTTACTGACTGTTGAATTCTTACAGGGGGCTATAAAGGAAACGGAAGAAAAAGTCGCAACCATCGAGACGCAGCTGACCTCTACTCTGTCCAGTTCGGAGTTTAATACCTTAAAGAACAAAGTGGACTCTATCTTAGCATCACATCAAAAAAACTTGGAAGAGAGGAAAAGAACGAAATTCCAAAGAGACACCGAGGATTATCTAAACAACAAAGTCTATCGATGGGACGAAACTACCAACAGGCAAACCTTTCGGAGATCGCGTCGCCCAGCACAGAGATTTACAGCCTCCGGGGACTCCTCACCGGCCGGGGGATCCTCTCCTGGGTCCGGAAGCGACGTCGGTGGAACTACAGCAAAAGCGGCTTTTTTAGGCCAAAGCGGTCGCGCACCAGGAGGTCGAGAAGGAAAGGATCGAGAACGCCAGATGACTCTCCGGTCACAGGTAGGGGTCCAAACCTGGTAGTAAATATCTCCGACTATTCTCTCTCCCCCCTTGAGCTAAGGGTGCTTAATAAGGGTCTATCCTTCTGCCCAACTCCTAGATGGGATTCTTTTCAGTTAGAAAAGGACTTACAGAGTTTTTACCGCAGTATACGTCTCAAAATACATTTTGAGGATAGTCCTCACTCCACTGGGAATACACTAGGCGCAGTACCAGACAGAGACAGGGGGCCACCTATGACGTTAGACTCATTGGGGCTTAGGAACCCCAGCAAGTTCATGCCCCCTAAAACCAACCACGCGGTCGAGACCTTCATAACTCTCTTAGACAGAGACATTAAGGAAACAATCCGTGACCAACGCCTAGGTTTTCTTCCAATTCGACATAACCTGACACCCCTTGAAAAACAAGCACTGACTGCACTCAAGGAAAACAAACATATTGTTATCAAACCGGCAGATAAGGGTGGGGCCACGGTAGTGATGAACAAAAGCAACTACACAGCTGAGATCGAGAAACAACTAGCAGATACCACCACATATAAAAAAATCCAATCAGACCCAGTTTACAACATTCGACGAAAGATTGACAGTATCCTAACGAAACACTCACATACTATTGACGCTAAAACTAAAACATTCCTGATCAATAACCATCCGATAACACCAGTAATTTACATTCTCCCAAAAATTCATAAAAATTTACAAAATCCTCCTGGACGCCCTATTGTGGCATCCACTGACTCAATTCTTAATCCCATATCCATCTACTTGGAGAAAATACTCACGCCGCATACCCACAAAACCAAATCCTTCATCCTCGACACGAGTGACTTTCTTAAAAAGATTCAGGACATCAACTCTGTCCCGATTGACAGCATTTTATGCACTTTCGATGTCAACAGTCTATATACCTCTATCAAACACAACACAGGCATAGAGGCGGTTTCCCTTACATTATCTGAAGCAGGAATGGACACACGTTCACAAGAACTCTGTCTTGAATTACTCAATTTGGTCCTCAGGGAAAACTACTTTCTCTTTGGTGACGACTTCTACGTTCAAACATGCGGCACCGCCATGGGCTCCAACATGGCGCCCGCCTATGCTAACCTGTATATGGACCGGTTCGAAAAGGACTTCATCTATACCAACACATTATTCCAACAGTTCGCCCGTCAATGGTATCGTTACATAGACGATATTTTTTGCATATGGCTGGGGGACCATAGTTCCCTAACAGCATTTTACAACACCATTAATGAAGTCCGACCGGAACTCAAATTCTCTATCTCTCATGATATGGAGGCAATCACGTTCCTAGACACCAAAGTTTGCAAAGATGCCAGTGGCACCCTCACCACTGACATCTATACTAAACCCACGGACCGAAATAATCTTTTATTATATAACAGCTGCCACCCAAAATCCACCAGAAACAGTCTCCCTCGATCTCAGTTCAAAAGGGTCTCCAGAATAGTATCTGACCCCACCATCAGACAATCCAGACTACATGAGATGTCCAAAAAATTTGAGGACAGGAATTATCCGGGCACACTTCTCACTACAGAGATGACCAAAGCTCTATCGGTAACCAACTCCCCTTTGACCCCGGTTCCCAAACCGTCTAGGCTTCCTTTCGTCCATGGGCACCATCCATCCATGCAGAGAGTCCACAACTTGATCCACAAACAGTGGCCACTTCTTGCTAGGGCATACCCCAAAATAGCGATTTTCAAAAATCCCCCCCTGATGTGCTTACGTAGACCACCCAATTTAAAGGACAAACTGGTCAGGGCCGACTTAGGCTCCTCTAAACAAACCATGACCCGCACACTTAGTGGACAAACCAGAAGGGGCACATTCCCATGCCTGAGCTGCACATGTTGTTCAAACATCATCAAAGGGAGTGAGGTGGTCCATCCCCGGACGGGTAAATCGTATCCAATCAGGGATTACCATACGTGTGAGTCAAACTATGTGGTATATATCATTAAATGCCCGTGTGGCTTACTGTATGTAGGCGAAACAATTCAAACCATCAGAGATAGGATCATAAGCCACAAATCTACAATTAGATGTGGAAAAACCTGGTTACCACTACCAGCACACTTTAAAGAGGCCAGGCACAACATATCGCAACTCCGTTTCCAGGTGTTAGAAAAAGTACACAGACCAAGACGGGGTGGTAACCACATCCAGATGTTGAGACAACGCGAAACATACTGGATTTATACGTTGGACACACTCAGCCCTAACGGACTTAATCGTGAAATTGACTGGCTAACATGATACCTTTTTCTTCCATAGACCCACTGAATAGTTGCACGCAACCACTCAGCAATCCTCTTTGTGGAGTTGGTAAGATTCCCCACCTTAGTGCAGAATTTTTCTAAGTTTCCTTCAGTTTTTCTAAGTTTCCTTCAGTTATGCTTATTCCCTTCTAAGTTTCCTTTTGCTCCTATGGTTTGGACTCCTACTCAGTTTATTTTATACCACTATGTACCACATTTACAGTTATTGTATTCTTCCAGCTTGCCTCCCCAGAAAAAGTGGTACTCATAGGTTTCTATTATATTATAATGATGATTCAGTTACCGTTGTAAATGTTTAACTACACCAATCTGTGTCATGCCATTCAGCTGGGTTTGGTTCCATTTAACCATCTCGTTTACCTACCTACGTACATATTGTATCATTCACCATGTTCCGGATGGAACATGACTTATCTAAATACTATACAGGCTTCACTGTAGGACTCGTTGCCACCACATAAAGACACCTATCTTTCCAACCTGTGCAACATCCGTACATGGCACCCCCGCATTAATATAACATGATATGGTCCCGCTCAGCCTCCTGCCCTTACACACGCATGCGCCATGTCTTCTAATACTTCTCGTACACTCCGGCTCTGCAAACCGGATGTGCGCACGCGCAGATGTCACCAGCACCTCTCTTACTGAGAATGGACTCCATCCCAGTGCGCAGGCGCCGGCGTTCACTAACACTTCCGGTCCCATGTCCCTCTGGCGCTTTATAACTAAGCGCCGACCATGGAGACAGCACCACATGGTCCATACCGCTAGGACACAGGAGTGTCAGCACCGGACCTATTGGGGAGCCCAGACGCCAGCGCCAGTACATACCTAGACACGGACTGTGTCAGGATCTCTACACATCACCGCCAGACGCTGAGCAGACCCCAGAGGGCTCTTTCACTATGTCAGTAACATACTGACAGGCCTCTCGTGGACACATATCGTCTTCAACAGATGAGTATTCTTAGATTCTATCTATCTCATATCAGCTGTTCACAACATATATCTTATATTGCCACCTTGTCTGATAATTAAATACGCAGGGGCGTCGCAACCTTTGGAGTACCTTCTAAAGCATTGTCAATCCTGGACTCCATATTTGCACAGGTCAGAGGCTATCCAAGCCTTACTTGAGCATGGCATCTACAAGACAGGTCCTCATTATGATAATTTTCCACAGGCTTTGGGTACGTGACTGCCATCCACTGGATTTTCCTAAGGAGCAATCCTTCAGCCTCAACCACTGGGGTTTCCATGGAAACTACATGGTAATAATCTATAGCACTATTCAGCAGAGCCTAACATTAGCAGTCACATTCACCCCATTGCCTTGACTCTTCATTCCCACAGGACATAATCCCTCATCAGTACCTGTTCAACCCTGAATTGAGACTTTATTCTGCATACTAGGTGGGCTTCCCCTCTCCTTCTTTCTTGCATGCACCTTTAGATTCGGATAGCATCCATTACCACTCTTGGATTGTAGTATACATCTAATACCAGGCTGTCATATACTATTCGATGTCAACCTATGTCATCCCATCATGGAACCCCTTCTTTCATTCCCTTGCTCTATAGATAACCCTCGGTTTTAAATGACTTCAACTTTAGTATACTTCGTTACACAGTCCTACAGAGCCATATCTCTGTACATGAATTGCACCAAGTAACCATGCATATGATGTGTATTATATGATTTTATTTGTTATTGTAAATATTAGATTGTAAATAGCTGTATCTTTATGTTTTTTGCAGCGACGTTGTGACCAAGGCTATGTATTAGCCGAAACGTTATTGACCAGTCGCTTGATTTCACAACCACTAGAAATAAACTTTCACCTGCAAACATAAATTTTTCTTGTACGTGTGCAGTGATCTCTATAACTCATGTGAAACAAGTCAGGATGGTATTTCAGATCCTTCGTGATAATGCCTTGTTTGTGAAGGGGTCTAAGTGCCTCTTTGGAGTACAGAAGATTTCTTTTTTGGGCTTCATTTTTTCTCCCTCATCTATAGAAATGGATCCGGTTAAGGTTCAGGCCATTCATGATTGGGTCCAGCCCACATCCGTGAAGAGCCTTCAGAAATTTTTGGCTTTGCTAATTTTTATCGCCGTTTCATTGCCAACTTCTCCAGTGTGGTTAAACCCCTGACCGATTTGACGAAGAAAGGCGCTGATGTGACGAATTGGTCCTCTGCGGCTGTTTCTGCCTTTCAGGAGCTTAAACGCCAATTTACTTCTGCCCCTGTGTTGCGTCAGCCGGATGTTTCTCTTCCTTTTCAGGTTGAGGTTGACACTTCTGAGATTGGGGCAGGGGCCGTTTTGTCTCAGAGGAATTCTGATGGTTCCTTGATGAAACCGTGTGCCTTCTTTTCTCGAAAGTTTTTGCCTGCGGAACGCAATTATGATGTCGGCAATCGTGAGTTGTTGGCTATGAAGTGGGCATTTGAGGAGTGGCGACATTGGCTTGAGGGGGCCAAGCACCATATTGTGGTCTTGACCGATCATAAGAATCTGATTTATCTCGAGTCTGCCAAACGGCTGAATCCTAGACAGGCCCGATGGTCCCTGTTTTTCTCCCGTTTTGATTTTGTGGTCTCGTATCTTCCGGGTTCTAAGAATGTTAAGGCTGATGCCCTCTCTAGGAGCTTTTTGCCTGATTCTCCTGGGGTCCTTGAGCCGGTCGGTATTCTGAAGGAAGGGGTGATTCTTTCTGCCATCTCCCCTGATTTACGACGGTTCTTCAGGAATTTCAGGCTGATAAACCTGACCGCTGTCCAGTGGGGAAATTGTTTGTTCCTGACAGATGGACTAGTAAAGTGATTTCGGAGGTTCATTGTTCTGTGTTAGCTGGTCATCCTGGGATTTTTGGTACCAGAGATTTGGTTGGTAGGTCCTTTTGGTGGCCTTCTTTGTCACGGGATGTGCGTTCTTTTGTTCAGTCCTGTGGGACTTGTGCGCGGGCCAAGCCTTGCTGTTCCCGCGCTAGTGGGTTGCTTTTGCCTTTGCCGGTCCCTGAGAGGCCTTGGACGCATATTTCTATGGATTTTATTTCGGATCTTCCGGTTTCCCAGAAGATGTCAGTTATCTGGGTGGTTTTTGACCGGTTTTCTAAGATGGTTCATTTGGTACCTTTGCCTAAGTTGCCTTCCTCTTCTGATTTGGTTCCATTGTTTTTTCAGCATGTGGTTCAATTGCATGGCATTCCGGAGAATATTGTGTCCGATAGAGGTTCCCAGTTTGTTTCTAGGTTTTGGCGGGCCTTTTGTGCTAGGCTGGGCATTGATTTGTCTTTTTCTTCCGCATTTCATCCTCAGACAAACCGAGCGAACTAATCAGACTTTGGAAACTTATTTGAGATGCTTTGTGTCTGCTGATCAGGATGATTGGGTGGCTTTCTTGCCATTGGCCGAGTTTGCCCTTAATAATCGGGCTAGTTCTGCTACCTTGGTTTCACCCTTCTTTTGTAACTCTGGTTTTCATCCTCGTTTTTCTTCGGGGCAGGTTGAGCCTTCTGATTGTCCTGGGGTGGACTCTGTGGTTGACAGGTTGCAGCAAATTTGGGCTCATGTTGTTGACAATTTGGTGTTGTCTCAGGAGAGGGCTCAGCGTTTCGCTAACCGTCGTCGGTGTGTTGTTTCCCGGCTTCCGGTTGGGGATTTGGTCTGGTTGTCTTCCCGTCATGTCCCTATGAAGGTTTCTTCCCCTAAGTTTAAGCCTCGGTTTATTGGCCCTTATAGGATTTCTGAGATTATCAATCCAGTGTCTTTTCGTTTGGCCCTTCCGGCCTCTTTTTCCATCCATAATGTTTTTCATAGATCTTTGTTGCGGAAATATGTGGTGCCCGTTGTTCCCTCTGTTGATCCTTCTGCCCCGGTGTTGATTGATGGGGAGTTGGAGTATGTGGTTGAGAAGATTTTGGATTCTCGTTTTTCGAGGCGGAAGCTTCAGTATCTTGTCAAATGGAAGGGTTATGGCCAGGAGGATAATTCTTGGGTTGTTGCCTCCGATGTTCATGCTGATGATTTGGTTCGTGCCTTTCATTTGGCTCGTCCGGATCGGCCTGGGGGCTCTGGTGAGGGTTCGGTGACCCCTCCTCAAGGGGGGGGTACTGTTGTGAATTCTGGGCTCCCTCCGGTGGTTGTAAGTGGTAGCGCTGCTGTCTCTGAATCACAGCATTTATCAGGTGTGTTCACTTTCTGCAATTGTGACTGGGCTATTTAGTCTTGCTTCACCCTTTAGTCAGTGCCAGTTGTCCATTGTTCCTGGAGGATTCACATCTCTGCCTGGTCTCTCCTGCATTGCAGTTCTTTTCATCAAAGATAAGTTCTGGCCTTGATTTTTTGCTGTCCACATGCTGTGGCCTTATTGTTCAGTTCTTTTCCATGTTTTTTTGTCTTGTCCAGCTTGGTCTGTATAAGGATTTGTTTAGCCAAGCTGGTATCTCTGGAGATGCAGATGTACCCTCCATATCTTTAGTTAGCTGTGGAGTTTTTGTATTTTCTGTGGTGGATATTTTCTAGTGTTTTAATACTGACCGCATAGTACTCTGTGCTATCCTTTCTATTTAGCTAGAAGTGGCCTCCTTTGCTAAATTCTGATTTCAGTCTGTGTATGTTTTTTCCCTCTCCTCTCACAGTCAATATTTGTGGGGTGCTGCCTATCCTTTGGGAATTTTCTCTGAGGCAAGATAGTTTTCCCTTTTCTATCTCTAGGGGTAATTAGTCCTCCGGCTGTGTCGAGATGTCCAGGGAGTGCAAGGTACATTCCACGGCTACTTCTAGTTGCGGTGTTAAGTTCAGGGTCTGCGGTCAGTACAGGTACCACCTTCTCCAGAGTACGTCTCATGCTGCTCTTAGGCCACCAGATCATAACAGTACAACTGGCCAACAATGAGTTAACCGCATCTCAGAAGAAGGGAAGGAAAGTGCTGAGCCATTTTTTTTTTCTGTAGTCTGTTGTGTTTTTTTTTTTTCTTCCCTCTTTACCTCTGGGTGGCTCAGGAGTTCGGCGCTGGTATGGATGTTCAGGGATTGGCTTCTCGTGTGGATCAACTTGCTGCTAGAGTACAGGGTATTTCCGATTATATCGTTCAGACTCCGGTTTTAGAGCCTAGAATTCCAACTCCTGATTTGCTTTTTGGAGATAGGTCCAAATTTCTGAGCTTTAAAAATAACTGTAAACTGTTTTTTGCTCTGAAACCCCGTTCCTCTGGTGATCCCATCCAGCAAGTTAAAATTGTTATATCTCTGCTGCGTGGTGACCCCCAGGATTGGGCATTTGCCCTGGAACCTGGGAATCCGGCATTGCTTAATGTAGACACCTTTTTTCAGGTGCTTGGGTTATTGTATGATGAACCTAATTCAGTGGATCATGCTGAGAAGACCTTGTTGGCTCTGTCTCAGGATCAAGAAGCGGCAGAATCATATTGCCAGAAGATTAGAAAATGGTCTGTACTGACTAAATGGAATGAGGATGCCTTGAAATAGCTTAAAATAGCAACCTGCAGTCGCTGATCTATTATATGTGCCAATTCTTGTTCTTTGCCCGGCTTTTCCCACTTGCCCTGTGGCTGTGGCAAGTGGGGTTCTTATTTGTGGGGTTGATATCACCTTTGAAAAATGTCTCATGGTTAACTGCGGTGAACTCATTCCGCAGAACTGTGGTGAACTCACTGACTTTTTCTCACTGTGCTGATGTCACCGCAGTTCAGCCCGGCTGAGAACGCAGCCTCAGTGACCCATGGTATCCTTGATGAGGTCACCTGTGGTCACTGATGCTGCACTTGCAGCAGCTCTTTCCTCAGTGGTTCTCAGCCTGGACAGTCGAACCTTGGCATCGTCCAGGTTGAAGACTGTTTATCCCCTGACATGGATTACGGTGTGGGACAGAACAATGTACATGTGAGAGATATGGTTGTTTTTTTTATTTTTGTTTTACTACAGGAGATGAGGGTTCCAATGGAATGGGCATTAGGTGAGTATAACTGTGTTATTTTTAAATAAAGGACTTATGAACGTCTATCCATTACTAAGTAGTGGGCTTGACGTCACCAGACAATACAAAGGTGACATCAGCCCCACAAATATGGTACGTGTGTGAGATTGCAAAGCTTCAGAGCTGCCACCAAGTTATGGCCATTGTCACACATGACTTTGCTTGGTTGTGGGTTCAGGGGTAAGAGTCAAAGATAAGTCTGGTCTGATAGACCTTTGAACAACTCCACAATGATGTGCGGTTTGTCAACTAAGCAAATTAGCTTCAGCAGAGCTTGTTGCCATTCAGCCTAGGCAGTGCTGCAGTGCTTCCAGCTTGGGACTGATATTGATGTTTCTGAGATTGAGGGGGAGGAGGAGGAGGTGCAGGAATTGTTGTAGAAAATGGGGGCAACCCTGATTTACCCAGGATCTGCAATCTGTGGTGTGGGTAGCACATGTTACGTCCCAATGACTGACTGGTTCCATTTGCACAAGCCTAAACGGCAACATTTCCAGGGCAAGCAGTGTGGAAATGTGGCCATTTAGTATTGCAGCCTGTGGGTGGGTGGATACGTATTTACAATTACATTCCAATGACTTGAGTAAGGACAACTGAAAGCTGCACTGGGACAAGGACATGGACGTGGTTGCTGACAGTGGATGCAAGTGTGCAGCGACAGGTGCAGGGTGAGAGGCACCTTAGCCTATGTTATGAACAGGTGATTGGCGTGCACATAGAGCAGGAAAAGAGGCAGCAATGTCACCCACAGAAACTGTTTCTGGACCTTGGTTTTCGGCCCAAGTAGTTGGGTGCTTAGCTGTTGTGAATTCTGCTCTTGGGCTCCCTCCGGTGGTTGTAAGTGGTAGCGCTGCTGTCTCTGAATCACAGCATTTATCAGGTGTGTTCACTTTCTGCAATTGTGACTGGGCTATTTAGTCTTGCTTCACCCTTTAGTCAGTGCCAGTTGTCCATTGTTCCTGGAGGATTCACATCTCCGCCTGGTCTCTCCTGCTTTGCAGTTCTTTTCATCAAAGATAAGTTCTGGCCTTGATTTTTTGCTGTCCACATGCTGTGGCCTTATTGTTCAGTTCTTTTCCATGTTTTTTCGTCTTGTCCAGCTTGGTCTGTATAAGGATTTGTTTAGCCAAGCTGGTATCTCTGGAGATGCAGATGTACCCTCCATATCTTTAGTTAGCTGTGGAGTTTTAGTATTTTCTGTGGTGGATATTTTCTAGTGTTTTAATACTGACCGCATCGTACTCTGTCCTATCCTTTCTATTTAGCTAGAAGTGGCCTCCTTTGCTAAATTCTGATTTCAGTCTGTGTATGTTTTTTCCCTCTCCTCTCACAGTCAATATTTGTGGGGGGCTGCCTATCCTTTGGGAATTTTCTCTGAGGCAAGATAGTTTTCCCTTTTCTATCTCTAGGGGTAATTAGTCCTCCGGCTGTGTCGAGATGTCCAGGGAGTGCTAGGTACATTCCACGGCTACTTCTAGTTGCGGTGTTAAGTTCAGGGTCTGCGGTCAGTACAGGTACCACCTTCTCCAGAGTACGTCTCATGCTGCTCTTAGGCCACCAGATCATAACATTAGCTTGAATGCTGGTGGTGGTCAGGCTGGTAGCTGTGCTACTCCTGCTGATGCTGGCATGGCAGATTTTGCAATTGGCCTTTTTTGGGTTAACTTGGCTGTCTTTAAAAAGCCCCAGAGTTGTGAACACCTAAACTTTGGCTTGGCAAATTCACCCGTGTTGGTTCTCTGGGGAACAGTTGGCCACCTTGTGTCTCTGGCTACCCCATTGTCTCCTCCTTCCTGTTGCTACAGATCCCTCCCCCTGTGCAACGCTGCTTTGCTTTGCATGTCACCTTCCCAGGTTGGGTGAGTGACTTTATCCTCCATCACCTAGCCTTTCACTTCTGCGCCCTGGTCCTCCTCCTTACTTGCTGATGTAACAACACCACTTGTTTGCAATTGTGCCTAATCATCATCCTCTTCCTCTTGCAACCATAATTCCCTTTTCCCACTGACGCCTTCTTGTGAGCGTGGCTGCTCACATATTTGGACATTGGTCGGGAATGGTCTTCCAACAACTTGAAGGAGTTCCCAGAGATACTTAGCACTTGTTGGCCCTTGTGCCTTCACTCTGCGGTCCAGCTCACCCCAAACCATCTCGATTGGGTTCAGGTCTGGTGACTGTGCAGGCCAGGTCATCTGGCATAGCACCCCATCATTCTCCTTCTTGGTTAAATAGCACTTACACAGCCTGGAGGTGTGTTTGGGGTCATTGTCCTGTTGAAAAATAAATGATGATCCAACTAAACGTAAACCGGATGGAATAGCATGCCGCTGCAAGATGCTGTGGTAGCCATGCTGGTGAAGTATGCCTTCAATTTTGAATAAATCCTCAACAGTGTCACAAGCAAAGCACCCCCACACCATCACACCTCCTCCTCCATGCTTCACGGTCGGAACCAGGCATGTAGAGTCCATCTGTTCACCTTTTATGCGTCACACAAAGACACGGTGGTTGGAACCAAAGATCTCAAATTTGGACTCATCAGACCAAAGCACAGATTTCCACGGGTCTATTGTCCATTTATTGTGTTCTTTAGCCCAAACAAGTCTCTTCTGCTTGTTGCCTGTCCTTAGCAGTGGTTTCCTAGCAGCTATTTTACCATGAAGGCCTGCTGCACAAAGTCTCCTCTTAACAGTTGTTGTAGAGATGTGTCTGCTGCTAGAACTCTGTGTGGCATTGACCTGGTCTCTAATCTGAGCTGCTGTTAACCTGCGATTTCTGAGGCTGGTGACTTGGATAAACATATCCTCAAAAGCAGAGGTGACTCTTGGTCTACCTTTCCTGGGGCGATCCTCATGTGAGCCAGTTTCTTTGTAGCGCTTGATGGTTTTTGCCACTGCACTTGGGGACACTTTCAAAGTTTTCCCAATTTTTCGGACTGACTGACCTTCATTTCTTAAAGTAATGATGGCCACTCATTTTCTTTACTTAGCTGCTTTTTTCTTGCCATAATACAAATTCTAACAGTCTATTCAGTAGGACTATCAGCTGTGCATCCACCAGACTTCTGCACAACACAACTGATGGTCCCAACACCATTTATAAGGCAATAAATCCTACGTATTAAACCTGACAGGGCACACCTGTGAAGTGAAAACCATTCCCGGTGACTACCTCTTGAAGCTCATCAAGAGAATGCCAAGAGTGCGCAAAGCAGTCATCAAAGCAAAAGATGGCTACTTTGAAGAACCTAGAATATAAGACATAATTTCAGTTGTTTCACACTTTTTTGTTAAGTATATAATTCCACATGTGTTAATTCATAGTTTTGATGCCTTCAGTGTGAATGTACAATTTTCATAGTCATGAAAATACAGAAAAATCTTTAAATGAGAAGGTGTGTCAAAACTTTTGGTCTGTACTGTATAAGACTTCAGTATCAATATAACAATGCTATTTTTTAACAAACAATTTTTTGGGGGGTTTGAGGCCCAACTGTAGCACGATAAATACTGTATAAAATGACACTGCAGAAAAAATTGCAGTACTACAATGCCAATAAAATGTGATCACTGCAGATGGACATGTAAGACTGCTGTATCAATATAGCAATGCAATTTACTGGTTTTGAAGTCTAACTGTAGCACGATAAATGACGTTTAAAATGTCACTACTGCAAATAATTGCAGTATTACAAAGCCAGGAAAATTTGCCAAATCCAAATGGACGTTTAAGACTGCAGTATCATTAAAGCAATGCTATTTGTAGCTAAACAATTTTTTTGTGTGTTTTGAGGACCAGTTCTAGCACGATAAATGGCATAAAAATTTCACTGCTCAAAAAAATTTAAATATTACAAAGCCAGCAAAATATGCCCACGTCAGATTAACGTATAAGACTGCAGTATCAATATAGCAATGCTATTTTTTTAGCAAACCATTTTTTTGTTGTTTTATTTGAGGCCCAACTGTAGCATGATAAATGCTGTATAAAATTCCACTGCTCAAAAAAACAGCAGTATTACAATGCCAGGAAAATGTGCCCAATTCAAATGGAAGTATAAGACTACAGTATCATTATAGCAATGCAATTTACTAACAAGCAATTTTTGGGGGGTAGATTTTGAGGCCCAGCTGTAGCATGCTAAATTCCTTATAAAATTTTACAGCTCAAAAAAATTCCAGCCCATCGAAGAAGCCCACGCGAAATGCGCATAGGGGCTACACCAGTACATCTGAGTGGTACTATTATGGGTAAGATCCTAGACTAAGTTGTGACCTCTTGTTGGCAGTGCATGTTTGTGGATGGGGCAGTGAGGTGTCTCTTTGATACTATGGGATACTCATGTCTTTTGGACTTGGATTAAAGGGAACCTGTCACCTGAATTTGGCGGGACCAGTTTTGGGTCATATGGGCGGGGTTTTCGGGTGTTTGATTCACCCTTTCCTTACCCGCTAGCTGCATGCTGGCCGCTTCAGCTTCAGCATCAGTATCAACACTACAGGACTTTGATTCGTTATACTGTGTATTTAGACCTAGATAAGCACTCTCTCCCTCCAATACAAAGTGTCACAGAGCTGTGCAATGGTGTCAGTGTGCCGAGCCGGGTTGTGTCCTTTTATAATCCCTGATGATGTCAGAGGGCCAGCCAATCCCAGTAATGTGACAACCAAGAAGTCTACGGCATTTCAGTAACTCACAAGCAATCCCTGCATGCTTTTTGGCTGCGCAACAGTTGCCAAAGATACAGGCTGGAATTGAAGTTTTAAATCGAGCACCATCCATTGCTCGCCGAGTTACAAGCACATCCAAGCATCATTATACTCAAGTGATAACCGAGCATCACCGAGCACGTTCGCTCATCCTTGGTAATAGAGCATTGTGCATAAAGTCTTACATTGCATTTTCCTTTCTTCTAGCTGCAAGAAATATTTTCTTTTGTATACTGTTTTTCATGGCACTGCCATGGGGGCGGCGTGTGCGCCCGCCTATGATAACCTCTTCCTTGGATATTGGGAGAGGGAGGTTTTTCGTGGGGATGGGGCATGCGCCGCCGACCATGTGCAGTGCTGGTTTCGTTATATTGACGATCTCTTGATTATTTGGCAGGGTCCGGTCCCTGAACTGGAGAAATTTATGTCGATCCTGAATAATAATAATTACAACATTAGACTTTCATATAAATGGCATGAGCGCAGGATTGACTTCTTAGATATTGCATTGTCTGTTGATGACTCGGGGTCCGTCCACACTGACATCTTCAGGAAAGACACCTCTGTTAACTGTCTTCTCCATGCCTCCTCAGGACATGCCTATTCGACCATTAAAGCTATCCCCATCGGTCAGTTCCTCAGAGTAAAACGAACTTGCTCCACGGTGGATAAGTTTGAAGAGCAGGCCAAAGATTTGAAAAATCGTTTCTTGGAAAGAGGGTATAGCCAAAAAAAAATATCAAATATGGCTACCATCATGCTAAATATACCCCACGTCAGAAATTGCTTTACAACTCTGGCGCTAAGATCAGTAAAGATGACACCCAAAGTAGATTCATTTCAACATTTAATTGTCAGTGGGACATCATGCGTCAGATTCTGACTAAATATTGGCCTGTTCTTCAAACTGACCCCATATTAAATAAGGAAATTTCAACGAGACCCCTCATTACAGCAAGAAGGAGCAAAAATTTGAAAGACCAACTAGTGCAAAGTCACTATGTGGCTCCACATAAGGGTCTTTTTGGAAACCCCAAACAAAGATGGGGCTGTTTCCCGTGTGGGAATTGCATGGCGTGCAATTTATCTAACATTGTAAGGGCGAAAACCTTTAAAAATGCTGCTGGGACTCATGAATACAATATTGTCCATTATATATCATGCACCACCTCATACGTTATATATTTTGCACAGTGTCCCTGTTCCAAAATATATATTGGTTTAACGTCTAGGGAACTGCGCATTAGAGTTAGAGAGCACGTGAGGGACATCTTAGCCGCAAAGGAGTTGGAAGATATATCTATACTGAAAACGCTGCCTAAACATTTTTTGTTACACCATAATTCTGACCCCCAAGGCCTCAAAGTTAGAGGTATTGATAGGATTCACGGGAGGATAAGAGGGGGTAACTTAAAACAGCTGTTGGCACAATCCGAAACTAGGTGGATTGTTGAACTTGGCACTATGTCCCCTGGGGGGCTTAATGAGAAGCTGAGCTTTGCTCCATTTTTATAATTATCTGCCTTTTAACTCTATTTCTGTTATGTCTTTATTCACTTGTATGTTTTTTTCTTCATATTTTTTATTTTAGTAATGATTATGGAAAATTATTCTATAATGCTCCGGTTAAAAGCACTTGCCACTCTACCTTTTTATGACATCTCAGCTGGCCTAATGTCCTCAATTGGAATAATTTGCGGATAACATCACATCTTCCTGCAGCCCGGACATACCCATTGGTTATGGAGATATAGGAGGAGGATCCCCTTGGAGAACTTAGATTTACCATTATGTGATGATATATTATTATGCTGTTGTTCTCCTTTGACCTCCCCCCCCCCTCCTTTTTCTGTTTCCCCGGTGACAATTTATATTCTGATCTGTTTTTCCGGTAAATGATATATATTTGAATAGTATTTGTTACCGTATAATGCTTTTCTTGGTGATGGTGTCCCTTATCTCTCTATACACAGTGCGCTACGTACCACTGGGGTCTGGGATGGTGTACGTCAGCGTTACTGGTTAGGATATGAACTGATTCCTATATTATTGAAATCCGACCCTCACAAAATGGCGACGCGCATGTGCACTGCGTTCGGGACCCACCATTTTGTTGAAGGCCTCTTTACTGTCGGCTGTGCGGATATGACGTCATGGAGGATTTCCTCCCTGCACGCCGACAATGAGTGCTGGAAACGGATGCACCTGGGACCCGGGGGCGGCGGTGTCATGCGCGATGCGGTATTGGCGGTTATGGCAGGTAACGGGCTTTATAAACCGGGGATGTACTAGAGACATGACATGCACAACTTTCCCCTTGACAAAGCAAGAACGCGAAACGCGCGTCGGGGCTTTTTTCGAGACTGAGGACAGGCGGACACTATGGGTATGTGGTGATATTTACTTTAATCCTTTATCCACTTGCACTCTGCACTTTGGCAATGGACGGTTAATTCCTCATATATGCTAATGTGATGTTACTATGTATTAAATATATTTACTCCATCCCTAAGCCTGGGTTATCTTCTACTTTAAATCTCAACTTTTGTGCAATTTACTTGGGTATAATTTATCCTTCCTCTTACTATTCAGTATTTGCTGTTACGCTTTTTAGCATTTAATGTTCTTTAAATAAAGTTTGTTATCTTTTTACATTGGTTCTTGAGTGGTGTGTCATGATACTTTGTATCCTTTGGGTGAGTGTTTTTCATATATGAACTCTCTACAAAATAAAAGAAAACTCAGTGAAAGAAAAACTGATTTTAATGTTCAATACCCAAAATATGTTTGAAATAGATAAAAAACATTTTTTTAATGTTTTGTCTGGTTATCTTGAGTATTAGTGAGCGAGATTCCAGAAGCAATTAATTTTTAAACAGAAAAAAAATCCATTATATTCCTGCTAATGTTGCTGTGTTTATTTTAATGGGTGGGTTTGTTGTCTGAAACTTATGTCAGCAATTTTCAGGTGAAACTCCTCCAGAGCAGTTCTATGTGCCAGAAGAATGTTGACTTTCCTGATCTGTTCACCAGTGCAAGTACTAAGCCAACAAGCAGACAAAATTTCTTCACAGATGTCGTAGACAGTGAAACTTTTCACATGTTGTGGGACATAGTTTAGAAATGTTGAATGGTAAGGTAAAGCTGAACAAGATTTCTGTGCATTGATCTATAGGACAGAATTTCTATACCTCTAGTTAAAATCTAAGGCCCTGATTCACCAATAATGACATTGATAAGTGGTTATGGTGGAGTCAGAGGATATGTTTTAAAAGTGATATGCGCCATCATGCGCCTGGACACAAATATTACACCAAGGACTGGAGTAAAATATTTGCTGTAGGATATGCAGTACTCAACATGAATATACAATTCAATTCCCTCTGTCCAGTTCCTGTTTTAGCTCTGCTTATTCTGGCAGAGCTGGTCATAACTGAAAATGTCAATTATCATAAAGGTTTAGTGCAAAGCAAAATTTTGCAACTTTTTGAATTGTTTTAAGTCAGATTTCTGTCATTAACATTTTGATGAATTGGGGACTATGCAAGCAAAACCATAGGAAACAATGTGACAGTAATACCTGTGATGAAACTGCATTTATTCTTAATTAGGTCAGATGTATTTTTCTTCAGGGGGTGAAGAGGCATACACCATTGTTCATATGAGTCTGAATGTTGACTCTTGAATTGATGATTCTGTTGCTATCCTTAGAGGACAGGGATGCTGGGTCACTGAACAATTGGTGTTTGTTAATTTGTTGATTACCTATTGTAATGCAAACATTGAAAGACAAACTATGCAGATTGATTAAATACTCAAACAATGAGAGTTGACCACATCTCACCTTCCCCCTGACCTGTGAATGATAGCCTGTAGGACAGATGTGGTTATAAAAAGGGACCTTCATCCTTGTGCAGAGAGACTGTACAGAACAGTGGTCAGGACACCATGGCTCCAACCGGAGGGATACAGATTTGAAACACTCTACAGGAAGTCAGCTTTAGGGACCATGGCCTTAGATCTCATCCATTGACCATCACTGAACCCATATGTCATGCAATACGGGAACAACCACCAAGGAGAGTGGAAGGGAGGTAACAGGAGTTCACCTGAAGTAAAGATCTGAAGAGCTGGGAAAAACTCCACTAGGGGGCAGTAGGGAGGTCAGACAAGCCAAATCAGCAACAGCCGGGAACGCAGTATCAGAGCAGAAGACAAAAGCAAGGTCTCAGCTAAGCCAGAGATCAGAAGCCAGTCAGGAGCGTGGTACCAAGAGGATGAGTCGAAAACACAGCTAGAAACACGCCGAAGATCAGAGCCAGATGGGACAATCCAAAACAGGATTGCAAGATGGAAGGGCAGGTCAGAAATTAAGCCAGGTCATACACAGCAGGGAACAGACACACAGGACACACCAAGTCAGAGATCAGGTACGGGGCAAATACGAACACGGGCAGACGGGTAGCAAAGGACACACTCAGGGTACGCTAGGTCAGCTGCTCTAGCCGAAGACATGAACTATCACTGACATTTAGTGTGATAAGCCCTGGTTCATGCGGTCTTTCTAAAGGCAGCCAGGCCAGCGGACGAGACCACCCACTGACCCTTGTGTCTCCACAATACCAGTTACAGGACCATTATACTTCTGGGTTATGTTTTTAGTAGAGAAAAAAGTACAACATGCAGAATTTTTTTTTAACAACTGACACATAAGAGAAAACAGATGGACCCTGTGATTCCGTTTGCATTAGTTATGCAATGGAAATGTTTTGGACACGTATTCTATTTTTCTACTTCTAAAAACAGAACATATCCTCATATTATTTGTACAGTATACTCCTGATTTTTATAAACATACAGACTTATGGCTGCTTCAGACTTCCATGCAAATCGGTTGGCTCATGGACTGCAATGCACAGAATGGCTGTCGCTCTCCTGACCTGAAAGTCACAGCCCCACAGATATATGTAAAGCTGTCATGCTTGGGTCAGGAGATCTGCGACCAGTCTGTGCATTGGGGACCGATTTGCATGGATGTATGAAGCAGTCCTTAGTTAAATATGGAAAACATGGAAGGATAAGTCCAGTTTCATGAACAGACAATCTTCATTCATTATTATGTGAGGAGAAAAAATGAATAACAGGTTAAAATGTTCGTAACATCTACATATTTCAGGTGCTCATAGCACCTTTAGTCATCATGAGTAGTGTTGAGCATTCCGATACCGCAAGTATCGGGTATCGGCCGATATTTGCTGTATCGGAATTCCGATACCGAGATCCGATACTTTTGTGGTATCGGGTATCGGTATCGAAACAACATTAATGTGTAAAATACAACATTAATGTGTAAAATAAAGAATTAAAATAAAAAATATTGCTATACTCACCTCTCCGACGCAGCCTGGACCTCACCGAGGGAACCGGCAGCGTTCTTTGCTTAAAATGCGCGCTTTTCCTTCCTTCCGTGACGTCACGGCTTCTGATTGGTTGCGTGCCGCCCATGTAGCTGCGACGCGACCAATCACAGCAAGCCGTGACGTAATTTTCAGGTCCTTCTAGGCATTCAGTATTTTAAAATTACGTTCCGGCTTTGTGATTGGTCGCGTCGCGGTCACATGGGCGACGCGACCAATCACAAGCCGTGACGTCACGGGAGGCAGGAAACGCGCGCATTTTTAAAATTACGTCGCGGCTTGTGATTGGTTGCGTGCCGCCCATGTGACCGCGACGCGACCAATCACAGCAAGCCGTGACGTAATTTCAGGTCCTGAATGCAGAAATAGGCACTATCACATGGGCAGCATTATTTTTCTTTTGTGCCATAAATTGCCAGCAATTTTCTACTGGTTGAGGTCCTGAAGTTGGGAGTCACTCATAAACTATAACAAATTGCAATCTAAAAAATATATACTGTATATTGCAGAGCGTATAAATTGAATATCACTCATATACAGGATGCCCTCAGTTTTAAACTGTATGAGGAACAATACATATGGTATTTGAAACGATTGATACAAATAGTAAAGGTGCCAATATTCTGCAAATGTAAGTAGAAAGTTAGTGGAACTACAATTTCTAATAAGCAAAATGTTTCAGTCACTGTTCATATGTAGTACAATCATGTACTGTATATAACACACAAGAAATGTTAATTGTTTCATTTTTACTCATAGGTATATTTACACAGTAACTAAAAATGATAAATCTCCAGATTACTCAATAATCAATTTTTTGATGTCTTGAAATCTTATAAATGAATAACAGAAACCCAAAACATTTTTAATTTATACAAACAGCAAGGGACAAATTAGCAAAAGTAAAGCTATTTTGTAACCCATTAGTGCCGTTTGTGTTTTATCTGCACAGAAATTATCATGCTGCCTTTCAGATCGATTCCCAGCAGATATTGACGTTTCCAAAAAGTCAAGAAAGTCACCATATACATTGTCATTGCCACTGTTTGACATTAATTTTTATTTTAGCGCTGTCTAAAGATTTTAAAAGACATAAAAATTAAATAAACCATAGGTTTCTTTTGCTTTGAGTCACTATTTTAGTAAAATAAGTTTCTTATTTACAGTATATTGCTATCTATTTATATTATTGCCTTGTAATGTTTTAATTTCCTGTTCTGTCCAAGTGTCACCGTATCCCAGAATTCCAAGCGGAGGAAGTTCACCGACCGCCATATTGGGACACCCAAGTGATGGGTGTTTCAATATGGAAACTGCTGCTGGTACCAACCTATTGCGCGGCACCACCAGTGGAACACCGTTGCACCACACACACACACTCTAAACACTGTATGCACCACACACACGCACACACTCTATATGCCGTACACACCACACACACACTTTATATACACACTCACATTCACACACTCACACTCACACAATCACACTCATACTCACACACTCACACACTCACACTTTCATGCTCACATTCACACTCACATTCACCTTCGCACTCACTTCACTGACCGCCGCCATCTTTGACAGGAGGAGTGCATGCGCAGTTTTAATGTAACCGCCACTATCTGTCTGAACAAAGATGGCGGCGGTCTGATTTACTGTGCCTGCGCGAATTGCGCGGAGGTGCAGTGAATCATTCGGCTGATCCTGGTGGCAGATGTGTGACGTGTCTACAGGCAGAGGAAGCCGGTCACATTAAAGGGGTTTTCCCACAAACAAAAGTTAATTTTAAAAATTGAAAAATTGACTGTGTCTGACCGTGTACGGAGCATACTACATCTCCTGGCAGGGGAGGAAGCAAAAGATAATACTGACATTACAGCAGGGGATCACAGTGGATTTATTTTGTGAGGTAAAATATTTCACTGACTGTTTTTAAAAAATATTTTACCTCACAAAATGTATCCTCAGCTATCTCCTGCTGTAATGTCAGTATTGTCTTCTGCTTCCTCTCCTGCCCAGGAGCTGTGATATGTTTGGTACACAGTGAGACACAGCCAATTTTCAAAAATAACTTTTGTTCGTGGGAAAACTCCTTTAAAAAGCAAATATCAACGCCAACATGGCTCCTGATAAAAAGACAACAAAGGGCAAGTGAGACTCTTGAAGAGCAACAGCATGGCTGTGATAAAAACAATGCATATAAGCGTAGGCATCAGGCACATGAGTCCCCTGATGCAAAAGTCATTAGATTATCAAAGGATGCCATTAGGCAACAACAGCGCCATATGCCTGTCCCCATCTTGACATTACCGCCCTCTTGATGCGATAGCATCAGGCCTCCATCTAGTATATTATGTTAACCATATTATCAAGAACTGTAGTGTAAGATTCTAGCAGGTACACGGGATGCAGGGACGAGCAGGAGGCCGAACAAGAATTAACGGGTTTTTTATGTAAAGGTATTACAACAGTTGATACTCCAAGCAGGGAGAAAGATATTAAAGTAATATGGATGAACAAAAAGTTTGCAATTAAATAGGAACAATATAGATTCAAACAATGGGTTAACTTATCAGCCTGTGGTTCCCGGACAGAGGAGGCTGGAAAATCCCATGATGGCGCTGTAGATGATGGGAAAAGTCTCTGAACTGATTCCGGGAAATAGGTGAAGCACTGTTTCTTTACGGCGGCAAAGTATCCTGGTCTTTCCACGCGTAGTCTTGAGGTCCTGGAAGGAGGAACTGTTCGGGGACTGTCTGTAGTATAGCGTAGGAGGAATGAAGTCCCGGAGAGGAGGCCGCAGTCTCGCTATCAGACTCAAAGTGCACCGTTTGGGAAATACTGTGTCGTGCACGGGCAGCAGTCAGCGGTACAATCCGTTTTGTACTACTAGAGTCAGAAGCAGTAAGGGTATTGGTCTCTGAATGTACACAGTCAGATGCAAAGGTCTCTTCCAGTCAGAAAATGCCTCCCCATGCAACACTGGTGACAGACCCGACAGTTCCGGCCCTGACACGAAAGAGATATCACTAGCCCAGTCTATCTCCCTACAGTATCACGTAATTCCAAATTTGAGATTTCCTAAGCTACATTCCCATAATGAGGATTTGGATTTTTATATTGCAGAATTTTCCCGATTTTTTGCAGCATTTCTGCAACCTAGTACATACAATGCCTTGCAAAAGTATTCGGCCCCCTGGAACTTTTCAACCTTTTCCCACATATCATGCTTTAAACATGAAGATACCAAATGTAAATTTTTGGTGAAGAATCAACAACAAGTGGAACACAATTGTGAAGTTGAACAAAACTTATTGGTTATTTTAAATTTTTATTACCTGTGTATAGTGTGTGTTTAGGCTGTGTGTTGTAATGTGAGTATACGTGTAAGTCACCTGTGTATTGTGTGTGTAGGTCGTTTGCTGTAATGTGAGTGTACAGTTGTGCTCAAAAGTTTACATACCCTGGCAGAATTTTTGCTTTCTTGGCCTTTTTTCAGAGAATATGCAGGATAACACCAAAATACTACTGTGTTTTCTCTTTTAAATCATAATGACAACTCAAAGCATCCAAATGACCCTGACCAAAAGTTTACATACCCTGGGGGTTTAGGCCTGATAACATGCACTAAAGGTAACATCCTCACCTGTGACCTGTTTGCTTGTAATCAGGGTGTGTTAGGGCTGGCGGAACGCACGAGTATATTTAGATATTATTATTGGTGCGTTCGCAGCCCGGGTCCACCGTGCAGGAGACCAACCTGCTGCTAGCAAATGGTGGCACAATATGCCGATAGAAGCGAACTCTGTTACTTGACAGAGTCGAACAGAAGGGAAAACGCTGTGCCCTGTTTGCATCACAGGGGAACACAGCTGCCTAACAGAGCAAAAGCAATCAGTGGTCAGGGAGTAGCAAGCACACAAACACCTCCTCTCCGGTGAAGCCGGAATTCTAATAACTTTATGCCAGCCCTGAATTCACCATACAAACTCCTCACCGGAGGTGCTGGTATTCTAGTGGCTTATTTCAGCCGGACCCAGACCACAAGCAGACAAGACCACTGAGTAGCTAAAGCTCATAACATAAGCTGATACTAGAGCATGGCTGTGCGACCATTCAAACCTTTTATAGCTGCAGTAACTTCAGAACCTTCCTAGAGGACCAATGGGAGCTGCTACAGTACCTGAGCAACTTCAGGACCTTCCTAGAGGACCAATGGGAGCTGCCACAGTACCTGAGAATTTGACCCCCGACTTCCAATGAGAGGTCTTACTCCGGGCATGCTCAGAAAGGGAAAAGCAGGATTTAGTCCCAGAGACGTCTGCTCACCGCTGAGCTACAATGGCTGAGCCTGGCAGCAGTAACCATCCGCACAGTATCAGGCTGAGCCAGACACTAGGACTGACATCTCTGCTGAGCAGGCTCCACTGCGGCTGGAGAAGAATGGGAGACCGCAGCGGAGATGGTTCGAGATACCCCCTGTGCAGAGGTGGGAACTCGATGCATAACATGCCCCCCTCCTTGGGCCTCACTATACTCAAAAGCAGCAATGAGCTGTGGAGCTTGAATGTGCTCAGCAGGCTCCCAGGAAATGTCCTCTGGGCCATAACTCTTCCAGTCCAACAAATAGAATTTTTTGCCACATACCACCTTGCCCCCCAAAATAGCGTTCACCTCGTAATTGTCCAAAGACGAACCCGATGTCCCAGCAGATGACTCAGAAAACCAGGACATGTATACGGGCTTCAAGAGGGACACGTGAAAGGTGTCGGTGATACCTAGGCGTGGAGGAAAGGCCAGACGGTAGACCACAGGGTTAACCTGTTCGAGGACCTTGAAGGGACCCAAGTAGCGAGGTGCAAACTTAGTGGGCTCAACTTGCAGCCTGATGTTACAGGCGGAGAGCCACACCAAGTTGCCAGGAGCAAAGGTCGGAGCGGGGCGCCGATGTGCATCGGCGGAGGACCTCATTCTCTCCTTGGAGGCCTGATTGGCATCCTGAGTCCCAAATGTCCCGTGCCTCCACAGCCCAGTCTGCCACCCTGGAGTCGGCGGAAGACACGGGCATGGGCACAGGGGCACAGGGATGCTGGCCATAATTTAGGAGGAATGGAGTCTGACCGGTGGAGTCTGCTACGGCTTTGTTAAGTGCAAACTCCGCCCATGGTAGCAAGGATGCCCAGTCATCCTGCCTGGCAGAAACAAAATGTCATAAATATGTGACCAGGGTCTGGTTGGCCCTCTCAACCAACCCATTCGTCTCGGGATGATATGCCGAGGAGAGATTCAACTTAATACTGAGTAGACGACAAAGCTCTCTCCAGAATCGAGACGCAAACTGGGGACCCCGGTCACTGACAATTTTGTCCAGCATACCGTGTAGGTGAAAGATATGCTTGATGAAAAACGCTGCCAGAGCCCGTGCAGAAAGTAGCCGTGGAAGAGGCACCAAGTGCACCATTTTGGAAAAATGGTCGGTGATCACCCAGATAATGGTGCAGCTACGAGACTTGGGTAAGCCCGCCACATAATCCATCCCGACCATCTCCCAGGGCCTGTTCACCACCGGCAGGGGATAAAGCAACTCAGCTGACCGTTGCCGAGGAGACTTGTTCTGGGTGCAAGAGACACACGCCTGAACATAGTCTGCGATGTCACGAGCCATATGCGACCACCAGTATGTTCTCACCAGTAGCTCAGATGTCCTTTTGGACCCAAAATGTTTATCCACCCTGGAAGAGTGAGCCCAAGAGAGAACCTCCGGACGCAGACTGGATGGTACAAAAGTCTTGCCCAGAGGCACAGACTCTAGCAAAACCGAAGCCACAGTTCTCAGGCTCTCGGTGGGGACAATAAGCCGAGGCTCTTCTTCCTCCTCCTCAGATGATACAACGGAGTGAGAGAGAGCGTCAGCACAAATGTTCTTCTCCCCGGAAAGAAAATGGAGGGTGAAATGAAACTGGGAGAAGAACAAGGACCATCTGGCCTGGCGAGAATTTAACCTCTGGGCTGTCGGCAAGTACACCAAGGTCTAGTGGTCTGTGAAGACTTGGAAGGGAAAACGAGCCCCCTCCAAGAGATGTCTCCACTCTAAGAGGGCCAACTTCATTGCTAGCAACTCTCTGTTCTGGATGGAATAATTCCTCTCCACTGGTGAGAAGGTCTTGGAAAAGAAGAAGCAAGCATGCTTCCGACCTTGAGCATCATTTTGGAAAAGGACTGCTCCAGCACCAATGGATGAGGCATCCACCTCCATTATAAATGGCTTATCTACATCAGGGCGATGCAAGATGGGAGCGCTAGCGAAGTGTAATTTAATGGAGTGAAAGGCCTTGGAGACCTCCTCAGACCACAATTTGAGATTTGCTCTCTTCTTGGTGAGGGCAACCAAGGGAGCTACCAAAGTTGAGAAGTGTGGAATGAACTGGCAATAGTAATTAAAGAACCCCATAAAGTGCTGCACCGCTTTAAGAGAATGGGGTTTCTGCCAGTCCATCACAGCCTGTAGTTTGGCAGGATCCATAGCCAATCCCTGGGAGGAGATGATATAGCCCAGGAAAGGTAAGGATTCCTGCTCAAACACACATTTCTCCAACTTTGCGTAGAGGGAATTTGCCCGTAAGAGGTCGAAGACTCTGCAAACATCTCTCTGGTGGGAGTCAATATCTGGAGAGTAGGTGAGAATATCATCCAGATAGACTACGACCAAGGTGGAGAGCATATCCCGGAAGATGTCGTTCACAAAGTCTTGGAAAACAGCTGGGGCATTACAGAGCCCGAAAGGCATCACCAGATATTCAGAGTGCCCATCCCTGGTGTTAAAAGCCATCTTCCATTCGTCCCCCTCACGGATGCGAATCAGGTTGTAAGCACCCCGCAGATCTAATTTTGTAATTACCCTTGCTCCCCGAAGCCTATCAAAGAGCTCAGATATCAGGGGCAGAGGATACTTATTCTTAACGGTGATGGCATTAACACCCCTGTAATCTATGCATGGACGTAGTTCCCCGTTCTTCTTCTGCACAAAAAAGAACCCAGCCCCTGCAGGTGACACTGACTTCCTAATGAACCTCTTGCCAGATTTTCCTGGTTGTACTGTGACATTGCCTCCATCTCCAGGAGAGATAACGGATAGACTCAACCCGGGGAGGCTCTGCACCAGGCAAGAGATCAATAGGACAGTCATAGGGGCAGTGAGTCGGAAGGGTCTCCGCAGCTCTTTTGGAGAACATGTCCGCATAGGGCCAATATTTCTTGGGGAGACGATAGATCTGCGGGTACCTCATTAGTAGCAACCTGAACACATTCCCTCTGACATCTACCCCCACAAGATTCACCCAATCCCAAAATTCTGCCAGTGGACCACTCAATATGAAGAGAATGGTACCGTAGCCAAGGTATCCCTAACAGGACCTCATCAATTCCCTCAGGAATGATGAGCAGAGATATAATTTCCTGATGAGATGGTGACATGGACAGAGAAAACGGGATGGTCTGGTGTGTTATCTGTGAGGGCAGTGTCGACCCATTTACCACTCGTACGGTTACTGGTTGAGCTAACATTACCAGGGGAATTGCGTGACGTTGGGCAAAGGCAGAAGACATAAAATTGCCCTCCACCCCAGAATCCACGCAGAGCTCTACCGAGTGGGTAAATGAGCCTATAGTAATTGTCCCCTTAAAGGACAATTTGCAGGCAAACATCACCGTGTCTAGTGTACCTCCACCTACTACCACTAGACGCTGACTTTTCCTCAACCACTGGGGACATCTGGTGGCAAGATGTCTTGACTGCTGGCAAACATGACAAACCTGGAGTGCAAGAGCGGTCTGGGACTTAGATCCCGCTCGTGACACTACCATGGCCTCATGTGACTCAGGAGCCTGGACTGGAGATTCCAAAGGTTTGATGAAGGTGGGAGCCAGCTGAAACCTCTGCCTACACTGGGCTCGCTCTAACCTCCGCTCGTGAAAACGGAGGTCAATACGAGTGGACACAGGTATTAATTTCTCCAGTATGGCGGGAATCTCCCTAGTGGCAAGAGCGTTCTTCACGTGGTCAGCCAGCCCCCTCCAAAATATCGGAATAAGGGCTTTATCTGACTACTGCAGCTCAGATGCTAGGGTGCGAAAGTGGACAGCAAAATGGCTGACCAAGTACGAGCCCTGAGTCAATGCCAACAGTTGGAGCACCGTTTCTTGGGTGATAAGAGGTAGTAAAAAGACCTGTTTCAGAGTGCTCAGGAACAATAGAGCACTCTGCACCACATGATTGCCATGCTCCCACAGTGGCGAAGCCCACTCCAATGCCCTGCCCGACAGGAGAGACACAATAAATCCCACCTTAGCCTGCTCTGTGGTGAAACATGCGGCCAGAAGCTCGAGATGTATAGAGCACTGGTTCACGAAACCCCTACAAGATTTACTATCACCAAAAAAATTTTCTGGCAGCGGGAGGCGAGATAGAGTCGGAACAGGGGTGGCAGTGGACAAGGCTGCTGCAGCCACTCTAGCAGCCTGAACAGCAACTGCGGTTACATCCACAGCTGAGGTTGTGCGCTCGAGAGCCGCCAACCTACCCTCCAGCTGTTGGATGTACCTCATGGATTGCTGTGTGTCCGCCATTGCTAGCCAGACCCTGGCGCTATTATTATGTTAGGGCTGGCGGAATGCACTGAGTATATTTAGATATTATTATGGGTGCGTTCGCAGCTCGAAGTCCACTGTGCAGGAGACCAACCTGCTGCTAGCAAATGGTGGCACAATATGGCGGCAGAAGCGAACTCTGTTACTTCACAGAGTCAAACAGAAGGGAAAATGCTGTGCCCTGTTACCGTCACAGGGGAACACAGCTGCCTAACAGAGCAAAAGCAATCAGTGGTCAGGGAGTAGCAAGCAAACACCTCCTCTCCGGTGGAGCCGGAATTCTAATGGCTCTATGCCAGCCCTGACTTTACCATACAAACTCCTCACCGGAGGTGCCGGTATTCTAGTGGCTTATTTCAGCTGGACCCAGACCACAAGCAGACAAGACCACTGAGTAGCTAAAGCTCATAACATAAGCTGATACTAGCACATGGCCATGCGGCCATGCAAACCTTTTATAGCTGCAGCAACTTCAGGACCTTCCTAGAGGACCAATGGGAGCTGCTACAGTACCTGAGCAACTTCAGGATCTTCCTAGAGGACCAATGGGAGCTGCCACAGTACCTGAGCATGTGACCCCCGACCTCCAATGAGAGGTCTTAACCCGGGCATGCTCAGAAGGGGAAAAGCAAGACTTTGTCTCAGAGACGTCTGCTCACCGCTGACCAGTACTGGCTACAATGGCTGAACCTGGAAAGGCAGCAGTAACCATCCACACAGTATCAGGCTGAGCCAGAAGAATGGGAGACTGCAGTGGAGATGGTTTGAGATTCCCCCTGTGCAGAGGAGGGAACTCGACCCCTAACAGGGTGTGTGCATGAAAGCTGAGTGAGTTTCTCGGATTCAGACAGACTCTTGCATCTTTCATCCAGCCACTGACAGTTCTGGATTGTGAGTCATAGGAAAGCAAAAGAATTGTCAATGGATCTATGGGGAAAAGGTAGTTGAACTGTATAAAAAAGGAAAGGGATACAAAAAGATATCCAAGGAATTGATAATGCCAGTCAGCAGTGTTCAAACTGTTATTAACAAATGGAAAATCAGGGGCTCTGTAAAAACAAATTCACGGTCAGGTAGACCAACAAAACTTTCATCCACAACTGTAAGGAAAATTGTTTGGGATGCAAAGAAAAACCCACAAGCAACATCAGTTGAAACACTGGACTCTCTGAAAACTAGCGGTGTGACTGTTTAAGATGCATAATAAGGAGGCACTTGAAGAAAAATTGGCTGCATGGTCGAGTCGCAACAAAAAAGTCATTATTGTGCAAAAAAGCACAGAGACAAGCCTTAAAACTTCTGGAGCAAGGTAATTTGGAGTGATGAGACCAAAATTAAACTTTTTGGTCACAACCATAAACTTTACATTTGGAGAGAGGTCAACATGGCCTACAATGAAAGGAACAACATTCCTACTGTAAAGCACAGAGGTAGTGTCACGATAGGACTGGCGAGTAAACTGGGACCAGGGGTACCTTACCTGGCCCTAACACTAGGGGGCGCCCTAACTCGCTCTATTCACCGGGATACATCAGATGGTGGGGATGCCGGGGCCTCTGCACTTGCCCTGTCTCCTAGCTGCAGCCCTGCGATAATCCCTTTCCCCCACCTGAGGAAGAGAGGCGCTACAGTGTACCGCAGTACACCAACCAGACAAACAGGGGAATCAAGACAAGCGTAAAAGAAAACTCCACTCACACAAAATATACTCTGACAAATAACAGAGGTATTGACCAGGGTGTGTAGGAAGGAGGGAAGAAAATAAGGCAGGTAAGGATGAGGATTTTCCAAGCGAACAAACCAAGCAACAGTCGCACAATAAACTCCTCCAGCTATCCAAACACCAGCTTCTCTCTCTCCAGGTCTTTCTAGCAAGTGCTAGTTCAGACAAGGATCTGCCCAGCAGGCCTAGCTTTTATAGGAAAGAGGAGTGGTTAACGAGCACAGCTGAATGCAGGGATTTCCACATGGTCGATTAACCCCTGTCCCACTGAAAGAAAACAAACATTTAATACACTGGAGAAGTGCTTCTTCTCAGCAGCGAAGCAGGAGCCATCAGATGCTGCGGTCTTCTGGCTCTGCTCTGACAGGTGGATCGCTGATGTTTTGGGGATGTGTGAGATACAAAGGCACAGGAAACTTGGACAAAGTTGAAGCAAAGATGAATGCAGCACATTATCATAAAACACTGGAGGCAACTTTGCAATCATCAGCCCGGAAGCTGCCCATGGGACGTACTTGGACGTTCCAACATGACAATGACCAAAACACAAGGCCAAGTGTTTTGGCCCTGTGGCTACAGCAAAACAAAGTGAAGGTTCTGGAGTGGCCATCTCAGTCTCCTGACCTCAATATCATTGAGCCGCTCTGGGGAGATCTCAAGCATGCAGTTCATGCTAGACAGCCCAGAAATATATAAGAACTGGAGGCTTTTTGCCAAAAAGAGTTGGGCAGCTTTATGATCTTAGAAAATTAAAGAACCTCATTCACCACTACAAAAGACTTCAAGCTGTCATTGATGCTAAAGGGGCCAATACACGGTATTAAGAAATGGGGTATGAAAACTTTTTATCAGTGTCATTTGGATGTTTTTAAATCATCATGACAACTCAAAAGAGAAAACACAGTAGTTTGGCAATAAATGGCTTCACCCAACCACTAACCATGAGTAGAGAAAAAGTTTTGGTGTTATATTGTCTGAAAAAAAGGCCAAGAAAGCAAAAATTCTGCCAGGGTATGTAAACTTTTGAGCACAACTGTTTATTTTGTGACAGGGTCACTAGCACTTTATGTGAGGGGAGATATGTGTCACGAAGATTGCTTTCGTCTGTGATCTGAAACCCATATGTTTCTCTCCAGCATGCTATGTGCTGAAGGGGTTAATTAGCCATTGTCAGGGACTGGGTTTTCAGTGAGTAGGCGAGGGAAGAGTGGGATGCCTACTCACCATATTCCCACCTCAAGGGTGTGGCTGGGGAGTTAAATGTTCAACTTCCCTCTGTGTTGTGTTTGGAGAGGAAAGTCTCCAGATATGGCTCCAGGAGGAGCTGAAGCCATATGGTCGTGTGAGCGGACGAACCCCTCAGATATAAGTACTTTCTGTGATTTATGTTTTGTTTTGCTATTATGACAGAAAGGCCATGCTTATTTATCTGAACCCTGCCAAGAGGTTGCAAATTGGTATTTCTGCACCTGTGTAGCTGCCATCTTAACCACATGGGTCCACAGCATCCTGATAATGCATTTGTTTGGAGGCCTAGGCAGGTAAGCATCTCTGCCTTTTTTGCTATTTTTTGGAATTTTTGGAGGATCTTTGAATCCTTTTTTTGTCCTAGCATTGGTTAGAGTAGGACTCTTAAGCGTGGGGACCCTTGACGTTGGGGTACAAGCTTACATATTTTGGCCAGAATATAAACTAATACCTCACATTTTTTTTATAAGTGTTTTTTGCATTTTTTCGGGGTGCAGTTGGGCCCACTTGTCTTGTAAACTGTGGTGTCTGTTCATATGGGATGCATCTTAATAGCGCTGGGCAGCCCGCCTGAGCTAATAGAAGGGCATCACTAATAGGATGTTAACCTGGATGCTGTGCATTCCCATTGTGTGAACAGCGCCACATACAAGTCTCTAATGTGCAGTCATATGCCAAGCAGCCACCCCCTCCATTAATTTGGTAGGTAGTGAGTGGCTGCCTTATTGGTATTTCTGCACCTGTGTAGCCGCCATCTTAACCACATGGGTCCACTTCATCCTGATAATGCATTTGTTCGGAGGCCTAGGCAGGTAAGCATCTCTGCCTTTTTTGCTATTTTTTACAAGTCAAATGGCAACATTTCCAGGGCTACCAATCTAGCTATGTGGGTGGTTAGCGTTTTGGCTTGTGGGTGGGCGGGTTGATATTTCTACTTTCTGTTAAACGTCTGGGGCAGGGACAAGTGAATGCTGCGCTGGGACAATGAACTGGACGTGACTGTTGACTGTTGTGTCTGTGCAACTGCAGGTTGTGGGCAGGAGGCCTGCTTAATGGACAGCAGATTGGGAAGGCCATAACCGCAGATTGTTATATGTCACTGACATATATATATATATATATATATATATATATATATATATATATATATACTGTATATATACATTCTAGGTGTATATATCTATACTATCAATTCTATTAAAAACTATTCTACTCTATTGTACGCAGCAGATCATTTGCCGGCTTTTAATCTATCTAATATATACAGTATATATTTATATATATATATATATATATATATATATATATATATATATATATATACTGCTCAAAAAATAAAGGGAACGCTAAAATCTCACATCCTAGATATCACTGAATGAAATATTCCAGTTGTAAATCTTTATTCATTACATAGTGGAATGTCTTAAGAACAATAAAACCTAAAAATTATCAACGTAAATCACAACTAATATCCCACGGAGGTCTGGAGTTGGAATGATGCTCAAAATCTAAGTGGAAAATGAAGTTACAGGCTGATCCAGTTTCAGTGGAAATGCCTCAAGACAAGGAAATGATGCTCAGTAGTGTGTGTGGCCTCCACATGCCTGTATGACCTCCCTACAATGCCTGGGCATGCTACTGATGTGGCGGTGGATGGTCTCCTGAGGGATCTCCTCCCAGACCTGGACTAAAGTATCCACCAACTCCTGGACATTCTGTGGTGCAACGTGACCTTGGTGGGAGGTGCGAGACACGATGTCCCAGATGTGTTCAATTGGATTCAGGTCTGGGGAATGGGCCAGTCCATAGCTTCAATGCCTTCATGTGGCAGGAACTGCTGACACACTCCAGCCACATGAGGTCTGGCATTGTCTTGCATTAGAAAGAACGTAGGGCCAACCACACCAGTATATGGTCTCACAAGAGGTCTGAGGATCTCATCTCGGCACCTAATGGCAGTCAGGCTACCTCTGGCGAGCACATGGAGGGCTGTGCGGCCTTCCAAAGAAATGTCACCCCACACCATTACTGACCCACTGCCAATCCAGTCATGCTGAAGGATGATGCAGGCAGCAGATCGCTCTACCCAGCTTCTCCAGACTCTTTCACGTCTGTCACATGTGCTCAGTTTGAACCTGCTTTCATCTGTGAAGAGCACAGGGTGCCAGTGGGGAATTTGCCAATCCTGGTGTTCTGTGGCAAATGCCAAGCATCCTGCACGGTGTTGGGCTGTGAGCACAACCCCCATCTGTGGACGTTGGGCACTCTGACCATCCTCATGGAGTTGGTTTCTAACCGTTTGTGCAGACACATGCACATTTGTGGCCTTCTGGAGGTCATTTTGCAGGGCTCTGTCAGTGCTCCTCCTGTTCCTCCTTGCACAAAGGCTGAGGTAGCGGTCCTGCTGCTGGGTTGTTGCCCTCCTATGGCCCCCTCCACATCTCCTGGTGTACTGGCCTGTCTCCTGGTAGTGCCTCCAGCCTCTGGACACTATGCTGACAGACCCAGGAAACCTTCTTGCCACAGCTAATTTCCATCTGTTGTCTATTCCATTTGCACAACAGCATGTGAAATTGATTGTCAAACAGTGTTGCTTCCTAAGTGGACAGTTTGATTTCACAGAAGTTTGATTTACTTGGAGTTATATTCTGTTGTTTAAGTGTTCCCTTTATTTTTTTGAGCAGTGTATGTATGTTTTGATGAATATTTGATTTTAAAAAGATGTGCACAGTTGTGTATTACAATGCGATTTTAACATAAGCTTTTACATACAGAGAACTGCTGTGTGTAAAAGCTAATGTTAAAATCGCATTTCAATCGGTTAGCAATTGCAATGCACTCGGATGTAAATTGGATGCTAGGTGTGAAAATCGCATTGTACTCGCATGACACTCGCAAGCACTAGTCTGTTTTTTCGGTTCGGAAATCTGACTTTTTTTTTCTCACACATGAGTATGAGCCCTTAGTCATAAAATTTACTCTATATAACATGCGTTTATTTATGAAAGGAATGGAAATTTAGCAAAAATTTTGAACATTTTGCAATTTTCAAACTTTTAATTTTTGTACACTTCAATTAGAGAGTGATGTCACACACAATAGTTAATAAGTAACATTTTCCAGATGTTTACTTTACATCAGCACAATTTTGGAAACATAATTTTTTGTTAGGATGGTTTTAACCCCTTACTGACATTGGACGTACTATCCCGTCGAGGTGGGGTGGGCCCGTATGACCACCGACGGGATAGTACATCCAGCGCGATCAGCCGCCCTCACGGGGGAGCGCGGCCGATCGCGGCCGGGTGTCAGCTGATTATCACAGCTGACATCCGGCACTATGTACTAGGAGCAGTCATGGACCGCCCCCGGCACATTAACCCCCGGCACAACGCGATCAAACATGATCGCGGTGTGCCGGCGGTACAGGGAAGCATCGCGCAGGGAGGGGGCTCCCTGCGTGCTTCCCTGAGACCCCCGGAGCAACACGATGTGATTGCGTTGCTCCGAGGGTCTCTTCCCTCCTCTCCCTGCAGTCCCCAGATCCAAAATGGCCACGGCATCCGGGTCCTGCAGGGAGGGAGGTGGCTTACCGAGTGCCTGCTCAGAGCAAGCGCTTGGTAAGCCTGCAGCACTGTAAGTCAGATCACCGATCTGACAGAGTGCTGTGCAAACTGTCAGATCAGCGATCTGTATGTCCCCCCTGCGACAAAGTAAAAATAAAAATAAAAAATTTTCCACATGTGTAAAAAAAAAATCCTAAATAAAGAAAAAAAAGATATATTATTCCCATAAATATATTTCTTTATCTAAATTAAAAAAAAAAATAAAAGTACACATATTTAGTATCTCCGCATCCGTAACGACCCAACCTATAAAAATGTCCCACTAGTTAACCCTTTCAGTGAACACCGTAGGGAAGAAAAAACAACGAGGCAAAAAACAACGCTTTATTATCATACCGCCAAACAAAAAGTGGAATAACACGCGATCAAAAAGACAGATATAAATAACCATGGTACCGCTGAAAACGACATCTTGTCCCGCAAAAAACAAGCCACCATACAGTGTCATCAAAGAAAAAATAAAAAAGTTATAGTCCTCAGAATAAAGCGATGCCAAAATAATTATTTATTCTATAAAACAGTTTTTATCGTATAAAAGCGCCAAAATCTAAAAAAATTATATAAATGAGGTATCGCTGTAATCGAACTGACCCGAAGAATAAAACTGCTTTATCAATTTTACCATAGGTGGAACAGTATAAACGCCTCCCCCAAAAGAAATTCATGAATAGCTGTTTTTTTGTCATTCTGCCTCACAAAAATTGGAATAAAAAGCGATCAAAAACTGTCACATGTCTGAAAATGTTACCAATAAAAACGTCAACTCGTCCTGCAAAAAACAAGACCTCACATGACTCTGTGGACCAAAATATGGAAAAATTATAGGTCTCAAAATATGGAGATGCAAAAACTTTTTTGCTATAAAAAGCGTCTTTTAGTGTGTGACGGCTGCCAATCATAAAAATCCGCTATAAAAAATGCTATAAAAGTAAATCAAACCCACCTTCATCACCCCCTTAGTTAGGGAAAAATAATAAAATTAAAAAAATGTATTTATTTCCATTTTCCCATTAGGGTTAGGGCTAGGGTTAGGGTTAGGGCTAGGGTTAGGGCTAAGGTTAGGGCTAGGGTTAGGGCTAAGGTTAGGGCTAGGGTTAGGGTTAGGGCTAGGGTTAGGGCTAGGGTTAGGGCTAGGGTTAGGGTTGGGGCTAGGGTTGGAGCTAAAGTTAGGGTTAGGGTTGGGGCTAAAGTTAGGGTTAGGGTTGGGGCTAAAGTTAGGGTTAGGGTTTGATTACATTTACAGTTGGGATTAGGGTTGGGATTAGAGTTAGGGGTGTGTCAGGGTTAGGGGTGTGGTTAGGGTTACCATTGGGATTAGGGTTAGGGGTGTGTTTGGATTAGGGTTTCAGTTAGAATTGGGGAGTTTCCACTGTTTAGGCACATTAGGGGCACTCCAAACGCGACATGGCGTCCGATCTCAATTCCAGCCAATTCCGCATTGAAAAAGTAAGACAGTGCTCCTTCCCTTCCGAGCTTTCCCATGCGCCCAAACAGGGGTTTACCCCAACATATGGGGCATCAGCGTACTCGGGACAAATTGGGGTTGGACAGTTGTTGGGGTCCAAGTTCTCTTGTTACCCTTGGGAAAATATAAATTTGGGGGGCTAAAAATCATTTGTGTGTGAAAAAAAAAGATTTTTTATTTTCACGGCTCTGTGTTGTAAACTGTAGTGAAACACTTGGGGGTTCAAAGTTCCCACAACACATCTAGATAAGTTCCTTGGGAGGTCTAGTTTCCAATATGGGGTCACTTTTGGGAGGTTTCTACTGTTTGGGTACATCAGGGGCTCTGCAAATGCAACGTGACGCCTGCAGACCAATCCATCTAAGTCTGCATTCCAAATGGCACTCCTTCCCTTCCGAGCTCTGCCATGCGCCCAAACAGTGGTTCCCCCCACATATGGGGTATCAGCATACTCAGGACAAATTGGACAACAACTTTTGAGGTCCAATTCCTCCTGTTACCCTTGGGAAAATACAAAACTGGGGGCTAAAAAAATCATTTTTGTGGAAAAAAATATTTTTTATTTTCACGGCTCTGCGTTATAAACTGTAGTGAAACACTTGGGGGATCAAAGCTCTCAAGACACATCTAGATAAGTTCCTTAGGGGGTCTACTTTCCAAAATGGTGTCACTTGTGGGGGGGTTTAATGTTTAGGCACATCAGGGGCTCTCCAAACGCCACATGGTGTCCCATCTCAATTCCAGTCAATTTTGCATTGAAAAGTCAAACAGCGCTCCTTCCCTTCCGAGCTCTGCCATGCGCCCAAACAGTCGTTTACCCCCACATATCGGGTATCAGCGTACTCAGGACAAATTGCACAACAACAATTGGGGTCCAATTTCTTCTCTTACCCTTGGGAAAATAAAAAATTGGGGGCGAAAATATAATTTTTGTGAAAAAATATGATTTTTTATTTTTACGGCTCTGCATTATAAACTTCTGTGAAGCACTTGGTGGGTCAAAGTGCTCACCACACATCTAGATAAGTTCCTTAAGGGGTCTACTTTCCAAAATGGTGTCACTTGTGGGGGGTTTCAATGTTAAGGCACATCAGGGGCTCTCCAAATGCAGCATGGCGTCCCATCTTAATTCCAGTCAATTTTGCATTGAAAAGTCAAACGGCGCTCCTTCCCTTCCGAGCTCTGCTATGCGCCCAAACAGTGGTTTACCCCCACATATGGGGTATCAGCGTACTCAGGACAAATTGCACAACAACTTTTGGTTTCCAATTTCTTCTTTTACCCTTGGAAAAATAAAAAATTGGGGGTGAAAAGATAATTTTTGTGAAAAAATATGATTTTTTATTTTTACGGCTCTGCATTATAAACTTCTGTGAAGCACTTGGCTGGTCAAAGTGCTCACCACACATCTATATAAGTTCCTTAGGGGGTCTACTTTCCAAAATGGTGTCACTTGTGGGGGGATTCAATGTTTAGGCACATCAGGGGCTCTCCAAACGCAACATGGTGTTCCATCTCAATTCCAGTCAATTTTGCATTGAAAAGTCAAATGGCGCTCCTTCCCTTCTGAGCTCTGCCATGCGCCCAAACAGTGGTTTACCCCCATATATGGGGTATCAGTGTACTCGGCACAAATTGTAAAACAACTTTTGGGGACCATTTTCTCCTGTTACCCTTGGTAAAATAAAACAAATTGGAGCTGAAATAAATTTTGTGTAAAAAAAAGTTAAATGTTAATTTTTATTTAAACATTCCAAAAACTCCTGTGAAACACCTGAAGGGTTAATAAACTTCTTGAATGTGAAAAAAATTTGGTTCCTAAATTGTGCTGATGTAAAGTAGACAAGTGGGAAATGTTACCTATTAAGTATTTTGTGTGACATATCTCTGTGATTTAAGGGCATAAAAATTCAAAGTTGGAAAATTGTGAAATTTTCGCCAAATTTCCATTTTTTTCACAAATAAACGCAAGTTATATCGAAGAAATTTTACCACTATCATGAAGTACCATATGTCACAAGAAAACAGTGTCAGAATCGCCAAGATCCGTTGAAGCATTCCAGAGTTATAACCTCATAAAGGGACAGTGGTCAGAATTGTAAAAAATGGCCTGGTCATTAACGTGCAAACCACCCTTGGGGGTAAAGGGGTTAAGGGTAAAAAGTTGACCAGCGATTTCTTATTTTTCCAATAAAATTTACAAAACCATTTTTTTTAGCGACCACCTCACATTTGAAATGATTTTAAGGGGGTCATTATAACAGAAAATACCCAAAAGTGATACCATTCTAAAAACTAATCCCCTCAAGGTACACAAAACCACATTCAAGAAGTCTATTAACCCTTCAGGTGCTTCACGAGAACTAAAGCAATGTGGAAGGAAAAAAATGAGCATTTTACTTTTTTCACAAAAAATGTACTTTGGAACCAATTTTTAAAATTTTCACACTAGTATCAGGAGAAAATGAACCACAAAATGTGTTGTGTAACTTCTCCTGAATGCACTGATACCCCATATGTGGGGAAAAGCCACTGCTTGGGTGAATGACAAGGCTCAGAAGGGAGGGAGCACCATTTGACTTTTTGAATGCAAAATTGGCTGGAATCAGTGGCGCCATGTCACGTTTGGAGACCCCCTGATGTACCTAAACAGTGGAACCCCCAATTCTAACTCCAACCCTAACCCCAACACACCCCTAACCCTAATTCCAACCCAAACCATAACCCTAACTAGGGGTGAGCGACTTTTACTTTTTTGGGGTCGAGTCGGGTTTTGCGAAACCCGACTTTGTCAAAAGTCGAGTCGAGTCAAATCGTCCGATTATCGCACAAAGCCGGGGATCGACCGAAACACGAAACCCAATGTAATGTAAGTCAATGGGGGAGCAAAGTCAGTCTCTCTCTCTCTCTCTCTCTCTCTCTCTCCTCCGTGCACAGCAAAGGTTGTGTTGGACTGTGGAAATCGCTACTTCCCAAACGGTAATATGACGGTTTTACCCCCTGTGACGCTGCAGAAAGCAAGCCGGAACCTATGTCATCACGCTGCCCACACTCATTCATTGGCTCAAAAATGGTGGGGAAAGCGTCACATGAAAAGCAACTTTGGCGAAAAGATCGCCGACTGCATGGCCGATCCCACAGAGGGATCGGGTCGGGTTTCATGAAACCCGACTTTGCTGAAAGTCGACGATTTTTGAAAATGTCCGATCCATTTCGCTCAACCCTAATCCTAACCACAAGCCTATCCCTAACACACCCCTAACCCTAATCCCAAGCCTAACCGTATCCTAATCCCAACCATAATCACAACAATAACCCTAACCTTAGCCCAACCCTATCCCTAAATTTAGCCCAACTCACTGTAGCCCAACTCACATTAGCCCAACCCTAATCCTAACTTTTGCCCAACCATAACCCTAACATTAGCCCAACCCTAACCCTAACTTTAGCCAACCATAACCCTAACTTTAGCCCAACTCACTTCAGCCCAACTCTAACCCTGATGGAAAAATGGAAATACATTAAAAAAATGTATTTTATTACTTTTACCTAAGGGGGTGATAAAGGGCGGTTTGATCTACTATTTTTTATTTTGATCACTGTGATAGAGTCTATCACAGTGATCAAAATGAACCAATAGGAAACATTTCTTATTGCTGCTGGGTGCCGGCCAGCAGATCTCGGCATGCACACTGCACATGCGCCCGCCATTTTCTCCTGGAATATGATGCCGGCGGCATGGGGGACTTTACGGGGGGATGCAGGGACTCAGGAGGTACAGGTGGGGGATTGGGGGACCATATTTCTCACTCCTCTGATGTGCGATCACATCAGAGGAGAGAGAAACCTAATTGGAAAAATTAGACTTTTATTTGCAGTTGCCTGGCGATCGCAACACAATGGTCAGTAAAAACCGACCCAAATCATGTTCTCTGGGGTCTCAGCTACCCCAGGTAGCCAAGACCCTGGAGAAATTCCGACTTAGAGGGGCGCTCTACCCTTACTCCTCAGCACCATTAAAAAGTGGCGCAATGTATTAAGTACCCTTAACTTCCGCCGTTAAAAGGCGTATTGGCGGTCATTAATTAAGTGGTATAAACAAAATCCACCTTAGTAAAAAAAAAAAAAAAGTGACGTCATATTCCAAGACCCATAGCATCTAAATCTGGGGCTGGTTGATGGCTTATTTTTTGCCTGTAAAGCTGGTGTTTTCAATTATATCATTTTGAGGTACAAACAATGTTTTGATAACCTGTTTTTGCTTTTTATTGCAATGTTGCGGCAACCAAAAATAGTAATTCTGACGGTTTTATTTTTTTTTCTCGTTATGCAGTTTAACGATCAGATTAATTTAGTTCATATTTTGATAGCTTGGACATTCCTGAACACAGTGATAACAAATATGAGTATTTTTTGTTGTTGTTTTATTTTGAATGGGACAAGAGGAGAGTGATTTGAACTTTTATTATTTTTTATTTATTTAATACCTTTAAAAAACTTTTTTTCTACTTTTTACTCGCTTCTATAGTCTTCATGGGAAACTTGAAGCTGCAATCATCTGACCGCTTGTGCCATACATAGCAGGGCTTGAGCCCTCTATGTCTGCTATGTGTAGCATTAATTATCATCTGCCATGGGCAGGCGTTTATAGCAGATCAGCAATTACAAGCAAGGGAGTCTTCTGCAGACCCTGATTGTCATGCCAACCCATCGGCGTTTGGCGATCATGTGACAGAGGCGCCGATGGGCAGGGTTTGTGAGGCAATTAACGCGCGATGATGTTAAATGTCGCTTTCAGTGATTGACAGCGGCATTTAAGGCTACTTTCACACTTCCGTTTTTATGAATCCGTCACAATGCGTCAGCACGACGTATCGACGGATGCGTCAAAAATTGTGAAAAACGGATGCAACAGATCCAGTCTTTTGACAGATCCGCTAAACGGTTCCATCGAAAAAATGGATCCGTTGCATCCGTTTAGTCCGTTTTTACCATCCGTTTCATCCGATTTTTGACGGATCCGTTATCCATGCAAAAAAATGGGAGTCTCCCTAATGTGATTGGCTACTGGAAAATAGGGAAACCAATATATTGACTGGCTGGCTGTCTTCTGGCTGGCAGGAGTCTTGCTGGCACATTTGCGGGTGACTCCCCAGGCCAGGTTTATATAGATTTGGGGCCTGTCTGGCCAATTGGCTACAAATTCCTGATTCTGAGCATGCTCAGTGTAAAAAACGGATTCTAGCGCTGAATTCTGTCATACGATGTGTCACGACGGATCCTGCGTCCATAGGCTTTCATTCTAGTCAACGATGAATGCCACAGGATCCGTTGCGACACGTTTTCCCGACGCAGACAAAAAACGTTACATTGAACGTTTTTTCCAGATGACGGTCCGCCAAAACATGACGGATCCGTCGCACGATGGACGCGATGTGTGGCCATCCATCGCAATCCGTCGCTAATACAAGTCTATGGGAAAAAAACGGATCCTGCGGGCACATTTGCAGGATCCGTATATTTCACAAAACGACGCATTGCAATGGATCTGAAAAGACAGAAGTGTGAAAGAGGATTTACATGTCTGCAGGTGCAGGTTTAAGGGGCACCTGACCGCTGATCAAATCAGCGGTCATGTGCTGGAAAAGATGTGGGCTCAGTGCCAGAACCCACAACAAACGGGCATATACGACCCATGACGAACCTATACGTCATAGGTTGTGAAGGGGTTTTAAAGACTTATTCTCAGGAGGATTAAGAAATCAGCAGAGAAAAGATAAATATTTCAATTGTCTGTAGATGGCTCACGTACTATACAAACATTAGTCTGCTACTCAAACGCTTTATAATCAAATCATGGAAATGGATAATAATAATTTTTCCAAATATGTGGTTTTTCAACAGCTTTTTTAAGCACAGTATTGTGCAGAAAAGTATAACACTAAAAATAGTATCTTAGCTATTACTTCAGCTTACATGGGCGTAAACAAGATTGACTTGAACTGTACTGTACAGTGATTAAAAGGTTTTCAGCATTTACTGACAGCAGCTGCATTAACACTTCTAGTCTTAATTATTGCTTTATCTACCTAATGAGTTTTCTTATGGAGGAGGAATTGTAGGAGCAAGTGTGATTATGTGGTTGGGGATTATTTAATTAAAAAACAATAATGCCTCCAGCTGCATCCTGTTAATAATCTGACGTTCTCTGCCCTCCTCCAGATTTCAGGATAGCAATGAGAAAAAGGTGACCAACAGTTATCAAGATATGTCTTTCCACTTTATGAGATCACTTGACAAGTGTCCATCAAGTACTGGCAGCTGACATTTACTTGACATATTGAAGATGGACAGCAAAAACTTTCTATGAGTTTTGTTGTTCTGTGCTTGCAAACTAAATTTTTACTTGCAAGTAATCTGTAGATTTTCCACCAAAATGTATTTGTATTTATATCTAGAAATGAGGCTAAAATGCAAAGGAATTTTTTCCACAATTCATCAAGACCGGCATTTTTCACCACGATCATGATGAGGGGCTGTGGTGGAGTACAAGATGCCTTATTCACTGAGAGGTGCATGCTTCTTAAGAACAGGAAGCACAGTGTGGCGTGCGCCTTCTTGTGTACCTCACCACAAATCTTAATCCAGTTGATAACTGGGGTAAGATTTGTGGTGGAATATAATCCACTGGTCATCATGAATTTGAAAAGTTGTGGTCACCATGTCCCCATTACTCCATAGCACTATCTTTTTTGTCGGAACTGTGCAAAAATGGTGTGAAAACCCCAAAGCCTCTCATAGTGGACACATTTTTGCGACTTTTCAAAGCTTTTTACTGAATTGGGGCCTTTATTTTTCAGTGGACTGTACTTTGCATTAGTACATGTCGCTGGGCACTATTCTTAACAGCAATGGAAATGGGAAGGGACAATCAGTCAGTGACCACTTCATGTTCATGATCCTTTGTAGGTACTCACCTTTTTGAAGGGGATAGCCCAACTGTTCCTGGCCTGCACATGCTCAATTTCAGATTTTTCTATTAGATCTTTTAGTTCTTAAAGTATCAACAGTATAAGTACTGAGCAGCCTCTGATCACCCTACATGGAACCCAAAAAGGCACAATTGTGGTGAAGTCAGACAATAATACATTCCTGTTATGACCCCAATGGCAGAGGGTCTCAGGAATAAATACCAAGTCTGCAAACACAAAAAAACAGCTCATAGGGCAGTGGTAACTGGGCTGACCATATATCTAATCCTAGCACCACAAATAGAAGTAGCCGGGGAACGTGCCTACGTTGGTTCTAGACGTCTCGCGCCAGCCGGAGAACTAACTAACCCTAGAAGGGAAAAGAAAGACCTTTCTTGCCTCCAGAGAAAAGACCCCAAAAGTTGGATACAAGCCCCCAACAAATAATAACGGTGAGGCAAGAGGAAAAGACAAACATAAGAATGAGCTAGGTATTTAGCAAAGAGAGGCCCACTAGCTAATAGCAGAATATAGTAAGATGACTTATATGGTCAGCAAAAACCCTATTAAAATATCCACGCTGGATATTCAAGAACCCCCGAACCGTCTAACGGCCGGGGGGAGAACACCAGCCCCCTAGAGCTTCCAGCAAGGTCAGAAATCAAATTTAGTACAAGCTGGACAAAAATAGTAGCAAAGCAAGTAACTCAAAAAACAAGAAGCAAGACTTAGCTTAATTTTGCAAGAGCCAGGACCAGCAGACAGGAGCAACAGAAGGATCTGATTACAACGATGCCAGGCACTGGACTAAGGATCCAGGAAGTTAATATAGCGACACCCCTGGACTAACGACCCAGGTGAGTGCCAAACAGAAAAAAGACAATCCCAGAGTCATACCACTAGTGACCACAAGAGGGAGCCAAAAATCTAATTCACAACAGTACCCCCCCTTAAGGAGGGGTCACCGAACCCTCACCAAGACCACCAGGGCGATCAGGATGAGCAGCGTGAAAGGCACGAACTAAATCGGCCACATGCACATCAGAGGCAACCACCCAGGAATTATCCTCCTGACCATAGCCCTTCCACTTGACCAGATACTGAAGCCTCCGCCTGGAGAGATGAGAATCCAAGATCTTCTCCACCACGTACTCCAACTCGCCCTCAACCAACACCGGAGCAGGAGGCTCAACAGAAGGAACCACAGGTACAACGTACCGCCGCAACAAAGACCTATGGAACACGTTGTGAATGGCAAACGACACAGGAAGATCCAAGCGAAAGGACACAGGATTAAGGATTTCCAATATCTTGTAAGGACCGATGAAGCGAGGCTTAAATTTAGGAGAGGAGACCTTCATAGGAACAAATCGAGAAGACAGCCATACCAAATCCCCAACACGAAGTCGGGGACCCACACCGCGGCGGCGGTTAGCAAAACGCTGAGCCTTCTCTTGTGACAACTTTAAGTTGTCCACCACATGATTCCAGATCTGCTGCAACCTATCCACCACAGAATCTACCCCAGGACAGTCAGAAGGCTCCACATGTCCCGAGGAAAAACGAGGATGGAAACCAGAGTTGCAGAAAAATGGCGAAACCAATGTAGCGGAACTAGCCCGATTATTAAGGGCAAACTCAGCCAACGGCAAGAAGGTCACCCAATCATCCTGATCCGCAGAAACAAAACACCTCAAATAAGCCTCCAGAGTCTGATTAGTTCGCTCCGTTTGTCCATTAGTCTGAGGATGAAAGGCAGACGAAAACGACAACTCAATGCCCATCCTAGCACAAAAGGATCGCCAGAACCTGGAAACAAACTGGGATCCTCTGTCAGACACAATATTCTCAGGAATGCCGTGTAAACGAACCACATTCTGAAAGAACACAGGAACCAGATCGGAAGAGGAAGGCAGCTTAGGCAAAGGTACCAAATGGACCATCCTAGAAATGCGATCACATACCACCCAGATGACAGACATGCCCTGAGACACCGGGAGATCTGAAATGAAATCCATGGAAATGTGTGTCCAAGGCCTCTTCGGGACAGGCAAGGGCAAGAGCAACCCACTGGCACGCGAACAGCAAGGCTTAGCTCGAGCACAAGTCCCACAGGACTGCACAAACGACCGCACATCCCGTGACAAGGAAGGCCACCAAAAGGACCTAGCCACCAGATCTCTGGTGCCAAAAATTCCCGGATGCCCTGCCAACACCGAGGAATGAACCTCGGAAATGACTCTGCTGGTCCACTTATCAGGAACAAACAGTCTGTCAGGTGGACAAGAGTCAGGTCTACCAGCCTGAAATCTCTGCAACACACGTCGCAAATCCGGAGAAATGGCTGACAAGATAACTCCCTCTTTAAGAATACCAACTGGTTCTGCGACTCCCGGAGAGTCAGGCACAAAGCTCCTTGAAAGAGCATCAGCCTTCACATTCTTTGAACCTGGTAAATACGAGACCACAAAGTCAAAACGGGAGAAAAACAATGACCAGCGGGCCTGTCTAGGATTCAGGCGTTTAGCAGACTCGAGATACATCAAATTTTTGTGATCAGTCAAGACCACCACACGATGCTTAGCACCCTCGAGGCAATGACGCCACTCCTCAAATGCCCACTTCATGGCCAACAACTCCCGATTGCCAACATCATAATTCCGCTCAGCAGGCGAAAACTTCCTCGAGAAAAAGGCACAAGGTCTCATCACAGAGCAACCAGGGCCTTTCTTCGACAAAACGGCCCCTGCCCCAATCTCAGAAGCATCCACTTCAATCTGAAAGGGAAGTGAGACATCAGGCTGGCACAAAACAGGCGCCGAAGTAAACCGGCGCTTCAACTCCTGGAAAGCCTCCACGGCTGCAGGAGCCCAGTTAGCAACATCAGAACCTTTCTTGGTCATATCCGTCAAAGGTTTAGCAATGCTAGAAAAATTAGCAATAAAACGACGGTAGAAGTTAGCAAAACCCAAGAACTTCTGAAGACTCTTAACTGACGTGGGTTGAGTCCAATCATGAATAGCACGGACCTTGACTGGGTCCATCTCCACCGCAGAAGGGGAAAAAATAAACCCCAAAAAGGGAACCTTCTGTACTCCAAAGAGACACTTTGAGCCCTTAACAAATAAAGCATTCTCACGCAAAACCTGAAACACCATCCTGACCTGCTCTACATGCGAGTCCCAGTCATCAGAAAAAACCAGAATATCATCCAGATAAACGATCATAAATTTATCCAGATACTTCCGGAAAATATCATGCATAAAGGACTGAAACACTGAAGGAGCATTAGAGAGCCCAAAAGGCATCACCAAGTACTCAAAATGAGCTTCGGGCGTATTAAACGCGGTTTTCCATTCATCTCCTCGCTTATTGCGCACAAGGTTGTACGCACCACGAAGATCTATCTTGGTGAACCACTTGGCACCTTTAATTCGGGCAAACAAGTCTGACAACAGAGGCAAAGGATACTGAAATTTAACAGTGATTTTATTCAAAAGCCGATAGTCAATACAAGGTCTCAAAGATCCGTCCTTCTTGGCCACAAAAAAGCATCCCGCACCAAGAGGGGAAGAGGAAGGACGGATATGCCCCTTCTCCAGAGATTCCTTGATATACGAACGCATTGCGGTATGCTCAGGTACAGACAGATTAAATAGTCTTCCCTTAGGAAATTTGCTACCTGGAATCAAATCTATGGCACAGTTAAAGTCCCTATGAGGAGGCAGAACACTGGACCTGGACTCGCTGAACACATCCTGATAATCAGACAAATACTCAGGAACTTCCGAAGGAGTAGAGGAAGCAATAGACACCGGCGGGGAATCACCATGAATACCCTGACAGCCCCAACTTGACACAGACATTGCCTTCCAATCCAAGACTGGATTATGAGTCTGTAACCATGGCAACCCCAAAACGACCAAATCATGCATTTTATGCAGAACAAGAAAACGAATCACCTCCCGATGTTCAGGAGTCATGCACATGGTTACCTGTGTCCAAAACTGCGGTTTATTTTCCGCCAATGGCGTAGCATCAATACCCCTCAGAGGGATAGGATTAACCAACGGCTCAAGAACAAAACCACAGCGCTTGGCAAATGACAGATCCATAAGACTCAGGGCAGCACCTGAATCCACAAACGCCATAACAGGGTAAGAGGACAATGAGCAAATTAAAGTCACAGACAAAATAAATTTAGGTTGCAAATTACCAATGGTGACAGGACTAACAACCCTTGTTAGGCGTTTAGAGCATGCTGATATAACATGTGTAGAATCACCACAGTAAAAACACAACCCATTCTGACATCTATGATTTTTCCGCTCATTTCTGGTCTGAATTCTATCACATTGCATCAAATCAGGTGTTTGTTTAGACAACACCACCAGAGGATTAGCGGTTTTGCGCTCCCGCAAACGCCGGTCAATTTGAATAGCCAGCGCCATGGAATCATTCAGACTTGTAGGAATGGAGAAACCCACCATCACATTCTTAATGGCTTCAGAAAGGCCATTTCTGAAGTTTGCGGCCAGAGCACACTCATTCCACTGAGTAAGCAAGGACCATTTCCGAAATTTTTGGCAATACACTTCAGCTTCATCCTGGCCCTGAGAAATAGCCAGCAAGGCTTTTTCTGCCTGAACCTCAAGATTGGGTTCCTCGTAAAGCAATCCGAGCGCCAGAAAAAACGCATCAATATTTGCCAATGCCGGATCTCCTGGCGCTAGCGAGAAGGCCCAATCCTGAGGGTCGCCCCGTAAAAAAGAGATAACAATTTTAACTTGCTGAACTGAGTCTCCAGATGAATGGGGTCTCAGAGATAGAAACAATTTACAATTATCCCTGAAATTCCTAAACTTAAATCGGTCTCCAGAAAACAGTTCAGGAATAGGTATTTTAGGTTCAGACATAGGACTACTGGTAACAAAATCTTGTATGCTTTGCACACGAGCAGCAAGCTGGTCCACACTTGTAATCAAGGTCTGGACATTTATGTCTGCAGCAAGCTCAAGCCACTCAGAGGTAAAGGGGAGGAAGAGAGGAAAAAAAAAAATTCAGAATTTCCCTTCTTATATCCCACTTCTGCAATGCATTAAACATTCAATGTTGGCCTGGCATACTGTTATGACCCCAATGGCAGAGGGTCTCAGGAATAAATACCAAGTCTGCAAACACAAAAAAACAGCTCATAGGGCAGTGGTAACTGGGCTGACCATATATCTAATCCTAGCACCACAAATAGAAGTAGCCCTTTCTTGCCTCCAGAGAAAAGACCCCAAAAGTTGGATACAAGCCCCCAACAAATAATAACGGTGAGGCAAGAGGAAAAGACAAACATAAGAATGAGCTAGGTATTTAGCAAAGAGAGGCCCACTAGCTAATAGCAGAATATAGTAAGATGACTTATATGGTCAGCAAAAACCCTATTAAAATATCCACGCTGGATATCCAAGAACCCCCGAACCGTCTAACGGCCGGGGGGAGAACACCAGCCCCCTAGAGCTTCCAGCAAGGTCAGAAATCAAATTTAGTACAAGCTGGACAAAAATAGTAGCAAAGCAAGTAACTCAAAAAACAAGAAGCAAGACTTAGCTTAATTTTGCAAGAGCCAGGACCAGCAGACAGGAGCAACAGAAGGATCTGATTACAACGATGCCAGGCACTGGACTAAGGATCCAGGAAGCTAATATAGCGACACCCCTGGACTAACGACCCAGGTGAGTGCCAAACAGAAAAAAGACAATCCCAGAGTCATACCACTAGTGACCACAAGAGGGAGCCAAAAAATCTAATTCACAACACATTCCGGGGCCAAGTTCACATGAAAATATTTTTTGACTAGAGTGCTGTCCGTTAAAAAATGTACTGGACTTACACTAATATTATTCAGTGGGGCAGTGATGATTTGCAATTTTTTCTATGGACTTAAATTGCACATGAGAAAAATCGTAGCATTCACTTTCTTCCATATTTCACATGAGACTCATCTATACAAGTCTATGATTACACAAAGAAAATTGGATCCAATATGGACACTTTCTAACTTTTTTAAACATAGGAAACTGTAATTGGCCTTGTAAATTTTAATAACTGTTGATGTATAAAAACAGATGCAATACAGAAAGCATAAGGATGACAAATGAAAAAAAAAATGTCCAATATCTGGATGGAACTCGGATGACTTTTTTGTACGCTCTTGTGAAGATGAAATAATACATTTTAGGATACAAGTGTGTAGAAATATGATATATTTGACCTGAAACATGTAATTAGTAAAGAATGCTTGTTATTTTTTTTGCTTAAAATACTGTTTTAACACCAAATTTATAATTTACATAACGGGTAATAGGAGAAAATAGACCCCATTATTTGTTATTCAATTTCTCCTGAACAAATGGCAAAATTTGAAGTAAAGAGCGCTATTTAATTTCTGCACTGCAAATTTGGACAAGGTATTTGCAGAACCCTTGAGGTGCCTAAAAAGCATAAACACCCACAAGTGACCCCATTTGGCAAACTTAACCCCATAATGAATTAATCTATGGGATATGGTGAAGATTTTAACCCACAAACTACATCACAGAATTTTATAAGATTAAGCAGAGAAAATGAAAAACACAGTGTCTTAAATTTTACTTTAGCCTCAAAGTTTTAATTCACGCAAGGAGTAATAGGAGAAAATGGACAGGATTATTTTTTATGCAATTTTTACTGAAAGTGACAGTACCCCAAAGGTGCTTGTACACTACTGTTTGAGCACACGGCAGGGATCCGATGGGAAAAGGTGCTACTTGGGTTTTAGAACACAGATTCCGATTGAAAAGATTGTGGGCTCCATTAGCCAAGTCCCTGAGGTGTCAGATCACGAGAAACCCCCACAAGTGACCTCATATTGGAAACTTCACTGCTTAAGGAATTACTCTAGTGATATAATGAGTGTGCCTCACAGAATTTTATAACATTTTGACTTGGAAAAAAAACATTTTAGTGGTAAAAATAAAAAAAATGTTATTTGCTGCAAATTTGTCAGTTACACAAGAGTTAAAATGTGCAACTGGACCATACAATTTATATTGCTCAATTTCTCCTGAGTGCAGCGATTCTCAATATGTCATGTCAAACTACTGTAAGGCTATGGTAACACTATTGGTATTTGGTTAGTATTTTACATCAATATTTGTAAGCAAATCCATGAGTGGAACAATCAGAGGAAAAGTATAATAGAAACACGTCACCACTTCTGCATTATTGGCCCATTCCTGGTTTTGACTTACAAATATTGATGTTACAGCTTCCTCCTTCATGAACAGCGGTCATGTGATTACAGTGAGGGAGCAGAAGCTGTTGTACCATTGGTTGACCCATACAACTCTGCTGTGTACCCAGCAGGCTGCATTTTCTTTGTAACAGAGGCTAATATACCAGCCACAGGTACAAGGTTTAATATGACAAAAATAAAAAGATTGAAAAATAGCAGGTAAAAAAATACCACTGCTAGTCCAGGTAGCTGCTACTAGCACCTCACTCATAAAAACAAAACAAAAACATCAAAAACATGTCGTATGTACAAAACTATTTGTCGCAGAATGGGGAATACATTGTTACATGCATTTTAATTATATTTTGTAGTCATAAAAAATGGGGAGAAAAGACACTTATTTCCCTTATTTTCCCACTGACATAGCTCAATATAAGCAAAAAAAAAGGGAGAATATTACCATAAAATAAAAATGTTGCCCCATACACCATGTAAAAAAGTGCAACAATTACTTGAACATCCGAATGAGAAAAAAAAGTTTAGCTCTTTAAACGGCATATATGAAAAATTAAATAAAACTGTTCCTGGTTAGGACTAAGGGTAAACAACCCAGTCTTGAACTGGGTAAAGAGGTTGTCTGGGACTTTTACACTAATGGCCTATCCTTAGGATAGGTCATCAATATCTGATCAGTTGTGGCAAAACACCTGGCATCTCTAGCAGTTCTCAGTGTCAGGCATATGCAGCACACCAGGTAACCGGTTGCTGCAGTGATGTTGCTTTTCCTTCGGGGAGGGTAATGTCATGCTCAGAGGCAATGGAATTCTCTTCACCAGGTAAGTAACACACATGCAACACATTCTGAATCCAGGCCAGGAGGGGGAGCTCAAGACCCGGATTCAGGGGAGCTTCCCCAGTCTACATGTATCCTGACCTGGAGGAGGAGTTAGGCTAGTTGGACAGAGAGACTGAAGTGGAAGGACATCTGGAGCAGACGTGAGAGGCCTGGCAGCCATGAGGGAGCTGCAGTCTCTGAAGGGACAGATAACCTGGAAGGGTTGGATGTGGAGTAGCCAGAAGGGAAGGAGCAAAGGAGAGAAACAGGGCTCAGAGGGGAACAGCGATAGGACACCCTCAGAGCCATAGCTCAGAAGCCAGGAGCCTGAGGTGTTAGTGGAACTGTACGACACTTGGCAGAGCCAGAGGGCATAAGGTCATACAGACATTGCTCACACCACACGTGAGATGCAGCAGCACCTGAGGAGCGCGGGGCATGATAGAATCCCTGTAAAAAGGCTCTAGCTACCCGTCATGCAGGTACCTATCTTAGGACAGGGGGAAAAGAGGATTCTGCGGGAAGCTTCAGGCAGCAGGGACCTCACCTTTAAAGGCGCTAGTTGAAAAGGTTCACGGACTTCTACTGGAACAAGGGAACCCTCCATTGCCTCTGAGCCGGCCGGACCACCATCATCCGTGTATGGTACCCTGGACTGTGGCCTGCCAACTACAGTAAACCAGGTAAAGACTTACAACTTGTGTCCTCCACTTATTTGTCGGCATTCACACCTTGCCACACATCTTAGGACCCCCCTGGGGACCCCGCTTCACCTGTGGGAAGTGTACCATCAGTGCTGCAATAACATCCCCCAGAGAACCCCTTTAACGCAGCGTCGGTCCCACTATTGACCGAACACCACAGGTGGCGTCACGACAGACTTATAAACATTTTTCCCTTAAAAGACCATCCCCTTTAGTTGAGTCACAGGGCCACGGACCGGGTCGCAGCCACCGTGTTTTCCCCTTTAATACCGGACCCGGTACAGAGTACCCCGCTGCCCTGGTGTGCGACTCACATATGTGTTCCGTCAATGATATAGTGGCTACAGCAATAAACTGCACATCTGCCCCTATTGATTTGAATTGGGGATGATCTTCAGTACCCCGTCATGACCACTATACCTTTGAAGGAAACAGCTGATCAGCGGGATGTTGCACCTCTACGATCAGACATTGATAATCTATCCTATGAATAGGTTATCGATATAAAAGTCCTGGAAAACCTCTTTAAATACAGTATTATAAAATAGGAGTATAAACATGTATGATGTAACTTTTTAATGGTGTCATTCATCTTCTTGCTATCAATAACCCATCATATAAAGTAAATTGTAATGCAAAAATGATGTGCCAGTAAGCATATGTGACTACGTAAGTTAGAATATCTGACTGCACATGTCAGCAACAAGAAATATATATTTCTAATGGTATGGCATCATGCAGGGCATTGACTAATCTAATGTATATGTTCTAAATGCTAGTAAAAGATGAAGCCACCTGGTATGATTTACTCCTGCACACTGTGATAAATCATTACATTTTAGATACTATGATAATTCATCTACCGATGCTTTAAACCTAGAAGACATGTTTTTACCTTTCAGCTCTACAGATGCAATTAATAAGGCAGTTTTGTGTGACAAGAGCCATTTTTCAATTTACTACTCTTGGAATTTCTCTGGGAACATTGAGGTAGCTGAATATTTTTTGACACATAAAAGATACTATGCCTTTAGTTGAAAGGGTTTTCATGTCAGATGAAGCTTGCAACCAATGAAGTATTTCATGAAGAGGATAAGTAAAACTGCCCCAGGGATTACAATACATTTTCAACTGCTCACAATTAGTTTTAATAGGACGGACTTTATTTTTTCACCAGCATGTTACACTCAGACTCTATAAGTGCTGCATATAAGGCTTAGATGAACCTCATTATACAAGTAATACTGATTCCTTCCTTTAAGTACAGAGAGCAAAACTCTTTTTCAATGTCATGCAACATTAAAATAGAAGAAGCGACGCATAGATGACATATATTTGACAGTGTAATGACTTTGCACATCATCTCGATGTCTTAAAATCTGCATATCATTTGTTAATTAGCTAGTAATAGGACAGAGAAGAACACTGCTGTCAAGTTTTAGATATGTGAGTTTCCTAAAAATGGAAGATACGAAACAGCTTTTTTCAGTATAAGTGTCTTTCAAGTAGGGAAAGCAGTGCATCCAGTAATTAGATAAATATGGCAGAGGTGCCATTAACAATATCTTTTACCAAAGATTTAAAATATATTCTACTTAATAAAATAGTGTGGTACTGCAAATAAAAAAACAACAAAATTAGGCTTTACTAAGGGTATGTGTGCGCTAAAAGTGAACCTAACAGCTGATACCTGCTGCCCAATACGTGGGCTGTATGTATCAGGCGCTGGTTGTATGGACACAGCCAGCTATCTTTGACTCTGAAATGCGGTGTTTCAGAGAAAATCATCTATATATATAATCGTCTAAGGGGCACTTCCGTCTGTTTGTCTGTCACGGAAATCCCACGTCGCTGATTAGCGACGGGCACAGTCCTTCCGCGAATTCGCCCCTTCCTACTCTCTGTCAGTGCCCCCTCCATACTCCCCTCCAGTCAGCGCTCACCCAGGGTTAATGGCTGCCTTACATCGCGTTATGCCGCCGTGTAACGCAGTCCATCAACGCTGCTATTAATCCTGTGTGACCAACTCTTTACTATTGATGCTGCCTATGTAATGTTAAAAATAATTTTAAAAAAATAAATCATTATATACTCACCTTCCGGCGCCTTTCCCGCTCCTCGCGACGCTCAGGGCCATGCATTGCAGTCTCGCGAGATGATGACATAGCTCTCGAGACCGCTACGTCATCATCTCGCGAGACCGTAATGCATTCTTGTGACCGGAGCGTCGCGAGGAGCATCGCTAAATGCCTCGCCTGGATCTGGGGGCCGCCGGAAAGTGAGTACATAACTATTTTTTATTTAATTCTTTTTTTAACAGGGATATGGGGCCCACATTGCTATATACTACGTGGGCTGTGTTATATACTGCATGGGCTGTGTTATATACTGCGTGGGCTGTGTTATATACTACATCTCTGTGCCATATACTAAGTGGGCTGTGTTATATACTGCGTGAGCTGTGTTATATACTGCGCCTCTGTGCTATATACTACGTGGGTTGTGCAATATATTACGTGGCTGGGCAATATACTACGTGGCTGCGTTATATACTGCGTGAGCTGTGCTATATACTACGTGAGCAATGCTATATACTATGTGAGCTGTGCTATATACTATTTAGCTGTGCAATATATTACGTGGCTGGGCAATATACTACGTGGCTGTGTTATATACTGCGTGAGCTGTGCTATATACTACATGAAAACCAAACCACCAAGGATAGGAAACCACCAGAGAATAAATGAACTTGGGAATAAGTTAGAAAATATGCCTTTATTTATAAGGTTGGCAACAATTACATAAGATAAAATTTAATTATTATATATTAAAATAACAGTTAAAAGCACATATAGCTTTTATTCACGCGGTCCAGGAAAATATATCCTCTTAATTGCACAACCCCCGGTCTAATAATTCCTTCTTAGACTATGCATATCATACAGTGTAAAAGGTTAAAAAGTGGTATTACACCCAACAAATAAATAAACTATGTGCAAAAATGCAGTTTAAAATAATAACACTGTGCAAAAAAATGCAAAAAATAGTGCTAAAAAATACTGTGCAAATAGTGCAAAAGAGTGCAATTTAGCAAGGGATTAAAGCAGCCCAATAATATAAGGTGCACACATGTGCCTGTCTGTGATCAGACCAAACAATACATAGCCATTTGTAAATAGTAGATAGCACAGCAATATGTGGACGAAAATAGATTTTGTATATACCTGGGGGGTAAGAGAGACCTGGACCAGCGTGCGCCCGACGCGCGTTTCGGATTGATGTCCTTCGTCAGGGACCCCTGACGAAGGACATCAATCCGAAACGCGCGTCGGGCGCACGCTGGTCCAGGTCTCTCTTACCCCCCAGGTATATACAAAATCTATTTTCGTCCACATATTGCTGTGCTATCTACTATTTACAAATGGCTATGTATTGTTTGGTCTGATCACAGACAGGCACATGTGTGCACCTTATATTATTGGGCTGCTTTAATCCCTTGCTAAATTGCACTCTTTTGCACTATTTGCACAGTATTTTTTAGCACTATTTTTTGCATTTTTTTGCACAGTGTTATTATTTTAAACTGCATTTTTGCACATAGTTTATTTATTTGTTGGGTGTAATACCACTTTTTAACCTTTTACACTGTATGATATGCATAGTCTAAGAAGGAATTATTAGACCGGGGGTTGTGCAATTAAGAGGATATATTTTCCTGGACCGCGTGAATAAAAGCTATATGTGCTTTTAACTGTTATTTTAATATATAATAATTAAATTTTATCTTATGTAATTGTTGCCAACCTTATAAATAAAGGCATATTTTCTAACTTATTCCCTAGTTCATTTATTCTCTGGTGGTTTCCTATCCTTGGTGGTTTGGTTTTCACTCTTTTTACAGTGGTTTCCACTGGCTATACTCCACAGTATACCCTGACCACGGTCATATTTTTATTGAGTATATTCTTTATATTTATTCAAATCTGTGGATCATTTTGGGTAGTCTGTGTTTAACAATTATATACTACATGAGCTGTGCTATATACTACATGGCTGTGTTATATACTACGTGGGCTGTGCTATATACTACGCAACTGTGCAATGTACATGGCTGGGCAATATACTACGTGGCTGTGCTATATACTACATGGCTGTGTTATATACTACGTGGGCTGTGTTATATACTACATGGGCTGTGCTATATACTGTGTGGGCTGTGTTATACACTGCGTGGGCTGTGCTATATACCACGTGGGCTGTTATACACTGCGTGGGCTGTGTTATATACTATGTGGGCTGTGCTATATACTACGTGGGCTGTGTTATACACTGTGTGGGCAGTGCTATATACTGCTTGGGCTGTGCTATATACTACGTGGGCTGTGCTATATACTATGTGGGCTGTGCTATATGCTACGTGGCTGTGTTATATGTTATGTGGCTGTGCTATATGCTACATGGGCTGTGCTATATGCTACGTGGGCTGTGTTATATACTATGTGGCCTGTGCTATATACTACGTGGCCTGTGCTATATGCTACATGGCTGTGCTATATGCTATGTGGGTTATGTTATATGCTATGTGGGTTGTGTTATATGCTACTGGTAACAAGGTTGTGGTAATAATAATAAATAATAATCTTTATTTTTATATAGCGCTAACATATTCCGCAGCGCTTTACAGTTTGCACACATTATCATCACTGTCCCTGATGGGGCTCACAATCTAAATTCCCTATCAGTATGTCTTTTTGAATGTGGGAGGAAACCGGAGTGCCCGGAGGAAACCCACGCAAACACGGAGAGAACATACAAACTCTTTGCAGATGTTGTCCTTGGTGGGGTTTGAACCCAGGACTCCAGCACTGCTATCCACTGTGCCACCGTGCTGCCCCGTGGTATATTTCTCTGCTGTATCTGTGCATCATGAATCGTGGTATGTGTTAAAAAGGGGGGCCCACTGAGACTCTTTCGCCTGGGGCCCTCAAAAATCGGGAGCCGGCCCTGGCTTCACTGATTGGTCACGCCCGGCCGGGTGTGACCAATCAGCAACAGGCGCCGTCCGACAGCAAATTGGCACGGAATTTGAACCACGCTTCGCTAATTGGTCGGCCCAGCCAGCCGAATCCTGTGTATAAATTGCATTATTCTGAAAACTTCATAAATAAACTACATATATATTCTAGAATACCTGATGCATTAGAATCGGGCCACCATCTAGTACTTTAAAAGCTGCCGGGGACCGAGACCCCTCTAATGGGACAGGTGGGTCCTCAGAGGCTTCTCCCTGCCCACTGAAATGCAAGTGTAAGCAGTATAGTGCTACATGCAAGTTTAGGCAAAGACCTGTCACTCCAGGGCAGCGAGCAGGGAAAAGCCGCTTGGGACCCGATTGTTCCACTAGTCTATAGCTCGGTCCCCAGAGGCAGTTATTTGAGGTTTTGTCTGTTTAATGGCTAGTGTGAACATATGCCTACATGTTGCATGCATACTTACTTATATTCCAGCTTATCTCTTTGGGTTTTTGTTTCAGGTTTTTGCATCATATGCAGATGGGCCATGGCCTCCCTTTTCTTTGAGATGGACATTACATTTATATACTGTAGCTCCCCATGGCTAGATGTCCATTAGTTGGGGACTTGGTCCTGCTTGGCTCTTATTCACATTTTTATCATCTGACATATGGTAAGGTTTAAATTCTAGAGGTTAGGACCTGTCCAGAATAGGGTCACCTTGACGCGTTATGAGAGCTGTTAGGTTTTTTTTCATCACAATAATGTTAACTATGTACCCCATGTTAAATTCATGCACTGTTGCTATTTATTTATTTTCTGCAGGGTACCTGCTCATTTTGTTTTATCTTAGGTTTTGTCTGTTCAGTGGCCAGTATCAACATGTGCCTAAACGTTGCATGCGTACAATCTTATATTCCAGTTCATCTCTTTAGCTTTAAGCCCCTGATACATGCTGGCCATGTGTTAAATATGCTTATTCTGCACATTCATTTAAATCAAGACTTAACCAGGTGCGTTATTCTTAAAAGAAAAATGTCGTCATATTCACATAAAAAGTATAGTGGTTTATTGATTGTCCATAGAAAAATCACTTTGCAGCAAAAACATAAAACAGATGAAAATAGTTACGAACGGATTGTCCATGTGTAGAGAACAGCATTAGTTACCCCTCTTTCCCAAGTCCTGAATGGAAACCATCGGTCTGTGTGTCTGAAGTTTGAAGGTCATCATGGCTGCAGCTACCAGCTGTTGCTTCCTCGTCAGACATCCATGGAGAGAATGAGGGTGAAGATGGAAGGTGACAGTCCCACGTGACAAAAGACCCCCACACCCTCCTAAGAGACGCTTATATATTTTCTCTACAGATCACATGTTCCCTGTATATGGAGTGGACTTATGCTCTGAGCTCCTATATACATAAATAGCTCTTTGTACTGTCAGCATGAAGCAATGTGCTCTATACTGCATCAAGACCAAGAATAAGTCAATTAATTAATATTTAACAATTCCCCCTTTTGAGGGTGACAGACATTCATTGATTGGAACCCTCAAATTAAATATATATTAACTAGATGGCAGCCCGATTCTAAAGAATCGGGAGTCTAGAATCCATATATACTTTATTTATTCAAATGTAAGAATAATACAATTAATAAATAATAGTAAGAAAGAACAAAAAATGGCTGCACTCACCAGCTCTTGACAATTCTTGACAGTACGGCACATTTCTGATTGGTCGCTCGCGGCAGGCGGCAACCAATCAGAAAAGTGCCGCGCACCACGAAGGCATATATCTTTGTCCACCCTGAGCGGGTGTAGGACGCTGGTGACGTCACTTATTTCCGGACATTATCTCCGGACAAAGCCACGGAAGTTGGCACAAATTGCCGGAAGTAGTATTCTAGGCAATTATATATTAGATTTTAATGTTATCAGTGTTTACCTTTGAACGTTTATATTGTATTGTCCTGTCACCAGCCATGTGTACGATTATCGGCCGAAAGCCTCTCTGGAACCAATAATCACCCCATGTAAAGGTATCTTTATAAGTTAAAGATTCAGAATACTATGACTTTTATCATATCCTGAACAGTCAAGTTTTTTATGAACCGTTAAGGTTTTCTGGTTGAAGTAAAAAAAACTCTGAGTGTTTACAGTTTGAAACCATAAAATGTTGAAAAATTATGTCATTCTTGAGTATATCACTCAATGGTGCTCATAAACGTGTCAAATTTGATCTATAATATACTTTAATATATGTTACTTTAATCTTTAATATACTTAAGAACAGGGCCCCAGACATCACACAGGGGGTCTGAAACACGGCACAGTGGTCCAAAATATTGCTGTGCTCTGCCTGGGGCCCCATATGCTGCCTGGGGCCCTTGTGCTCTGCCTGGGGCCCTTGTGCTCTGCCTGGGGCCCCATGTTCTGCCTGGGGCCCCTGTGCTCTGCCTGGGGCCACTGTGCTCTGCCTGGGGCCCCATATGCTGCCTGGGGCCCCTGTGCTCTGCCTGGGGCCCCATATGCTGCCTGGGGCCCCTGTGCTCTGCCTGGGGCCCCATAGGCTGCCTGGGGCCCCTGTGCTCTACCTGGGACCACTGTGCTCTGCCTGGGGCCCCATATGCTGCCTGGGGCCCCTGTGCTCTGCCTGGGGCCCCTGTGCTCTGCCTGGGGCCCCACGTTCTGCCTGGGGCCACTGTGCTCTGCCTGGGGCCCCATAGGCTGCCTGGGGCCCCTGTGCTCTGCCTGGGACCACTGTGCTCTGCCTGGGGCCCCATATGCTGCCTGGGGCCCCTGTGCTCTGCCTGGGGCCACTGTGCTCTGCCTGGGGCCCCATATGCTGCCTGGGGCCCCTGTGCTCTGCCTGGGGCCCCATATGCTGCCTGGGGCCCCTGTGCTCTGCCTGGGGCCCCATGTTCTGCCTGGGGCCCCTGTGCTCTGCCTGGGGCCACTGTGCTCTGCCTGGGGCCCCATGTTCTGCCTGGGGCCACTGTGCTCTGCCTGGGGCCCCATAAGCTGCCTGGGGCCCCTGTGCTCTGCCTGGGACCACTGTGCTCTGCCTGGGGCCCCATATGCTGCCTGGGGCCACTGTGCTCTGCCTGGGGCCCCATATGCTGCCTGGGGCCCCTGTGCTCTGCCTGGGGCCCCTGTGCTCTGCCTGGGGACCCATGTTCTGCCTGGGGCCCCTGTGCTCTGCCTGGGGCCACTGTGCTCTGCCTGGGGCCCCATATGCTGACTGGGGCCCCTGTGCTCTGCCTGGGGCCCCATATGCTGCCTGGGGCCCCTGTGCTCTGCCTGGGGCCCCTGTGCTCTGCCTGGGGCCCCGTATTCTGCCTGGGGCCCCTGTGCTCTGCCTGGGGCCCCTGTGCTCTGCCTGGGGCCCCATGTTCTGCCTGGGGCCCCTGTGCTCTGCCTGGGGCCACTGTGCTCTGCCTGGGGCCCCATATGCTGCCTGGGGCCCCTGTGCTCTGCCTGGGGCCCCATATGCTGCCTGGGGCCCCTGTGCTCTGCCTGGGGCCACTGTGCTCTGCCTGGGGCCCCATAGGCTGCCTGGGGCCCCTTTGCTCTGCCTGGGACCACTGTGCTCTGCCTGGGGCCCCATATGCTGCCTGGGGCCCCTGTGCTCTGCCTGGGGCCACTGTGCTCTGCTTGGGGCCCCATATGCTGCCTGGGTCCCTGTGCTCTGCCTGGGTGTAGGACACTGGTGACGTCACTTATCTCCGGACATTAGCTCCGGACATTAGCTCCGGACATTATCTCCGGACATTAGCTCTGGACATTATCTCCGGACATTAGCTCCGGACAAAGCCACGGAAGTTGGCACAAATTGCAGGAAGTAGTATTCTAGGCAATTATATATTAGATAAAATCTTCTTTCTTCTTTTCTTCTTCTTTAGCAAAATAATTTAGTGTTCATAATATCAATAATAATAATAATAATATTGTTCTACGTATCTAATATATAATTGCCTAGAATACTACTTCCTGCAATTTGTGCCAACTTCCATGGCTTTGTCCGGAGCTAATGTCCGGAGCTAATGTCCGGAGATAAGTGACGTCACCAGTGTCCTACACCCAGGCAGAGCACAGGGGCCCCAGGCAGCATATGGGGCCCCAGGCAGAGCACAGTGGCCCCAGGCAGAGCACAGGGGCCCCAGGCAGCATATGGGGCCCCAGGCAGAGCACAGTGGTCCCAGGCAGAGCACAGGGGCCCCAGGCAGCCTATGGGGCCCCAGGCAGAGCACAGTGGCCCCAGGCAGAGCAAAGGGGTCCAAGGCAGCATATGGGGCCCCAGGCAGAGCACAGGGGCCCCAGGCAGCAAAAGGGGCCCCAGGCAGAGCACAGTGGCCCCAGGCAGAGCACAGGGGCACCAGGCAGAACATGGGGCCCCAGGCAGAGCACAGGGGCCCCAGGCAGAGCACAGGGGCCCCAGGCAGCATATGGGGCCCCAGGCAGAGCACAGGGGCCCCAAGCAGAGCACAGGGGCCCCAGGAAGCATATGGGGCCCCAGGCAGAGCACAGGGGCCCCAGGCAGCATATGGGGCCCCAGGCAGAGCACAGTGGCCCCAGGCAGAGCACAGGGGCCCCAGGCAGAGCACAGGGGCCCCAGGCAGAGCACAGGGGCCCCAGGCAGCATATGGGGCCCCAGGCAGAGCACAGTGGCCCCAGGCAGAGCACAGGGGCCCCAGGCAGCATATGGGGCCCCAGGCAGAGCACAGTGGTCCCAGGCAGAGCACAGGGGCCCCAGGCAGCTTATGGGGCCCCAGGCAGAGCACAGTGGCCCCAGGCAGAGCACAGTGGCCCCAGGCAGAGCACAGGGGCCCCAGGCAGAACATGGGGCCCCAGGCAGAGCACAGGGGCCCCAGGCAGAACATGGGGCCCCAGGCAGAGCACAGGGGCCCCAGGCAGAGCACAGGGGCCCCAGGCAGCATATGGGGCCCCAGGAAAAGCACAGTGGCGCCAGGCAGAGCACACACCAAATCGGAGGCCGAGGGGCCCCGCCAACCAAATCGGAGGCCGAGGGGCCCCGCCAACCAAATCGGAGGCCGAGGAGCCCCGCCCACCAAATCGAAGGCCGAGTGGCCCGGCCCAGCCCACCAAATCGGAGGCCGAGGGGCCCCGCCCACCAAATCGGAGGCCGAGGGTCCCCGCCCACCAAATCGGAGTCCGAGGGTCCCCGCCCACCAAATTGGAGGCCGAGGGTCCCCGCCCACCAAATCGGAGGCCGAGGGGCCCCGCCTACCAAATCGGAGGCCGAGGGTCCCCGCCCACCAAATCGGAGGCCGAGGGTCCCCGCCCACCAAATCGGAGGCCGAGGGGCCCCGCCCACCAAATCGGAGGCCGGGGGTCCCCGCCCTCCAAATCGGAGGCCGAGGGGCCCCGCCCACCACATCGGAGGCCGAGGGTCCCCGCCCACCAAATCGGAGGCCGAGGGTCCCCGCCCACCAAATCGGAGGCCGAGGGTCCCCGCCCACCAAATCGGAGGCCGAGGGTCCCCGCCCACCAAATCGGAGGCCGAGGGTCCACACCATCCAAATCGGAGGCCGAGGGGCCCGCCCACCAAATCGGAGGCCGACGGGCCCCACCCACCAAATCGGAGGCCGAGGGTCCCCGCCCACCAAATCGGAGGCCGAGGGTCCCCGCCCACCAAATCGGAGGCCGAGGGTCCCCGCCCACCAAATCGGAGGCCGAGGGTCCCCGCCCACCAAATTGGAGGCCGAGGGACCCACCAACCAAATCGGAGGCCGAGGAGCCCCGCCCACCAAATCGAAGGTCGAGGGGCCCCGCCCACGAAAGCGGAGGCCGAGGGTCCCCGCACACCAAATCGGAGGCAGAGGGACCCCGCCCACCAAATCGGAGGCCGAGGGGCCCCGCCCACCAAATCGGAGGCCGAGGGGCCCCGCCCACCAAAGCGGAGGCCGAGGGGCCCCGACCACCAAATCGGAGGCCGGGGGTCCCCGCCCACCAAATCGGAGGCTGAGAGTTCCCGCCCACCATATCGGAGGCCGAGGGGCCCCGCCAACCAAATCGGAGGCCGAGGGGCTTCGCCAACCAAATCGGAGGCCGAGGAGCCCCGCCCACCAAATCGAAGGCCGAGCGGCCCCGCCCACCAAAGCGGAGGCCGAGGGGCCTGGCCCCGCCCACCAAAGCGGAGGCCGAGGGGCCCCGCCCACCACATCGGAGGCCGAGGGGCCCCGCCCACCACATCGGAGGACGAGGGTCCCCGCCCACCAAATCGGAGGCCGAGGGTCCCCGCCCACCAAATCGGAGGCCGAGGGTCCCCGCCCACCAAATTGGAGGCCGAGGGTCCCCGTCCACCAAATCGGAGGCCGAGGGTCCCCGCCCACCAAATCGGAGGCCGAGGGGCCCCACCAACCAAATCGGAGGCCGAGGGGCCCCGCCCACCAAATCGGAGGCCGAGGGTCCCCGCCCACCAAATCGGAGGCCGAGGGGCCCCGCCAACCAAATCGGAGGCCGAGGGGCCCCGCCCACCAAATCGGAGGCCGAGGGGCCCCGCCCACCAAATCGGAGGCCGAGAGTCCCCGCCCACCAAATCGGAGGGTAAGGGGCCCCGCCAACCAAATCGGAGGCCGAGGGGCCCCGCCAACCAAATCGGAGGCCGAGGAGCCCCGCCCAACAAATCGAAGGCCGAGCGGCCCCGCCCACCAAAGCGGAGGCCGAGGGGCCTGGCCCCACCCACCAAAGCGGAGGCTGAGGGGCCCCGACCACCACGTCGGAGGCCGAGGGGCCCCGCCCACCAAATCGGAGGCCGAGGGGCCCCGCCCACCAAATCGGAGGCCGAGGGTCCCCGCCCACCAAATCGGAGGCCGAGGGTCCCCGCCCACCAAATTGGAGGCCGAGGGTCCCCGCCCACCAAATCGGAGGCCGAGGGTCCCCGCCCACCAAATCGGAGGCCGAGAGAACCCGCCCACCATATCGGAGGTCGAGGGGCCCCGCCATCCAAATCGGAGGCCGAGGGGCTTCGCCAACCAAATCAGAGGCCGAGGAGCCCCGCCCACCAAATCGAAGGCCCAGCGGCCCCGCCCACCAAAGCGGAGGCCGAGGGGCCTGGCCCCGCCCACCAAAGCGGAGGCCGAGGGGCCCTGCCCACCACATCGGAGGCCGAGGGGCCCCGCCCACCACATCAGAGGCCGATGGTCCCCGCCCACCAAATCAGAGGCTGAGGGTCCCCGCCCACCAAATCGGAGGCCGAGGGGCCCCGCCCACCAAAACGGAGGCCGAGGGTCCCCGCACACCAAATCGGAGGCAGAGGGACCCCGCCCACCAAATCGGAGGCCGAGGGGCCCCGCCCACCAAAGCGGAGGCCGAGGGTCCCCGACCACCAAATCAGAGGCCGAGGGTCCCTGCCCACCAAATCGGAGGCCGAGGGTCCCCGCCCACCAAATCGGAGGCCGAGGGTCCCCGCCCACCAAATCGGAGGCCGAGAGTCCCCGCCCACCAAATCAGAGGCCGAGGGGCCCCGCCAACCAAATCGGAGGCCGAGGGGCCCCGCCAACCAAATCGGAGGCCGAGGAGCCAAGCCCACCAAATCGAAGGCCGAGCGGCCCCGCCCACCAAAGCGGAGGCCGAGGGCCCGGCCCCGCCCACCAAAGCGGAGGCTGAGGGGCCCCGCCCACCACATCGGAGGCCGAGGGGCCCTGCCCACCAAATCGGAGGCCGAGGGTCCCCGCCCACCAAGTCGGAGGCCGAGGGTCCCCGCCCACCAAATCGGAGGCCGAGGGTCCCCGCCCACCAAATTGGAGGCCGATGGGCCCCACCAACCAAATCGGAGGCCGAGGAGCCCCACCCACCAAATCGAAGGTCGAGGGGCCCCGCCCACGAAAGCGGAGGCCGAGGGTCCCCGCACACCAAATCGGAGGCAGAGGGACCCCGCCCACCAAATCGGAGGCCGAGGGGCCCCGCCCACCAAAGCGGAGGCCGAGGGGCCCCGACCACCAAATCGGAGGCCGAGGGTCCCCGCCCACCAAATCGGAGGCTGAGAGTTCCCGCCCACCATATCGGAGGCCGAGGGGCCCCGCCAACCAAATCGGAGGCCGAGGGACTTCGCCAACCAAATCGGAGGCCGAGGAGCCCCGCCCACCAAATCGAAGGCCGAGCGGCCCCGCCCACCAAAGCGGAGGCCGAGGGGCCTGGCCACGCCCACCAAAGCGGAGGCCGAGGGGCCCCGCCCACCACATCGGAGGCCGAGGGGCCCCGCCCACCACATCAGAGGACGAGGGTCCCCGCCCACCAAATCGGAGGCCGAGGGTCCCCGCCCACCAAATCGGAGGCCGAGGGTCCCCGCCCACCAAATTGGAGGCCGAGGGTCCCCGTCCACCAAATCGGAGGCCGAGGGTCCCCGCCCACCAAATCGGAGGCCGAGGGGCCCCACCAACCAAATCGGAGGCCGAGGGGCCCCGCCCACCAAATCGGAGGCCGAGGGTCCCCGCCCACCAAATCGGAGGCCGAGGGGCCCCGCCAACCAAATCGGAGGCCGAGGGGCCCCGCCCACCAAATCGGAGGCCGAGGGGCCCCGCCCACCAAATCGGAGGCCGAGAGTCCCCGCCCACCAAATCGGAGGGTAAGGGGCCCCGCCAACCAAATCGGAGGCCGAGGGGCCCCGCCAACCAAATCGGAGGCCGAGGAGCCCCGCCCAACAAATCGAAGGCCGAGCGGCCCCGCCCACCAAAGCGGAGGCCGAGGGGCCTGGCCCCACCCACCAAAGCGGAGGCCGAGGGGCCCCAACCACCACGTCGGAGGCCGAGGGGCCCCGCCCACCAAATCGGAGGCCGAGGGGCCCCGCCCACCAAATCGGAGGCCGAGGGTCCCCGCCCACCAAATCGGAGGCCGAGGGTCCCCGCCCACCAAATTGGAGGCCGAGGGTCCCCGCCCACCAAATCGGAGGCCGAGGGTCCCCGCCCACCAAATCGGAGGCCGAGAGAACCCGCCCACCATATCAGAGGTCGAGGGGCCCCGCCATCCAAATCGGAGGCCGAGGGGCTTCGCCAACCAAATCGGAGGCCGAGGAGCCCCGCCCACCAAATCGAAGGCCCAGCGGCCCCGCCCACCAAAGCGGAGGCCGAGGGGCCTGGCCCCGCCCACCAAAGCGGAGGCCGAGGGGCCCCGCCCACCACATCGGAGGCCGAGGGGCCCCGCCCACCACATCAGAGGCCGATGGTCCCCGCCCACCAAATCAGAGGCTGAGGGTCCCCGCCCACCAAATCGGAAGCCGAGGGGCCCCGCCCACCAAAACGGAGGCCGAGGGTCCCCGCACACCAAATCGGAGGCAGAGGGACCCCGCCCACCAAATCGGAGGCCGAGGGGCCCCGCCCACCAAAGCGGAGGCCGAGGGTCCCCGACCACCAAATCAGAGGCCGAGGGTCCCTGCCCACCAAATCGGAGGCCGAGGGTCCCCGCCCACCAAATCGGAGGCCGAGGGTCCCCGCCCACCAAATCGGAGGCCGAGAGTCCCCGCCCACCAAATCGGAGGCCGAGGGGCCCCGCCAACCAAATCGGAGGCCGAGGGGCCCCGCCAACCAAATCGGAGGCCGAGGAGCCAAGCCCACCAAATCGAAGGCCGAGCGGCCCCGCCCACCAAAGCGGAGGCCGAGGGCCCGGCCCCGCCCACCAAAGCGGAGGCTGAGGGGCCCCGCCCACCACATCGGAGGCCGAGGGGCCCTGCCCACCAAATCGGAGGCCGAGGGTCCCCACCCACCAAATCGGAGGCCGAGGGTCCCCGCCCACCAAATCGGAGGCCGAGGGTCCCCGCCCACCAAATTGGAGGCCGAGGGTCCCCGCCCACCAAATCGGAGGCCGAGGGTCCCCGCCCACCAAATCGGAGGCCGAGGGGCCCTGCCCACCAAATCGGAGGCCGAGGGTCCCCGCCCACCAAATCGGAGGCCGAGGGGCCCCGCCAACCAAATCGGAGGCCGAGGGGCCGCGCCCACCAAATCGGAGGCCGAGGGGCCCCGCCCACCAAATCAGAGGCCGAGGGTCCCCGCCCACCAAATCGGAGGCCGAGAGTCCCCGCCCACCAAATCGGAGGCCGAGGGGCCCCGCCAACCAAATCGGAGGCCGAGGGGCCCCGCCAACCAAATCGGAGGCCGAGGAGCCAAGCCCACCAAATCGAAGGCCGAGCGGCCCCGCCCACCAAAGCGGAGGCCGAGGGCCCGGCCCCGCCCACCAAAGCGGAGGCTGAGGGGCCCCGCCCACCACATCGGAGGCCGAGGGGCCCTGCCCACCAAATCGGAGGCCGAGGGTCCCCACCCACCAAATCGGAGGCCGAGGGTCCCCGCCCACCAAATCGGAGGCCGAGGGTCCCCGCCCACAAAATTGGAGGCCGAGGGTCCCCGCCCACCAAATCGGAGGCCGAGGGTCCCCGCCCACCAAATCGGAGGCCGAGGGGCCCTGCCCACCAAATCGGAGGCCGAGGGTCCCCGCCCACCAAATCGGAGGCCGAGGGGCCCCGCCAACCAAATCGGAGGCCGAGGGGCCGCGCCCACCAAATCGGAGGCCGAGGGGCCCCGCCCACCAAATCAGAGGCCGAGGGTCCCCGCCCACCAAATCGGAGGATAAGGGGCCCCGCCAACCAAATCGGAGGCCGAGGGGCCCCACCATCCAAATCGGAGGCCGAGGAGCCCCGCCCACCAAATCGAAGGCCGAGCGGCCCCGCCCACCAAAGCGGAGGCAGAGGGACCCCGCCCACCAAATCGGAGGCCGAGGGTCCCCGCCCACCAAATCGGAGGCCGAGGGTCCCCGCCCACCAAATTGGAGGCTGAGGGTCCCCGCCCACCAAATCGGAGGCCGAGGGTCCCCGCCCACCAAATCGGAGGCCGAGGGGCCCTGCCCACCAAATCGGAGGCCGAGGGTCCCCGCCCACCAAATCGGAGGCCGAGGGGCCCCGCCAACCAAATCGGAGGCCGAGGGGCCGCGCCCACCAAATCGGAGGCCGAGGGGCCCCGCCCACCAAATCAGAGGCCGAGGGTCCCCGCCCACCAAATCGGAGGATAAGGGGCCCCGCCAACCAAATCGGAGGCCGAGGGGCCCCACCATCCAAATCGGAGGCCGAGGAGCCCCGCCCACCAAATCGAAGGCCGAGCGGCCCCGCCCACCAAAGCGGAGGCAGAGGGACCCCGCCCACCAAATCGGAGGCCGTAGGGCCCCGCCAACCAAAGCGGAGGCCGAGGGTCCCCGCCCACCAAATCGGAGGCTGAGGGACCCCGCACACCAAATCGGAGGCCGAGTGGCCCCGCCCACCAAAGCGGAGGCCGAGGGGCCCGGCCCCGCCCACCAAAGCGGAGGCCGAGGGGCCCCGCCCACCACATCAGAGGCCAAGGGGCCCCGCCCACCAAATCGGAGGCCGAGGGTCCCCACCCACCAAATCGGAGGTCGAGGGTCCCCGCCCACCAAATCGGAGGCCGAGGGGCCCCACCAACCAAATCGGAGGCCGAGGAGCCCTGCCCACCAAATCGAAGGCCGAGCGGCCCCGCAGACCAAAGCGGAGGCAGAGGGACCCCGCCCACCAAATCGGAGGCCGTGGGGCCCCGCCAACCAAAGCGGAGGCCAAGGGTCCCCGCCCACCAAATCAGAGGCCGAGGGTCCCTGCCCACCAAATCGGAGGCCGAGGGTCCCCGCCCACCAAATCGGAGGCCGAGGGTCCCCGCCCACCAAAGCGGAGGCCGAGGGCCCGGCCCCGCCCACCAAAGCGGAGGCTGAGGGGCCCCGCCCACCACATCGGAGGCCGAGGGGCCCTGCCCACCAAATCGGAGGCCGAGGGTCCCCGCCCACCAAATCGGAGGCCGAGGGTCCCCGCCCACCAAATTGGAGGCCGAGGGTCCCCGCCCACCAAATCGGAGGCCGAGGGTCCCCGCCCACCAAATCGGAGGCCGAGGGGCCCTGCCCACCAAATCGGAGGCCGAGGGTCCCCGCCCACCAAATCGGAGGCCGAGGGGCCCCGCCAACCAAATCGGAGGCCGAGGGGCCGCGCCCACCAAATCGGAGGCCGAGGGGCCCCGCCCACCAAATCAGAGGCCGAGGGTCCCCGCCCACCAAATCGGAGGATAAGGGGCCCCGCCAACCAAATCGGAGGCCGAGGGGCCCCACCATCCAAATCGGAGGCCGAGGAGCCCCGCCCACCAAATCGAAGGCCGAGCGGCCCCGCCCACCAAAGCGGAGGCAGAGGGACCCCGCCCACCAAATCGGAGGCCGAGGGTCCCCGCCCACCAAATCGGAGGCCGAGGGTCCCCGCCCACCAAATTGGAGGCCGAGGGTCCCCGCCCACCAAATCGGAGGCCGAGGGTCCCCGCCCACCAAATCGGAGGCCGAGGGGCCCTGCCCACCAAATCGGAGGCCGAGGGTCCCCGCCCACCAAATCGGAGGCCGAGGGGCCCCGCCAACCAAATCGGAGGCCGAGGGGCCGCGCCCACCAAATCGGAGGCCGAGGGGCCCCGCCCACCAAATCAGAGGCCGAGGGTCCCCGCCCACCAAATCGGAGGATAAGGGGCCCCGCCAACCAAATCGGAGGCCGAGGGGCCCCACCATCCAAATCGGAGGCCGAGGAGCCCCGCCCACCAAATCGAAGGCCGAGCGGCCCCGCCCACCAAAGCGGAGGCAGAGGGACCCCGCCCACCAAATCGGAGGCCGTGGGGCCCCGCCAACCAAAGCGGAGGCCGAGGGTCCCCGCCCACCAAATCGGAGGCTGAGGGACCCCGCACACCAAATCGGAGGCCGAGTGGCCCCGCCCACCAAAGCGGAGGCCGAGGGGCCCGGCCCCGCCCACCAAAGCGGAGGCCGAGGGGCCCCGCCCACCACATCAGAGGCCAAGGGGCCCCGCCCACCAAATCGGAGGCCGAGGGTCCCCACCCACCAAATCGGAGGTCGAGGGTCCCCGCCCACCAAATCGGAGGCCGAGGGGCCCCACCAACCAAATCGGAGGCCGAGGAGCCCTGCCCACCAAATCGAAGGCCGAGCGGCCCCGCAGACCAAAGCGGAGGCAGAGGGACCCCGCCCACCAAATCGGAGGCCGTGGGGCCCCGCCAACCAAAGCGGAGGCCAAGGGTCCCCGCCCACCAAATCGGAGGCAGAGGGACCCCGCCCACCAAATCGGAGGCTGAGGGTCCCCGCCCACCAAATCGGAGGCCAAGGGTCCCCGCCCACCAAATCGGAGGCAGAGGGACCCCGCCCACCAAATCGGAGGCTGAGGGGCCCCGCCCATCAAATCGGAGGCCGAGGGGCCCCGCCCACCAAATCGGAGGTCGAGGGTCCCCGCCCACCAAATGGGAGGCCGAGGGTCCCCGCCCACAAATCGGAGGCCGGTCCCCGCCCACCAAATCGGAGGCCGAGGGTCCCCGCCAACCAAATCGGAGGCCGAGGAGCCCCGCCCAACAAATCGAAGGCCGAGCGGCCCCGCCCACCAAAGCGGAGGCCGAGGGGCCCGGCCCCGCCCACCAAAGCGGAGGCCGAGGGGCCCCGACCACCACATCGGAGACCGAGGGGCCCCGCCCACCAAATCGGAGGCCGAGGGTCCCCGCCCACCAAATCGGAGGCCGAGGGTCCCCGCCCACCAAATCGGAGGCCGAGGGTCCCCGCCCACCAAATCGGAGGATAAGGGGCCCCGCCCACCAAATCGGAGGCCGAGGGGCCCCACCAACCAAATCGGAGGCCGAGGAGCCCTGCCCACCAAATCGAAGGCCGAGCGGCCCCGCCCACCAAAGCGGAGGCAGAGGGACCCCGCCCACCAAATCGGAGGCCGTGGGGCCCCGCCAACGAAAGCGGAGGCCAAGGGTCCCCGCCCACCAAATCGGAGGCAGAGGGACCCCGCCCACCAAATCGGAGGCCGAGGGGCCCCGCCCACCAAATCGGAGGCCGAGGGGCCCCGCCCACCAAATCGGAGGTCGAGGGTCCCCGCCCACCAAATCGGAGGCCGAGGGTCCCCGCCCACAAATCGGAGGCCGAGGGTCCCCGCCCACCAAATCGGAGGCCGAGGGTCCCCGCCAACCAAATCGGAGGCCGAGGAGCCCCGCCCAACAAATCGAAGGCCGAGCGGCCCCGCCCACCAAAGCGGAGGCCGAGGGGCCCGGCCCCGCCCACCAAAGCGGAGGCCGAGGGGCCCCGCCCACCACATCGGAGGCCGAGGGGCCCCGCCCACCAAATCGGAGGCCGAGGGGCCCCGCCCACCAAATCGGAGGCCGAGGGTCCCCGCCCACCAAATCGGAGGCCGAGGGTCCCCGCCCACCAAATCGGAGGCCGAGGGTCCCCGCCCACCAAATCGGAGGCCAAGGGGCCCCGCCCACCAAATCGGAGGCCGAGGGGCCCCGCCAACCAAATCGGAGGCCGAGGGGCCCCACCAACCAAATCGAAGGCCGAGCGGCCCCGCCCACCAAAGCGGAGGCAGAGGGACCCCGCCCACCAAATCGGAGGCCGTGGGGCCCCGCCAACCAAAGCGGAGGCCAAGGGTCCCCGCCCACCAAATCGGAGGCAGAGGGACCCCGCCCACCAAATCGGAGGCCGAGGGGCCCCGCCCACCAAATCGGAGGCCGAGGGGCCCCGCCCACCAAATCGGAGGTCGAGGGTCCCCGCCCACCAAATCGGAGGTCGAGGGTCCCCGCCCACCAAATCGGAGGCCGAGGGTCCCCGCCCACAAATCGGAGGCCGGTCCCCGCCCACCAAATCGGAGGCCGAGGGTCCCCGCCAACCAAATCGGAGGCCGAGGAGCCCCGCCCAACAAATCGAAGGCCGAGCGGCCCCGCCCACCAAAGCGGAGGCCGAGGGGCCCGGCCCCGCCCACCAAAGCGGAGGCCGAGGGGCCCCGACCACCACATCGGAGGCCGAGGGGCCCCGCCCACCAAATCGGAGGCCGAGGGGCCCCGCCCACCAAATCGGAGGCCGAGGGTCCCCGCCCACCAAATCGGAGGCCGAGGGTCCCCGCCCACCAAATCGGAGGCCGAGGGTCCCGCCCACCAAATCGGAGGCCGAGGGGCCCCGCCCACCAAATCGGAGGCCGGGGGTCCCCGCCCACCAAATCGGAGGCCGAGGGTCCCCGCCCACCAAATCGGAGGCCGAGGGTCCCCGCCCACCAAATCGGAGGCCGAGGGTCCCGCCCACCAAATCGGAGGCCGAGGGGCCCCGCCCACCAAATCGGAGGCTGGGGGTCCCCGCCCACCAAATCGGAGGCCGAGGGGCCCCGCCCACCACATCGGAGGCCGATGGGCCCCGCCCACCAAATCGGAGGCTGAGGGTCCCCGCCCACCAAATCGGAGGCCGAGGGTCCCCGCCCACCAAATCGGAGGCCGAGGGGCCCCGCCCACCACATCGGAGGCCGATGGGCCCCGCCCACCAAATCGGAGGCCGAGGGTCCACACCAACCAAATCGGAGGCCGAGGGGCCCCGCCCACCAAATCGAAGGCCGAGGGGCCCCGCCCACCAAAGCGGAGGCCGAGGGTCCCCGCACACCAAATCGGAGGCAGAGGGACCCCGCCCACCAAATCGGAGGCCGAGGGGCCCCGCCCACCAAAGCGGAGGCCGAGGGTCCCCGACCACCAAATCGGAGGCCGAGGGTCCCTGCCCACCAAATCGGAGGCCGAGGGTCCCCGCCCACCAAATCGGAGGCCGAGGGTCCCCGCCCACCAAATCGGAGGCCGAGAGTCCCCGCCCACCAAATCGGAGGCCGAGGGGCCCCGCCAACCAAATCGGAGGCCGAGGGTCCCCGCCTACCAAATTGGAGGCCGAGGGTCCCCGCCCACCAAATCGGAGGCCGAGGGTCCCCGCCCACCAAATTGGAGGACGAGGGGCCCCACCTGTGAAAATTTTACTGTGAAAATACCTGATGGGCACACAAGTATGCACCAGTATGGGTACTAAGAGCTTTTCCACATAATAATGAAATATTTTAAAATGTCATAGAACATACCAATATACATAGTTATTGATACATATTATTTATTATTTACATTATTGTTCTTAAGCAAAGAACCGTTGTTGTGGCATTTGCCACAACACGCAAAGTTGTTGTCTGATGTCTTTCATCACTCCCCTCATAAGCATGTTCATGGATCCTGTGTAACTGTACCTTAAATAACAAGAATTGTCAAGAGCTGGTGAGTGCAGCCATTTTTTGTTCTTTCTTACTATTATTTATTAATTGTATTATTCTTACATTTGAATAAATAAAGTATATATGGATTCTAGACTCCCGATTCTTTAGAATCGGGCTGCCATCTAGTTCAATAATATAATGATATGTAAATTCATGTTATGGTAAGCCGTGACTAATATTCATATAAAATATGTGATTATACTTCCCTATATCTACTTGAAGCATCTCAGGTCTGATGTCATCTGATGTCATCTGGTCTTCATCTTGATGTCTTCTCCTTGGTTCTTTTTGAACAATCTTTATTATAATTCTTTTTGAAATAGATGATAGCATGTAGATGTTGTAAAGACTGTGTGTCATGTGTCAATCAAAGTCCATAAATTCAAATGTTGATAAGGAAACAAAGTTCTTAGATGTGATGTAGCTTTAATATCTGTGCAATGTCACCTTTAAAAACCTGGACTTACATTGGCTCGCCTTGGAAATCATCTGGAATCTCCATATCATCCGTAGTAGTCTTGGAACAGGTGTTTTTGGTCAGCACAGCAAGGGTTAAATTGACTCTTCCCTGCTAAATATAGCATCATAACCAATCTTTGGTGCACTGGACACATGTCAGGGTTGTAGCGCCCTGACAATCACCTGAATTGTTCACTAGTTTTCATGGAAGTCTTATAGGTAGTGTTGAGCGATACTTTCCGATATCGGAAAGTATCGGTATCGGAAAGTATCGGCCGATACCGTCACAGTATCGGAATCCAATCCGATACCGATACCCGATCCCAATGCAAGTCAATGGGACGAAAATATCGGAATTAAAATAAACCCTTTATACACTTGTAGGTTCATTCTACATGAAGGAAAACAACTAAGAATATTGTAGGATGTATTGGGGGACGTGGCGGAGATATTAAAGGGACAGAGGTTTAGCCCAATGTAATAGAATAGCAGGATTTTTTTTTTTTTTTTATGTCAGATATTGATGTTTCACTACTTCCACGCCCTTCACCTTCTTTTTTACTTCTCCCACGCTTTCTTCTTAATTATCCTCATCATCAGCTTCTTTGACATCAACTTCTTCACCTTATTCATCTTCTTCTTCATCTTCTACCTATTATTTTTTGGGTTACATTGTTCATATTCTTTTTATTTTACTATTATCTTCATCATATTCAACTTCTTCATCATATTCTTATTTGTGACAGGCATTCCCGTAGTTGTTATCTATAAAAGTTTGAAGATTACACCTTCCGTTCTGCCTGTCACAAAACAGTTACATTTGTCCGCGTTCAGTTTGGCCTGCAGCATCAGGCTTTATCCAGGGGCACCACGAGGAGGAACGGACTCACCCCCATACACTGCTTAGTCTTCTTCTGCTTATAATTTACATAATATTTTTTGCTCTGATATTTTGTGTTATGCTTAATGTCCTTCTGCTCTTTGTTCTGCAGCCTCTTGTTCTTCTGCTTCTCGGTCTTCCAGGTCGTCGTCGTCTCCAGGGTCGTCGTCTCCGGGGTCGTCGTCATCGGGGTGGTCTTCAGGGTCGTCGTCTCCGGGGTCGTCGTCATCGGGGTGGTCTTCGGGGTCATCGTCTCCAGGGTCGTCGTCATCACGGTGGTTGTCGTCTCTGGTGTCGTCGTCATCTTAGGGGTGGTCTTCTGGGTCATTGTGTTTAGTCTCTTGAACTTGGAAATGTAGCAGAAGGTACAAGAAGGCTGAGAAAATGCCGAGAACCAGCTGATGGAACTGGAACTCGGATGGCTACCCGAAGGTCCAAGAGCCAATGGAACTACCGAGGACCAGCTGACGTTACTGGAACCCGGTTACTAAGCAGGAGGTACCTGTGCTGAAAGCACTACCAAGGACCACCTGACGTTGGTGGAACTCGGATACCCAGAGGGAGGCACCTAAGCCAAAGGCTCTGCCCGGAACCAGCTGACGGTACTGGAACCAGGATGGGGAGCAGAAGGTACAAGAGCAAAAGACACTGCCGAGAACCAGCTGACGGTGCTGGAACCCGGATGGGTAGCCGAAGGTCCAAGAGCCAATGGAACTACCGAGGACCAGCTGACGTTACTGGAACCCGGTTACTAAGCAGGAGGTACCCGTGCCTGAAAGCACTACCAAGGACCACCTGACGTTGGTGGAACTCGGATACCAAAGGGAGGCACCTAAGCCAAAGGCTCTGCCCGGAACCAGCTGACGGTACTGGAACCAGGATGGGGAGCAGAAGGTACAAGAGCAAGTGTCTGCGTGGCTTTTGCAGGACACGATGCCGGCTGCACAGCAGGGGAACAGCTGGCGGTGCTGGACCCCACTGACACATTGGCGAGGTGTTTTTCTCTGTGCAGCTAGCACATCTGGGCCCCAACTGGCGGTGTGTTAGAGCCCAGGGTCAGCAGGAGGAGGAGCAGGAGGAGGAGGAGCAGGGGGAGGGGAGTGTAGGCCGAAGCCTGCACTGGCGGCAGCTTTGGGTCTGTTGTGTCTGCGTGGCTTTTGCAGGACACGTTGCCGGCTACACAGCAGGGGAACAGCTGGCGGTGCTGGACCCCACTGACACATTGGCGAGGTGTTTGGCTCTGTGCAGCCAGCACTTCCGGACAGCAACTAGCGTTGTTGGAGCCCGGGCTCTGCAGGTGGAGCAGAGTGTAGGCCGAAGCCTAATTGAACCGATTTCAAAAGTCACCTTTAACCCCCCCTCAGGGGTTACAAAGTAGAAGAGCCACAGCTTATGCAGCAGCAGTGCTGCGCAAGTCAAAGGTTGCTCTTGTAATTTTTCTCCTTGCACACGCTGAATGGAACACGTATAACATTCAGCCCTTTATACAGTCAAACTGTGTAATGGAGGCGAGAGTTCCCTTTGTAATGAGACGCAGCACAGGTGTCAAGAATCCCACCTTGGTGCTGGGTGCAGCCTCCCGAGCGTTGTTATTTGCTGTACAGGAGTCTGCGCTGTCGTGTTATCCCCTGGCCTAGCGCCGTTAGCGCTGCCCATCTTCTGGCATCATGTAATGTCGGCCGGTGCGGTTCGCGATGCCCATGAATCCCAGCCCCGCAGTGTCTTAACATTGTTAAAACACTGCGGGGCTGGGATTCAGGGCCTGGCGCAGCACATATGTTGGCCTCTCACACTCGGGTCCTTACACCCGCTTCAGACTGTGCGGCGTCATCTGATCCCTTATCGCATGCCACGGCCATGAAGCCGCACAGTCCGAAGAAGGCGGAAGGAGAGGAGGGACAGGCGAACTGATGCACTGATCCTGCCCATCAATCACACCCTCGCAGTCCCAATAAATAAGACACCGAGGGGCGTTGTGTGGGTCAGGGCGGCCGCAGAGGCGCAGGCAGCCAAACAATGATGCCAGAAGACGGGCAGCGCTACCAAGGGGGTTGCAGCGTGTCATTACAAAGGAAAGTCACACCACCGGGACGGTTAAATGGTCACACAGAGGACACATTTCAGACGTGTTTTCAGTTCCACATGTGCGAGGAGAATACGTTTCTGAGCCACCTTGCACACATGCAGCATTACCGCTGTACAAGGTGGCTGGATAACGTAAAAACGCCTGGGGGAGGGGGGACAGGTTCCCTTCAATTTCAGTTCTTGTGTCTGCGTGGCTTTTGCAGGACACGTTGCCGGCTGCACAGCAGGGGAACAGCTAGCGGTGCTGGACCCCACTGACACATTGGCGAGGTGTTTTTCTCTGTGCAGCTAGCACATCTGGGCCCCAACTGGCGGTGTGTTAGAGCCCAGGGTCAGCAGGAGGAGGAGCAGGAGGAGGAGGAGCAGGGGGAGGGGAGTGTAGGCCGAAGCCTGCACTGGCGGCAGCTTTGGGTCTGTTGTGTCTGCGTGGCTTTTGCAGGACACGTTGCCGGCTACACAGCAGGGGAACAGCTGGTGGTGCTGGACCCCACTGACACATTGGCGAGGTGTTTGGCTCTGTGCAGCCAGCACTTCCGGACAGCAACTAGCGTTGTTGGAGCCCGGGCTCTGCAGGTGGAGCAGAGTGTAGGCCGAAGCCTAATTGAACCGATTTCAAAAGTCACCTTTAACCCCCCCTCAGGGGTTACAAAGTAGAAGAGCCACAGCTTATGCAGCAGCAGTGCTGCGCAAGTCAAAGGTTGCTCTTGTAATTTTTCTCCTTGCACACGCTGAATGGAACACGTATAACATTCAGCCCTTTATACAGTCAAACTGTGTAATGGAGGCGAGAGTTCCCTTTGTAATGAGACGCAGCACAGGTGTCAAGAATCCCACCTTGGTGCTGGGTGCAGCCTCCCGAGCGTTGTTATTTGCTGTACAGGAGTCTGCGCTGTCGTGTTATCCCCTGGCCTAGCGCCGTTAGCGCTGCCCATCTTCTGGCATCATGTAATGTCGGCCGGTGCGGTTCGCGATGCCCATGAATCCCAGCCCCGCAGTGTCTTAACATTGTTAAAACACTGCGGGGCTGGGATTCAGGGCCTGGCGCAGCACATATGTTGGCCTCTCACACTCGGGTCCTTACACCCGCTTCAGACTGTGCGGCGTCATCTGATCCCTTATCGCATGCCACGGCCATGAAGCCGCACAGTCCGAAGAAGGCGGAAGGAGAGGAGGGACAGGCGAACTGATGCACTGATCCTGCCCATCAATCACACCCTCGCAGTCCCATTAAATAAGGCAACGAGGGCTGTTGTGTGGGTCAGGGCGGCCGCAGAGGCGCAGCCAGCCAAACAATGATGCCAGAAGACGGGCAGCGTTACCAAGGAGCTTGTTGCGTGTGTCAATACAAAGTCAAATCACACCTGAGGGACGTTTTAATGGTCACAGAGGACACATTTTAGACGTGTTCACTTCAACATGGGCAAGGAGAATAAGTTTCTGAGCCACCTTGAACACATGCAGCATTACTGCTGTTCAAGGTAGCTGTAAAACATAGAAACACCTGGGGGAGGGGGGACAGGTTCCCTTCAATTTCAGTTCTTGTGTCTGCGTGGCGGTCGCAGGACACGTTGACGGCTACACAGCAGGGGAACAGCTGGCGGTGCTGAACCCCACTGACACATTGGCTGGTGTTTTTCTCTGTGCAGCTACCACATCTGGGCAAAAACTGGCGGTGTTAGAGCCCAGGGTCAGCAGGAGGAGCAGGGGGAGCGGAGTGTAGGCCGAAGCCTGCACTCGAGCAAGTTGAAAGGAAACCTTTAACCCCCCCCCCCCAGGCGTTTGTAGCTGAAAGAGCCATTGTGTACAGCACTAATGCTGGAAAAGGTAAACTTAGCTCTTTTAATTATGGTCCTTGTACATGCGGAACCTAACATTTATGAAATGTGTCTCCTCACAGCGTTAAACCGTCCGGTAGGTGGAACTTTCCTTTGTCGTGTGACGCAGCACAGCCATCATTTTTACCCCCTTGGCGCCGTGCGCCGCCTCCTCAGCGTTGTTTGAATCTGTCCCGGAGCCTGCGCTGTTAGGTTAGCCCTTGGCCATGCACACATGTTGCGCTGCCCGTCTTCTGACCTCATTTGGTGTCAGGCTGGCTGCGCCTGTGCGGGTGCGCTGGCCGAGATCCCGCCTCGCAGTGTCGTCTAATGTAATCCCACCGCGGGCCTGTGATCCGTGCCCGTGCGCAGTGCATATCCTCTCCTCTCACTCCCCTCCCTACGGCTTCTTCAGACTGTGCGGTGTCACGGCCGTGGCATGCTATTAGGGACCAGCTGACATCGCACAGTCTGAAGAAGCCGTAGGGAGGGGAGTGAGAGGAGAGGATATGCACTGCGCACGGGCACGGATCACAGGCCCGCGGTGGGATTACATTAGACGACACTGCGAGGCGGGATCTCGGCCAGCGCACCCGCACAGGCGCAGCCAGCCTGACACCAAATGAGGTCAGAAGACGGGCAGCGCAACATGTGTGCATGGCCAAGGGCTAACCTAACAGCGCAGGCTCCGGGACAGATTCAAACAACGCTGAGGAGGCGGCGCACGGCGCCAAGGGGGTAAAAATGATGGCTGTGCTGCGTCACACGACAAAGGAAAGTTCCACCTACCGGACGGTTTAACGCTGTGTGGGGACACATTTCATAAGTGTTTGGTTCAGCATGTGCAAGGAGCATCACGAAAAGAGGCACTTTTTCCCTTTGCATCATTACTGCTGCACAAGGTGGCTCCTTCAGTAACAAACGCCTGGGGGGGGGGGGGGTCAGGTTCACTTACATTTAACTTGTTGTGCCTGCGTGGCGGTCGCAGTACACGTTGCCGTATACACAGCAGGGGAACAGCTGGCGGTGCTGAACCCCACTAACACATTGGCGAGGTGTTTGGCTCTGTGCGTACAGCACTTCTGGACGGCAACTGGCGGTGTTGGAGCCCAGGGACAGGTGGAGGAGGAGGAGGTTGGAGGAGGTTGGAGGAGGTAGGAGGGATTGCCACACACACAGCAGGGGAACAGCTGACGTTACTGAACCCCAATAACAGAGGAGGGACTGTTGACTGTGCGTACAGCACTTCTGGACGGCAACTGGCGGTGTTGGAGCCCAGGGACAGGTGGAGGAGGAGGAGGTTGGAGGAGGTTGGAGGGGTAGGAGGGATTGCCACACACACAGCAGGGGAACAGCTGACGTTACTGAACCCCAATAACAGAGGAGGGACTGTTGACTGTGCGTACAGCACTTCTGGACGGCAACTGGCGGTGTTGGAGCCCAGGGACAGGTGGAGGAGGAGGAGGTTGGAGGAGGTTGGAGGAGGTAGGAGGGATTGCCACACACACAGCAGGGGAACAGCTGACGTTACTGAACCCCAATAACAGAGGAGCGACTGTTGACTGTGCGTACAGCACTTCTGGACGGCAACTGGCGGTGTTGGAGCCCAGGGACAGGTGGAGGAGGAGGAGGTTGGAGGAGGTTGGAGGAGGTAGGAGGGATTGCCACACACACAGCAGGGGAACAGCTGACGTTACTGAACCCCAATAACAGAGGAGCGACTGTTGACTGTGCGTACAGCACTTCTGGACGGCAACTAGCGGTGTTGGAGCCCAGGGGCAGGTGGAAAAGCAGAGGAACACAATGTAGGCCGAAGCCTGAGAAAGTCGAAAGGGAACCTTTAACCCCCCCCCCCCAAGGCGTTTGTAGCTGAAAGAGCCAGCTTGTGCAGCACAAAACATGCAAAAGGAAAAGGTGGCTCTTTTCATCATGCTCCTTGCAAACACAGAACTAAACACTTATAAAATGTGTCCCCTGAAGCCGTGAAACCGTCCCGGAGGTGGGACTTTCCTTCGTAATATGACGCAGCACAGCCATCATTACTACCCCCCCGCCGCCGTGCCCCGGCTCCTCAGCGTTGTTTGATTCCGTCCCGGAGCCTGCGCTGTTATGTTATCCCGTGGCCAGGCACACTTAGCGCTGCCCATCTTCTGGCATCATTTGGTGTCAGGCTGGCTGCGCCTGTGCGGCCGCGCTGGCCGAGAGCCCGCCTCGCAGTGTCTTCTGATGTAATCCCACTGGGGGCCTGGGATCCATGGCCATGCGCAGTGCATATCCTCGCCTCTCACTCCCCTCCCTACGGCTTCTTTTCCAGACTGTGCGGTGTCACGGCCGTGGCATGCTATTAGGGACCAGCTGACACCGAACAGTCTGAAGAAGCCATAGGGAGATGAGTGAGAGGTGGAGGTTCAGATATGCACTGCGCATGTCCATAGATCCCAGGCCCCCAGTGGGATTAAATCAGAAGACACTGCGAGGCGGGCTCTCGGCCAGCGTGGCCGCACAGGCGCAGCCAGCCTGACACCAAATGATGCCAGAAGACGGGCAGCGCTAAGTGTGCCTGGCCACGGGATAACATAACAGCGCAGGCTCCGGGACGGAATCAAACAACGCTGAGGAGCCGGGGCGCGGCGCCGGGGGGGTAGGAATGACGGCTGTGCTGCGTCATATTACGAAGGAAAGTCCCACCTCCGGGACGGTTTTACGGTATCAGTGGACACATTTTATAAGTGTTAAGTTTTGCGTGTGCAAGGAGCAAAACCAAAATAGCTACCTTTTTCCTTGTGCAGCATTACTGCTGCACAAGGTGGCTCTTTCAGTAACAAACGCCTTGGGGGGGGACAGATTCCCTTACATTTCAGTTGTTGTGTCAGCGTGGCGGTCGCATGACACATTGCCGGCTACACAGCTGGGGATCAGCTGACGTTACTGAAACCCAATAACACTGGGTCGTATGTTTTGACTGTGCAGACGGCACGTCTGAGCCTCAACTGGCGGTGTTGGAGCCCAGGAATTTAAGTTCAGGTGGTAGAAAGATGAACACAACAGGAGACCTGGATAACGTATACAGTGACCTAATTATTTAATCAGGAGGAGTGGCAAATTCCTGCGAGATCCAGGCCTTGTTCATTTTCAGGAAAGTAAGCCGGTCAACGTTATCGGAGGATAGTCGCATGCGACGGTCAGTTAGTACACCACCTGCAGCACTAAAGACACGTTCCGATAATACACTGGCCGCAGGGCAAGACAGCACCTCCAATGCATACTGGCTTAGCTCTGGCCATGTATCCAGCTTTGAGACCCAAAACTTGAAAGGGGAAGAGCCGTCTGGGAGTACAGCAAGAGGGCAAGACATGTAGTCTGTCACCATCTGACGGAACCGTTGCCTCCTGCTGACTGGAGCCGTCTGTGATGGTGTAGACTTTTGTGGCGGGCACAGAAAACTGTGCCACAGTTCGGCCATACTGGTCTTGCCTTGGGCAGAGGCACTGCTTCTGCTCCCTCTTTGTGCAGAGCCTCCACCACTGCCTGGACGCACTGAGCTGCTTTGGAATGCACTAGCAGCACTTCTCTCAGTTGGAATGGAGAAGATGATGGAACTGACCAGTGTGTCTTGGTACTCCCGCATTTTTCGCTCCCGGTTCAACGGTGTGATGAGGCTTTCTACGTTGTCCCGGTAGCGAGGATCGAGGAGGGTGAACACCCAATAATCAGACATGTTGAGAATGTGGTCGATGCGGCGGTCGTTTCTCAGGCACTGCAGCATGTAATCCACCATGTGCTGCAGACTGCCAACTGCCCAAGAAACGCTGTCCCCAGCTGGAGGCGTGATCTCTGCCCGCTCGTCATCACCCCACCCTCGCTGTACACACTGAGTACTGGACAATTCGGGAACTCCCTCCTCTGGACGGATGTCTTCCTCCTCCATTGACTCCTCCTCATCCTCCTCACAAACTGTCCCCTGCCTACGCGTTTGTGAGGAACCACGTGGCGCTGACTGTCCAGAAGATGATGGAAGTGGTGAATCCTCATCCTCCACCTCTTCCACAACATCATCCCTTAGCGCTTGCAGTGATTTTTCAAGCAGGCAGATAAGGGGGACAGTCATGCTGACTAGTGCATCATCTGCACTCGCCATCCGCGTGGAATAATCAAAGGGACGCAAAACCTGGCAGACATCCTTCATAGTGGCCCACTCTGTGGTTGTGAAGTCTGTACGGCGCTGACTGCGACTTTTTTGCGCCTGATACAGCTGGTACTCCATTACAGCTTGCTGCTGCTCACACAACCGCTCCAACATATGTAACGTGGAATTCCACCTGGTAGGTAGGTCACATATGATGCGATGTTCCGGCAGGCGGTGTCGGCGCTGCAGAGCCGCAATGCGCGCTTTTGCCGTGCTGGAACGCCGCAAGTGAGCACACTCTAGGCGGACCTTGTGCAGCAGTGCATCAAGATCCGGATAGTCCCTCAAAAAACTCTGCACGACCAAATTGAGCACATGTGCCAGACATGGGATGTGAGTGAGGTTGCCGAGGCCCAGGGCTGCCACCAGATTTCGGCCATTATCACACACTACCATGCCTGGCTGGAGATTCGCTGGCTCAAACCACACATCGCTCTCCTGCTTGATGGCATTCCAGAGCTCCTGCGCTGTGTGGCTACGATTCCCCAAAAAAATTAATTTCAACACGGCCTGTTGACGTTTGGCCACGGCTGTGCTCATGTCGATCGTAACAGGTACACGTTCATCACGGGTCCATGTGGAGGTGGACTGTGACGGCTCCTGCAGCGATGATTCTGAGGAACTGGTGTAAGAGGAGGAGTCAATGCGTACAGAATGGATTCCTGCAATCCTTGGAGTGGGCAGGACACGTCCTGCGCCACTCGCACGGTCTGTACCCGGCTCAACTACATTAACCCAATGGGCAGTGAGGGAAAGGTATCGCCCCTGTCCATGTTGACTGGTCCACGCATCGGTGGTGAGGTGGACCTTGCTACTGACGGCGTTCAGTAGCGCGTGTTTTATGTGTCCCTCAACATGCTTGTGCAGGGCAGGGACGGCTTGCCTGCTGAAGTAAAAGCGGCTGGGCACACTGTACTGTGGGACTGCCAATGACATCAAGTCACGGAAGCTGTCAGTCTCCACCAGCCTGAATGACAGCATTTCCAGTGACAGAAGTTTGGCAATGCCTGCAGTCAGAGCCTGTGCTCGTGGGTGGTTTGACGAGAAAGGCCGCCTTTTCTCCCATGCCTGTACTACCGATGGCTGTAGACTGGGCTGGGAGTGTGTGGTTGACTGGGAAAGTGGTGCTGCAGGTGGAATGACAGCGGGTCTCTGGACAACAGGGCCAGAGGTTCTTCCACGGCGATCCTGGGAGGAAGCCGAACCAGCTGCGTGTGAGCTAGAGGAAGAGGCAACACGAGCTGAAGAGGTGGTAGCTGCCGCTGTTGGTTGGCCTAGCTCTTCAGTGTGTTTGTCTAACTCCGCCGGGTGCCTGTTGCGCACATGTTTCCACATGTTGGAGGTATTGAGGTTGGCGACTTTTTGACCTCTTTTGATTTTTTGATGACACACCTTGCATCTGACATAGCAAATGTCATCTGCAACTGTGTCAAAAAAGGACCAGGCACTGCAAGTCTTGGGAGCCCCCCTTTTGACTTTTGGAAGAGACATGCTCCTTACGGGTGCCAAAGCGGAGGCTGCAGGATCCGCAGTCTTCCCCCTCCCTCTCCCTCTTTGGGCCGTACGGGGAATCTCTTCCTCAGAGCTGCTCCCACCACCTTCCTGTCCCTGACGCCAAGATGGGTCAAGGACCTCATCATCTACACTACCCTCTGCCCCCAACTGCTCCTCCTGGGTAGTCTCAGCAGCAGAGCACGCACCAGTAAGTGGCACCTGAGTGTCATCATCAGCTGATGCGGCCTGCGAGGTGGTGACCGGAGCCACTGGCCCACCCGCCTCTTCAGAGGAAGACAGAAAAAGCGGTTGGGCATCACTGCACCCTGCCTCTTCTTCCATTTCTCCAATGCTGCTTGGCTGGCCCCCTGTTTCCAAGCCAAGAGATGATTCAGAGAACAGAAGTAGAGACTGCTCCTGTCCTGGGATCTCTGTCTGCCTGGGCAATTTTGCAGGTGGTGAAGAGACAGATGGCTGCTCTCCAGTGCTCTGTGTCTGAGAGGATGTGGCACTAATGGAAGTTGATGCATTAGCTGCCATCCATCCCACAACGGCTTCAATTTGGTCTTGACGCAGCAGCGGTGTACGGCGCTCGGCGACAAAGCTGCGCATGAACGACTGTTCCCTTGTGAAAGTGGGTGCTGATGACTCACCGGTGCCCGCAGCAGGCACAGAATCCCCACGTCCCCTCCCTGCTCCGCGCCCACGCCCACGCCCACGTGCCTTACTCACTGCCTTCTTCATCTTGGTTGACTGATAAAGATAAGCAGAAAAGTACTAACGGCTTTGTGTGCTTATTCCTGAGCAACTCCTCCTAACAGGTATAAGACACACTAATTTTCTAAAGTGTGGACTAGACTTGAATATGAGCTAATGTGGCCTACACAAATGTAAAGTGGTGTAACTGGTGTGTTTGGTGAACTTTATTATTTATTTATTTTTTTGGGGCTGAACTGACAACGGATAGAGCTGCAGTCACACGGAGACCGTGCAGACAGACGTAAACGGCGCTGCAAGGCCCAAAAACCCTCCTCTACTTTATCCTATGTAGTGTTTTTCCACAAATTAGCTGGAGACGGGTGGAAAGACACTAATAGGATTTTTTTAAATTAATTAGCAGCAGACTACACTACTTGAAAACAAAATGAAAATTGATTTGGCGGTATGACGCAGTGAACAACCCTGAGCTGGAGACAACCAAGCTACGGCTGCTCACAGACTACAGGGCGAGCTGCAGTCACACGGAGACCGTGCAGACAGCCGTAAACGGCGCTGCAAGGCCCAAAAACCCTCCTCTACTTTATCCTATGTAGTGTTTTTCCACAAATTAGCTGGAGACGGGTGGAAAGACACTAATAGGATTTTTTTAAATTAATTAGCAGCAGACTACACTACTTGAAAACAAAATGAAAATTGATTTGGCGGTATGACGCAGTGAACAACCCTGAGCTGGAGACAACCAAGCTACGGCTGCTCACAGACTACAGGGCGAGCTGCAGTCACACGGAGACCGTGCAGACAGCCGTAAACGGCGCTGCAAGGCCCAAAAACCCTCCTCTACTTTATCCTATGTAGTGTTTTTCCACAAATTAGCTGGAGACGGGTGGAAAGACACTAATAGGATTTTTTTAAATTAATTAGCAGCAGACTACACTACTTGAAAACAAAATGAAAATTGATTTGGCGGTATGACGCAGTGAACAACCCTGAGCTGGAGACAACCAAGCTACGGCTGCTCACAGACTACAGGGCGAGCTGCAGTCACACGGAGACCGTGCAGACAGCCGTAAACGGCGCTGCAAGGCCCAAAAACCCTCCTCTACTTTATCCTATGTAGTGTTTTTCCACAAATTAGCTGGAGACGGGTGGAAAGACACTAATAGGATTTTTTTAAATTAATTAGCAGCAGACTACACTACTTGAAAACAAAATGAAAATTGATTTGGCGGTATGACGCAGTGAACAACCCTGAGCTGGAGACAACCAAGCTACGGCTGCTCACAGACTACAGGGCGAGCTGCAGTCACACGGAGACCGTGCAGACAGCCGTAAACGGCGCTGCAAGGCCCAAAAACCCTCCTCTACTTTATCCTATGTAGTGTTTTTCCACAAATTAGCTGGAGACGGGTGGAAAGACACTAATAGGAATTTTTGGAAAAAATGTGCAGCAGCCTGCACTACTTCAAAAAAAAAAAAAAAAAGGACAGTATGAGGCAATGAACCACCCTCCCTGAACTGAATACAACCAGCTATGGATGGCCTATGTGGCTGCACTCAGACTAGAGAGTGGGCTGCACTCACACACACACACAGAGAGACCTTGCAGATCGCTGTGAAAACAGCGCTACAAGGCAGAAGGAAGGTGATTAGTAGGTGAACACAGCGGTTGCTAAATTAGCCTTTGGAAAGCACAAAGAAGCAAATCGCTATCTCTAAACTGTCCCTCAGTCAGCAAACAGCGTCCTGTCACTAACTGAATTCACAGCAGAGTGATCGCAAAATGGCGCCAGCGACTTTTAAACTGCATCATGACATCATTTAAGCAGCCAATCACAGCCTTGCCAGTAGTTTCATGCCCTCCATGCTAAACAGGATGTGCCCACACTTGGAATCTTTCTCATTGGCTGAATTTCTGAATTTTGAATCATGGAACTTCCGATTCCGGTATCCGATACGCGCCAAGTATCGGAATCCCGGTATCGGAATTCCGATACCGCAAGTATCGGCCGATACCCGATACTTGCGGTATCGGAATGCTCAACACTACTTATAGGTGATAGGAAACCACTGGAACATAATAACACAGTTCATCTTAGCGTCATAGGATCATCGTCCTCTCCGTGGTTGGCAGGTAGGATATTATACTCATACTTGTCAGTGATGGATGCTGTAGTTGTGAGTGGTGACATGAATTGTATTTGACACAGTCTATTATTACTCAGAAATCATAGCATTGTTACCTTGTGAATCTTCTGGATAACGGATTTTTCTTCTTGCAACTTTTAATTGAATATAAAAATATACAAAGTCTTTATTAACGGAACTTTAGTATCTTGATTGAAGTCTTCATTCCCTATTCTATACCAAATCTGGTAATTTTCCTAACCTATAACATCATAGCTTACCATAGCCATCAATAATATCCATATAATTATTATCGGAATATTAATATGGAATTTATATTTGAAAAAATAAAATAATAAAAAATGATAATATATTATTAACCATATTCTTCATGTGATAGGACATTTTTATGTCATGGGTGTAATTTCTTTATGAACCCATAGATGTCAGTGTGTCTTTTATGTAACAAATGCTGATAATACTAAAACTTTATTAATAAACTATAACCAATAATATGTAAGAATGTGTAGCCATGAACCAAAATAAGAATATATATATATATGAAAATGAATGAATGAATGAATGAGTGAAAGAATTGTTGTATTTAACTCAGAATTAAAACATTTCTTATATAATGAAACCATATGATCATTATATTTGATAAAGCAATATACTTGTATTAGACATTACTTTATTAAATATTGATTTTTCTTTTTGAGATAAAAAATGAAAATTTAAGAATAAAAATTGAAGAAAAAATGAAAAATGAAAAATAAAAGTTGAGAATAAAAATTGAAGGAAAAAATGAAAAAAATGAAAAATAAAAATGATAAACAAATAAAAATAAGAAATAGTAAAAAATGAAAAATGAGAATAAAATGAAAATAAAAATAAGGCCTTTATATGTTGATGATAAATGCAGAGGTTATGTCTCAATAACACATTCCCTTTAATATTTCCAGTTTCTAGATGTTGTCATAACCTTGAATTACCAAAATATTGAAATTATGCAGCTTTGCATATAATACCCTTCATTAGAGGGAAAAAAATGACTTTTATAATACTTATTGTATTGTACCCAATAATACCTTATTAATATTTCTTTTTTATTAAAATGTGTGAAAAAGAGGTATTGATGAAATGTGATGATGTAATCTGGATCAAAAACACATTTCCCCCTTAATATCAAAAAATATTATTTTATGAAAAAAATAAATTTGTAAAAACCAAAATTTAAAATAATTAATTTTAGAACTGTCATATCAGCTTGTGCCATATATTTGTTTGAAAATGGGTATCCATTTATGTAATTAAAAAAACACTGAATATAAAAAAATTATAATTTAACCATATTGATGTGTAATTGCACTTATTCACTATTTACTAAATCAAGAAATAATAATTAAATAAATATATGTAAATATATGTTGAGTAAATAATATTTCAATATATCTTAACCCCTTAACGACCGCCGATACGCCTTTTAACGGCGGCCGCTAAGGGTACTTAATCCACAGCGCCGTAACGGCGCTGTGGAAAAAGTGAATAGCGCCCCCCAGAGTCGGATTTTCTCTGGGGTCTCGGTTGCCGAGGGTAGCCGAGACCCCAGAGAACATGATTCGGGGGGTTTTTACCGACCCCCGAGTTGCGATCGCCGGTAATTAACCGTTTACCGGCGGTCGCAACAAAAAAAAAAAAACGCGATTTGCCGTTTAATTTCTCTGTCCTCCGATGTGATCGCACATCGGAGGACAGAGAAATGTGGTCCCCGATGGCCCCCAATAGCCCCCCAATACTCACCTACCTGTTGTGAAATTGGATTTTGGGCTCCCCCGGTGGCCACTGGTGGAATTGAACTGGTGTGCATCATCCTCTCTGTTCACCTGTTTCCATCAGGATGTGGGAGTCGCTATTTAGCCTTGCTCCTCTGTCACTTCCATGCCGGTCAACATTGTAATCAGAAGCCTTTCTGTGCATGTTCCTGCTGCTAGACAACTCCCAGCTAAGTTGGACTTAGTCCTTGTTTGTTTTTGCATTTTGTTCCAGTTCACAGCTGTAGTTTCGTTTCTGTGTCTGGAAAGCTCTTGTGATCTGAAATTGCCACTCTGATGTTATGAGTTAATACTAGAGTCTTAAAGTAATTTCAGGATGGTATTTTGATAGGGTTTTCAGCTGACCATGAAAGTGCCCTTTCTGTCTTCCTGCTATCTAGTAAGCGGACCTCAATTTTGCTAAACCTATTTTCATACTACGTTTGTCATTTCATCTAAAATCACCGCCAATATTTGTGGGGGCCTCTGTCTGCCTTTCGGGGAAATTTCTCTAGAGGTGAGCCAGGACTATATTTTCCTCTGCCAGGATTAGTTAGTCCTCCGGCCGGCGCTGGGCGTCTAGGGATAAAACGCAGGCTACGCTACCCGGCTACTGTTAGTTGTGCGGCAGGTTTAGTTCATGGTCAGTTTAGTTTCCATCCTTCCAAGAGCTAGTTCGTATGTTTGCTGGGCTATGTTCTCTTGCCATTGAGAACCATAACAGTTTGACCGGCCCAAAAGGGTTAAATTAATTGACAGAGAAAGGAGAGAAAAGAGAAGTCTGCTGAAGATTTTTTTTTTTTTTTTTTTCTCAGTTCTGAGTGTGCTTGTAATTGAATCTCTTGCAAGTCTGCCTATATTGCAGCCTTTCTCTCTCTCTCTCCTTCTAATCCTGGAATGGCTCTGTGTTCACCTGTTTAAAATGGATATTCAGAGTTTAGCTGCAGGTTTGAATAATCTCACCACGAAAGTTCAAAACTTACAAGATTTTGTTGTTCATGTTCCTATATCTGAACCTAGAATTCCTTTGCCTGAATTTTTCTCGGGGAATAGATCTTGCTTTCAAAATTTCAAAAATAATTGCAAGTTGTTTTTGTCCCTGAAATCTCGCTCTGCTGGAGATCCTGCTCAGCAGGTCAGGATTGTGATTTCCTTGCTCCGGGGCGACCCTCAGGATTGGGCTTTTGCATTGGCTCCAGGGGATCCTGCGTTGCTCAATGTGGATGCGTTTTTTCTGGCCTTGGGGTTGCTTTATGAGGAACCTCAGTTAGAACTTCAGGTGGAAAAGGCCTTGATGTCCCTATCTCAGGGGCAAGACGAAGCTGAAATATACTGCCAGAAATTCCGTAAATGGGCTGTGCTTACTCAGTGGAATGAGTGCACCCTGGCGGCGAATTTCAGAGAGGGTCTCTCTGATGCCATTAAGGATGTTATGGTGGGGTTCCCTGTGCCTGCGGGTCTGAATGAGTCCATGACAATGGCTATCCAGATCGATAGGCGCCTGCGGGAGCGCAAACCTGTGCACCATTTGGCGGTGTCTACTGAGAAGACGCCAGAGAATATGCAATGTGATAGAATTCTGTCCAGAAGTGAACGGCAGAATTTTAGACGAAAAAATGGGTTGTGCTTCTATTGCGGTGATTCAACTCATGTTATATCAGCATGCTCTAAGCGTACTAAGAAGCTTGATAAGTCTGTTACAATTGGCACTTTACAGTCTAAGTTTATTCTATCTGTGACCCTGATTTGTTCTTTATCATCTATTACCGCGGATGCCTATGTCGACTCTGGCGCCGCTTTGAGTCTTATGGATTGGTCCTTTGCCAAACGCTGTGGGTATGATTTGGAGCCTCTTGAAACTCCTATACCCCTGAAGGGGATTGACTCCACCCCATTGGCTAGCAATAAACCACAATACTGGACACAAGTAACTATGCGGATTAATCCGGATCACCAGGAGATTATTCGCTTTCTTGTGCTGTATAACCTACATGATGTGTTGGTGCTTGGATTGCCATGGCTGCAATCTCATAACCCAGTCCTTGACTGGAAAGCTATGTCTGTGTTAAGCTGGGGATGTAAGGGGACGCATGGGGACGTACCTGTGGTTTCCATTTTATCATCTATTCCCTCTGAGATTCCTGAATTCTTGACTGAATATCGTGACGTTTTTGAAGAACCTAAGCTTGGTTCATTACCTCCGCACCGGGAGTGCGATTGTGCCATAGATTTGATTCCGGGTAGTAAATACCCTAAGGGTCGTTTATTTAATCTGTCTGTGCCTGAACATGCTGCTATGCGAGAATATATAAAGGAGTCCTTGGAAAAGGGACATATTCGTCCTTCGTCATCTCCCTTAGGAGCCGGTTTTTTCTTTGTGGCTAAGAAAGATGGCTCTTTGAGGCCGTGCATTGATTATCGGCTTTTGAATAAAATCACGGTTAAATATCAATATCCGTTGCCACTGCTGACTGATTTGTTTGCTCGCATAAAGGGGGCCAAGTGGTTCTCTAAGATAGATCTTCATGGGGCGTATAATTTGGTGCGAATTAAGCAGGGGGATGAGTGGAAAACCGCATTTAATACGCCCGAGGGCCACTTTGAGTATTTGGTGATGCCTTTTGGTCTTTCAAATGCCCCTTCAGTCTTTCAGTCCTTTATGCATGACATTTTCCGTGATTATTTGGATAAATTTATGATTGTGTATCTGGATGATATTTTGATTTTTTCGGATGACTGGGACTCTCATGTCCAGCAGGTCAGGAGGGTTTTTCAGGTTTTGCGGTCTAATTCCTTGTGTGTGAAGGGTTCTAAGTGCGTTTTTGGGGTTCAAAAGATTTCCTTTTTGGGATATATTTTTTCCCCCGCTTCCATCGAGATGGATCCTGTCAAGGTTCAGGCTATTTGTGATTGGACGCAACCCTCTTCTCTTAAGAGTCTTCAGAAATTTTTGGGCTTTGCTAACTTTTATCGTCGATTTATTGCTGGTTTTTCTGATGTTGTTAAACCATTGACTGATTTGACTAAGAAGGGTGCTGATGTTGCTGATTGGTCCCCTGCTGCTGTGGAGGCCTTTCGGGAGCTTAAGCGCCGCTTTTCTTCCGCCCCTGTGTTGCGTCAGCCTGATGTTGCTCTTCCTTTTCAGGTTGAGGTCGACGCTTCTGAAATCGGAGCTGGGGCAGTTTTGTCGCAGAGAAGTTCCGATTGCTCCGTGATGAGACCTTGTGCTTTTTTCTCGCGTAAATTTTCGCCCGCCGAGCGGAATTATGATGTTGGGAATTGGGAGCTTTTGGCCATGAAGTGGGCTTTTGAGGAGTGGCGTCATTGGCTTGAGGGGGCTAGACATCAGGTGGTGGTATTGACTGACCACAAAAATCTTATTTATCTTGAGTCCGCCAGACGCCTGAATCCTAGACAGGCGCGCTGGTCGTTGTTTTTCTCTCGGTTTAATTTTGTGGTGTCCTACCTGCCGGGTTCTAAGAATGTTAAGGCGGATGCCCTTTCTAGGAGTTTTGAGCCTGACTCCCCTGGTAATTCTGAACCTACAGGTATCCTTAAGGATGGAGTGATATTGTCTGCCGTTTCTCCAGACCTGCGGCGGGCCTTGCAGGAGTTTCAGGCGGATAGACCTGATCGTTGCCCACCTGGTAGACTGTTTGTTCCTGATGATTGGACCAGTAAAGTCATTTCTGAGGTTCATTCTTCTGCGTTGGCAGGTCATCCTGGAATCTTTGGTACCAGGGATTTGGTGGCAAGGTCCTTCTGGTGGCCTTCCCTGTCTCGAGATGTGCGAGGCTTCGTGCAGTCTTGTGACGTTTGTGCTCGGGCCAAGCCTTGTTGTTCTCGGGCTAGTGGATTGTTGTTGCCCTTGCCTATCCCGAAGAGGCCCTGGACGCACATCTCGATGGATTTTATTTCGGATCTTCCTGTTTCTCAGAAGATGTCAGTCATCTGGGTGGTGTGTGATCGTTTCTCTAAGATGGTCCATTTGGTTCCCCTGCCTAAGTTGCCTTCTTCTTCCGAGTTGGTTCCTCTGTTTTTTCAAAATGTGGTCCGTTTGCATGGTATTCCGGAGAATATCGTTTCTGACAGAGGTACCCAATTCGTGTCTAGATTTTGGCGAGCATTCTGTGCTAGGATGGGCATAGATTTGTCTTTCTCGTCTGCTTTCCATCCTCAGACTAATGGCCAGACCGAGCGGACGAATCAGACCTTGGAGACATATTTGAGGTGTTTTGTGTCTGCAGATCAGGATGATTGGGTTGCTTTTTTGCCTTTAGCGGAGTTTGCCCTCAATAATCGGGCCAGTTCTGCCACCTTGGTGTCTCCCTTTTTCTGTAATTCGGGGTTTCATCCTCGATTTTCTTCTGGTCAGGTGGAATCTTCGGATTGTCCTGGAGTGGATGCTGTGGTGGAGAGGTTGCATCAGATTTGGGGGCAGGTAGTGGACAATTTGAAGTTGTCCCAGGAGAAGACTCAGCTTTTTGCCAACCGCCGGCGTCGGGTTGGTCCTCGGCTTTGTGTTGGGGACTTGGTGTGGTTGTCTTCTCGTTTTGTCCCTATGAGGGTTTCTTCTCCCAAGTTTAAGCCTCGGTTCATCGGCCCGTACAAGATATTGGAGATTCTTAACCCTGTGTCCTTCCGTTTGGACCTCCCTGCATCTTTTTCTATTCATAATGTTTTTCATCGGTCATTATTGCGCAGGTATGAGGTACCGGTTGTGCCTTCCGTTGAGCCTCCTGCTCCGGTGTTGGTTGAGGGCGAGTTGGAGTACGTTGTGGAAAAAATCTTGGACTCCCGTGTTTCCAGATGGAAACTCCAGTATCTGGTCAAATGGAAGGGATATGGTCAGGAGGATAATTCTTGGGTTACTGCCTCTGATGTTCATGCCTCCGATTTGGTCCGTGCCTTTCATAGGGCTCATCCTGATCGCCCTGGTGGTTCTGGTGAGGGTTCGGTGCCCCCTCCTTGAGGGGGGGGGGTACTGTTCTGAAATTGGATTTTGGGCTCCCCCGGTGGCCACTGGTGGAATTGAACTGGTGTGCATCATCCTCTCTGTTCACCTGTTTCCATCAGGATGTGGGAGTCGCTATTTAGCCTTGCTCCTCTGTCACTTCCATGCCGGTCAACATTGTAATCAGAAGCCTTTCTGTGCATGTTCCTGCTGCTAGACAACTCCCAGCTAAGTTGGACTTAGTCCTTGTTTGTTTTTGCATTTTGTTCCAGTTCACAGCTGTAGTTTCGTTTCTGTGTCTGGAAAGCTCTTGTGATCTGAAATTGCCACTCTGATGTTATGAGTTAATACTAGAGTCTTAAAGTAATTTCAGGATGGTATTTTGATAGGGTTTTCAGCTGACCATGAAAGTGCCCTTTCTGTCTTCCTGCTATCTAGTAAGCGGACCTCAATTTTGCTAAACCTATTTTCATACTACGTTTGTCATTTCATCTAAAATCACCGCCAATATTTGTGGGGGCCTCTGTCTGCCTTTCGGGGAAATTTCTCTAGAGGTGAGCCAGGACTATATTTTCCTCTGCCAGGATTAGTTAGTCCTCCGGCCGGCGCTGGGCGTCTAGGGATAAAACGCAGGCTACGCTACCCGGCTACTGTTAGTTGTGCGGCAGGTTTAGTTCATGGTCAGTTTAGTTTCCATCCTTCCAAGAGCTAGTTCGTATGTTTGCTGGGCTATGTTCTCTTGCCATTGAGAACCATAACACCTACCTCCCCTGGTGCTCCTCGTGTCTCCCCATGGGCGTCGCCATCTTTTTTCCGGGAAAAAATGCCGCCCGGCACCCGGAAGATCTTTGGGGTCTCGGCTGCCGGGGGTAGCCGAGACCCCAAAGAACATGATCGGGGTCGGTTTGCACCGACCCCTGCTTTGCGATCGCCGGTAAACTGATCACACATCAGAGGACAGAGAAATAGGGGGATTCGGGGACCCTATCATACTCACCCGGGGTCCCTGGGTCCTCCTCTGTCTTCTCCTGCCAGCCGGCTTTTTCATCATGGCGGGTGCATGCGCAGTGCGCCCGCCATCTGCTGCCATCTGCCGGCCGGCAGGAGAAGACAAGTTGGGGCTAAAATTAGGGTTAGGGTTAGGGTTAGGGTTAGAGTTAGGGTTAGGGTTAGAGTTAGGGTTAGGGTTAGGGTTAGAGTTAGGGTTAGGGTTAGGGTTAGGGTTAGAGTTAGGGTTAGGGTTAGGGTTAGAGTTAGGGTTAGGGTTAGAGTTAGGGTTAGGGTTAGAGTTAGGGTTAGGGTTGGGGCTAAATTTAGGGTTAGGGTTAGGGCTAGGGTTAGGGTTAGGCTACTTTCACACTAGCGTTTTTTGGCTTCCGTCGCAATGCGTCGTTGGAGAAAAAACGCATCCTGCAAAAGTGCTTGCAGGATGCAATTTTTCTCCATTGGCTTGCATTAGCGACGCATTGCGACGGATTGCCACATGTCGCATCCGTCGTGCGACGGATGCGTCGTGCTTTGGCGGACCATCGACACAAAAAAAACTACATGTAACTTTTTTGAGCGACGTGTCCGCCATTTCCGACCGCGCATGCGTGGCCGGAACTCCGCCCCCGCCTCCCCGCACCTCACAATGGGGCAGCGGATGCGTTGAAAAAACAGCATCCGCTGCACCCGTTGTGCGGCGCTTACAACGCTAGCGTCGGTACGTCGGCCCGACACACTGCGATGGGCCGAGTACGACGCTAGTGTGAAAGTAGCCTTAGGCTTCTTTCACACTTGCGTCGGTACGGGGCGGTCGCAATGCGTCGGCCCGATGTACCGACGCACGTTGTGAAAATTGTGCACAACGTGGGCAGCGGATGCAGTTTTTCAACACATCCGCTGCCCAGTCTATGTCCTGGGGAGGAGGGGGCAGAGTTACGGCCATGCATGCGTGGAAATGGCGGACGCGACGTACAAAAAAAAGGTTACATTGAACTTTTTTGTGACGACGGGGGCTAAAGTTATGGTTAGGGTTGGGGCTAAAGTTAGTGTTGGGGCTAAAGTTAGGGTTAGAGTTGGGATTAGGGTTAGGGTTTGGATTAGGGTTGGGATTAGTGTTACGTTTGGGATTAGGGTTGGGATTAGGGTTAGGGTTGGGATTAGGGTTAGGGGTGTGTTGGATTTAGGGTTTTGATTAGGGTTATGGTTAGGGTTGAGATTAGGGCTGTTTTGGGGTTAGGGTTGTGATTATCGTTAGGGTTGTGATTAGGATTATGGATCGGGTTGAGATTAGGGTTAGGGGTGTGTTGGGGTTAGGGTTGGAGTTAGAATTGGGGGGTTTCCACTGTTTAGGTACATCAGGGGGTCTCCAAACATGACAGCCAATTTTGCGCTAAAAAAGTCAAATGGTACTCCCTCCCTTCTGAGCTCTGCCGTGCGCCCAAACAGTGGTTTACCCCCACATATGGGGCATCAGCGTACTCGGGATAAATTGTACAACAACTTTTGGGGTCCAATTTCTCCTGTTACCCTTGTGAAAATAAAAACTTGGGAGCTAAAAATCTTTTTTGTTGGAAAAAAAAATATTTTTTTATTTTCACTACTCTGCATTATAAACTTCTGTGAAGCACTTGAGCTTTCAAAGTTCTCACCACATATCTATATAAGTTCCTTAGGGGGTCTAGTTTCCAAAATTTGGTCACTTGTGGGGGTTTCTACTGTTTAGGTACATTAGGGGTCTGCAAACGCAACATAACGCCCGCAGACAATTCTATCAAAGTCTGCATTCCAAAATGGCGCTCCTTCCCTTCCGAGCTCTGCCGTGCGCCCAAACAGTGGTTTACCCCCACATATGGGGTACCAGCATACTCAGGACAAATTGGACAACAACTTTTGGGGTCCAATTTCTCTTGTTACCCTTGTGAAAATAAAAATTTGGGGGCTAAAAAAATCTTTTTTGTGGGAAAAAAATATTTTTTATTTTCACTACTCTGCATTATAAACTTCTGTGAAGCACTTGGGCATTCAAAGTTCTCACCACATATCTAGATAAGTTCCTTGGGGGGTCTATTTTCCAAAATGGGGTCACTTGTTGGGGGTTTCTACTGTTTAGGTACATTAGGGGTCTGCAAACGCAACATAACGCCCGCAGACAATTCTATCAAAGTCTGCATTCCAAAATGGCGCTCCTTCCCTTCCGAGCTCTGCCGTGCGCCCAAACAGTGGTTTACCCCCACATATGGGGTACCAGCATACTCAGGACAAATTGGACAACAACTTTTGGGGTCCAATTTCTCTTGTTACCCTTGTGAAAATAAAAATTTGGGGGCTAAAAAAATCTTTTTTGTGGGAAAAAAATATTTTTTATTTTCACTACTCTGCATTATAAACTTCTGTGAAGCACTTGGGCATTCAAAGTTCTCACCACATATCTAGATAAGTTCCTTGGGGGGTCTATTTTCCAAAATGGGGTCACTTGTTGGGGGTTTCTACTGTTTAGGTACATTAGGGGTCTGCAAACGCAACATAATGCCCGCAGACAATTCTATCAGTCTGCATTCCAAAATGGCGCTCCTTCCCTTCCGAGCTCTGCCGTGCGCCCAAACAGTGGTTTACCCCCACATATGGGGTACCAGCATACTCAGGACAAATTGGACAACAACTTTTGGGGTCCAATTTCTCTTGTTACCCTTGTGAAAATAAAAACTTGGGGGCTAAAAAATCTTTATTGTTAAAAAATATATATTTTTTATTTTCACGACTCTGCATTATAAACTTCTGTGATGCACTTGGGCATTCAAAGTTCTCACTACACATCTAGACAAGTTCCATGGGGGGGTCTAGTTTCCAAAATGGGGTCACTTTTGGGGGGTTTCTACTGTTTAGGCACATCAGGGGCTCTCCAAACGCGACATGGCGTCCGATCTCAATTCCAGTCAATTTTGCATTGAAAAGTCAAATGGCGCTCCTTTGCTTCCGAGCTCAGCCATGCGCCCAAACAGTGGTTTACCCCCACATATGGGGTGTCGGCGTACTCAAGACAAATTGTACAACAGCTTCTGGGGTCCATTTTCTCCTGTTACCCTTGGTAAAATAAAAATTTGGAGGCAAAAAGATCATTTTTGTAGAAAAAATGCGATTTTTTTATTTTCACGGCTCTACGTTATAAACTTCTGTGAAGCACCTGGGGGTTTAAAGTGCTCACCACACATCTAGATAAGTTCCTTAAGGGGTCTAGTTTCCAAAATGGTGTCATATGTGGGGGGTCTCTACTGTTTAGGCACATCAGCGGCTCTCCAAACGTGACATGGCATCCGATCTCAATTCCAGCCAATTCTACATTGAAAAAGTAAAACGACACTCCTTCTCTTCCAAGCTCTGTGGTGCGCCCAAACAGTGGTTTACTCCCATATATGGGGTATCGACGTACTCAGGAGAAATTGCACAACAACTTTTGTGGTCTAATTTCTCCTGTTACCCTTGTGAAAATAAAAATTTGGGGGCAAAAAGATCATTTTTGTAGAAAAAATGAGATATTTTATTTTCACGGCTCTACGTTATAAACTTCTGTGAAGCACTTGGGGGTTCAAAGTGCTCACCACACATCTAGATAAGTTCCTTAAGGGGTCTAGTTTCCAAAATGGTATCACTTGTGGGGGGTTTCCACTGTTTAGGCACATCAGGGACTCTCCAAACGCGACATGGCATCCGATCTCAATTCCAGCCAATTCTGCATTGAAAAAGTCAAACGGTGCTCCTTCACTTCCAAGCTCTGCGGTGCGCCCAAACAGTGGTTTACCTCCACATATGGGGTATCGACGTACTCAGGAGAAATTGCACAACAACTTTTGTGGTCTAATTTCTCCTGTTACCCTTGAGAAAATAAGAATTTGTGGGCGAAAAAAATCATTTTTGTGAAAACAAATGCGATTTTTTATTTTCACGGCTCTACGTTATAAACTTCTGTGAAGCACTTGGGGGTTCAAAGTGCTCACCACACATCTAGATAAGTTCCTTGGGGGGTCTAGTTTCCAAAATGGTGTCACTTGTGGGGGGTTTCCACTGTTTAGGCACATTAGGGGCTCTCCAAACGCGACATGGCGTCCGATCTCAATTCCAGCCAATTCTGCATTGAAACAGTCAAAAGGTGCTCCTTCACTTCCAAGCTCTGCGGTGCACCCAAACAGTGGTTTACCTCCACATATGGGGTATCGGCGTACTCAGGAAAAATTGCACAACAAAATTTGTGGTTAAATTTCTGTTTTTACACTTGTGAAAATTAAAAAAAATGGTTCTGAAGTAAAATGTTTGCAAAAAAAAGTTAAATGTTCATTTTTTTCTTCCACATTGTTTAGTTCCTGTGAAGTATGTAAAGGGTTAATAAACTTCTTGAATGTGGTTTTGAGCAGCTTGAGGGGTGCAGTTTTTTGAATGGTGTCACACTTGGTTATTTTCTATCATATAGACCCCTCAAAATCACTTCAAAGGTGATGTGGTCCCTAAAAAAAACATTGTGTTGTAAAAATGAGAAATTGCTGGTCAACTTTTAACCCTTATAACTCCCTAACAAAAAAAAAATTGTTTCCAAAATTGTGCTGATGTAAAGTAGACATGTGAGAAATGTTATTTATTAACTATTTTTTGTGACATATCTCTCTGATTTAAGGGCATAAAAATACAAAGTTTGAAAATTGCAACATTTTAAAAATTTTCGCCATATTTCCATTTTTTTCATAAATAATCGTAAGTAATATCGAAGAAATGTTACCACTATCTTGAAGTACAACATGTCACGAAAAAACAATCTCAGAATCAGCGGGATCCGATAAAGCGTTCCAGAGTTATAACCTCATAAAGTGACACTGGTCAGAATTGTAAAAATTGGCTCGGTCATTAAGTACCAAATTGGCTCTGTCACTAAGGGGTTAACATTGTAATTTAACTGACTCTTATTTTCATACACACAAGTTTTTTTTTTATTTTCTTTCTTTCTCTCAACATACCATAAGTCATGAGGCCTCTTACATACTGTACATTCCACGCCAATCTTACGTTACACTTCATTCTTAGCAGCTGCTTATCTGTCACTCACATAAAAGTTGACACTACATATATTACATACAAAAAACATGTATATTAACCCAAAATACTGTATCCTAATTATCAATCAATGCGCATTGTAATCTATTAAATTTAGTATTCTAATATTTATTTGAATATTCCCCAAATATTATTCTCTAACACTATCTAACTTAACACTATGTTCTAACCTATAGATAGGACTCTTCCATATGAAATGTGTGCATTTGTTGTACAGTTATATTTAGTACAGGTCTGCAACTGAATCCATTTGAATGTAAAGGCTGAGGAGCTTCAAATTCTCCTTACACTAAAACAAGGATATATGATATTTTAACTTACAGCTATTCACATCATGCACCATGCAGTGGAGGAAAAAAGCTACATTATTTCCATGCAAAGGAAAAAAACAAGTTTTTAGATTATTAGTTATGTATTATTCTTTTTATTAAGTGTTAAATATATACAATCATGCAGTTATTATAGCTTCCTGTGTAAATAAAACATAAATTCATGTAAAAAGGGTTTTTTGTTCAATTCCTGTTTTTGAAATGAAAGCTCTAAGGAAGAATAAAAGATAAGGTTAATTTCATATTTATTCAGAAACAAAATAATTTAAATATGTTATACATATGTATATATTTAATATCTGTAATTTATGTAATTTTAAGTATTACTGGAATAAATTCTAATTATTTCACTATACATATAAAAATACAGTTAATATAGTCTGTACTTATACAAATATGCTACAGTATTTACTGTATACTATATTAATATATATATAACTGCAGAAATATATTGTATAAAATAATTACATATTAATAAATAATACATTGTATAACTCCCCTACACCTCATATAATTGATTACATTTTTAGCCAATTCCTAACCCAAAATTTACCTCTCTGTTGATAATTTGTTGGACAGCACTATTTAATAAGGTCATTAACCCTATGGACTCTTTGAAGTTGAAGAGCTGCAATAATGGAGTGTTCAGTTGAGCAGGCCCAGGGATACTCACCACTTGTTTCTGTCTGTCAATTTCCGCCATTTTTACAGGGAAATCTGAACCTCCAGCTTTTAACCCTTTCAGTGCAGCTTCAGTGGAAGACTTATAGGGTTTATAGCAGATATGTAATTTTCTTCGTTCTTCATAGATTTGATTTTGGGTCAGCTTTGGAGATTTTGATTTTGGCTTCTGATAAGATACAATTCTGTCTGGTTTAAAAACCTTAGTATGATTTGTTTTCCTTTCAAGATTCTCATGTTTTCTAAAAAATTCAATAGACTGCGCACATTCATATAAAGAACCTTTTTGTGACGCAATAACACGAGATACAGGATTTAGGAATCTGAATTTGTTTACAAAACAATTTATCATTGATTTTCTACTGGAATTTGTACTGATGATCCTGTAAACCCTTTCAAAAATGGACATGAATGTAAAAGTACATTCTTTCCGGCCAATCCTCAATTTTAGAAGAATATCAAGATCTGGATAATTTTCTTTTAGTCCACAAAATATCAAAATTTTTAATCTTTCTACATCAGTCATCTCTTCATGGAATTCTTCATTCTGCATTTTTAGTGAGAATTTCCTGGAGAAAGTTACTGGTAGCCAAATTTTAAATAATGTATTTTTCTCCTGATTAGTCAGATCATACTTATCGGCAAAACTTTCAAATATCTCTGAATTTCTGCACACATCGATTTTGTCATCATATGCAGGAATGATTTTACATAATTTTAACAAGGTCTTCCTAGATTTAGTTTGGAGTTGGGCCTCTGAGCCGTCTTCTATTTTTAGTGGCCATTCCACATCATCTTTGTCAGTTGTCAGGTCTCCTACGTGTCCTCCATCTTGTTTTTCATCATGAGGCACAAAGTCAAGGTCACTTTGGGTGGTCATAACAGACACGTGCGTCACCTCTTCATCTTCCTCACTCTTTACTTTACACTCAATCTTGGGGACATCATTAATTTCCTTTTCCTTAGAAATTCTTTCTACACAATCTTTTTTGGACTTCTCTGTAACAAACTCATGAAATACATTAACCATATGTAATATATTTTTCAGTTGCTCTTTTTCTTTTTTCCTAGAAACTAGCTTAGAATCTAACTTCATATTTGCTATTCTGCATTCCGCATATAAACAAAGCCAAAATATTTCTACACTAGATCTATACAAACTTACAAATTCTATCTGACTTGATTTAGCATATGAATCAATCAAATCCATTTGTCCTACCTTGAAATCTCAGCTTGTAGATCTTTTGCTGGGCTCCGGACTTCTCTTCACCACGGCTATTTTTAGCACGTCTATTTTCAACACGTCCGGCACTTGTAGTACTCCTACTACTTGTCAATTCAACTAACACCCGTTAAAGTCTCCGTAATTCGTAGGTTCTTCTTGTGAGATCTTTGTGACTTGAAGTTTTGAAGTGAAATTTCTGAATACTTGCACAAAATCTTGCAAACTGTTCTGTCTTTCCCCCGTGTGCAAAAATGAAGGAAATTCACGACAAAATAGCACAAAAATCAAAACTGGCTGGCTTCGGCAATGTTAAATATGCTTATTCTGCACATTCATTTAAATCAAGACTTAACCAGGTGCGTTATTCTTAAAAGAAAAATGTCGTCATATTCACATAAAAAGTATAGTGGTTTATTGATTGTCCATAGAAAAATCACTTTGCAGCAAAAACATAAAACAGATGAAAATAGTTACGAACGGATTTTCCATGTGTAGAGAACAGCATTAGTTACCCCTCTTTCCCAAGTCCTGAATGGAAACCATCGGTCTGTGTGTTTGAAGTTTGAAGGTCATCATGGCTGCAGCTACCAGCTGTTGCTTCCTCGTCAGACATCCATGGAGAGAATGAGGGTGAAGATGGGAGGTGACAGTCCCACGTGACAAAAGACCCCCACACCCTCCTAAGAGACGCTTATATATTTTCTCTACAGATCACATGTTCCCTGTATATGGAGTGGACTTATGCTCTGAGCTCCTATATACATAAATAGCTCTTTGTACTGTCAGCATGAAGCAATGTGCTCTATACTGCATCAAGACCAAGAATAAGTCAATTAATTAATATTTAACACCATGTTGCCTTTAAAGATGCTGGCAGACCCTTCAAGGTTTTTCAATTCATATCAGCTTCAGGAAAAAGGCATTGAACTTTTCCCTAAAGCAGCTTAGCAGTCATTGCTCGGTTTCGGTACTAAATCTGGTGACGTTTTGCTGTGTGATCTCTTTCCCTCTCTGTTGAGCCACAGCCTGACTCATCTCTATCCAAATTCTGATGGTTCTATCGTCTTTGCTTTCCTTTTCTTGGTTTGCTGCATTTCAGGTGTTTTCCTTTTTCTCTTTTGATTCTGTCCTATCACAGCTTGGGATGGGCTTTATATTTAATCTCCTCTCAACTGATTTTATTTTCTGGCTACATTTCTAAGTGAATTAGTGCTAAGGAGTTTCCAGTTCTGCAATGGAGTGGTCTTCCCTGCTAGCAAACACTTCGTATTTCTGCAGTTTGTCTTTCTTTCCAGCAACTTTCCTTTCTACTCAGTTAGGTTGGTAAGAGTTAATTCTTGTTTTGTTTTTATTGTCCTTATTTTCCTGTACTTTAAGCTTCCTCATTCTGGGTTCTTGGTACCCTCTGCACACTTTCGCTCTCCTTGTTAGTTGTAAGCAATGGCCTCAGGAGGTACAAGAAACCCCTCTATGGCCTTTGAGGGAGCCAGGTCCAAGGTGGTGTTATTAGTTGTGTGGTTAGGGATTATCTAGTCTGCATATGGACCAGTAGGTGTGGGTGCTTCTTTATGTTGTAGGCTTTATTATTCCAATACCCGTGTACGAGTGAGTTACGTGCATAACATTGGCTGGCAGTTTTGCTGTCATGTTTGCAGTGACTGTGCTGCCAGCGGCTTTGTACTATGGTTTAATAGATAATTATTAACAGTCTTCCTAGCAGAAGCCTCCCAAAGAATGAACATGCTGCTTATTTTAAATGGCTTACAGTTTCCAAACTCTCAAGCAGTTGAAAGAAGCAACAAAAGACTGATCATATGCACACCAATGTCATTTTTTTAAGCTAATTTTTGGTGATGTTTTTTCAACCGTTTATCCACCACGAATCCACCTGAAAAGATGTGATGTGCCAATAAAATAAAGCCGATTAGCCCAGCAGCACAGTAGATAAACCATAGCTGTGGAAAAAGACTTGGACCCCACATCCAAAACACATTGATCGATTGATGCTGAGCTGAGCAAAAATTTACAAAATTGAATTTGTGGTTCTTAGTTTAATATTTTGAACAGACTGTATGAATCCGACTGCCACATTATGGTGAACCTCTTCATGAGTCCCGAATCTGGAAGGTGCAGAAATGTGCATTGGCCAGTGCTAAAGCAATACCACACCAATGGGAGGTAGCAACTTGGCACCCCACAACAACCCTTGCTACAAGATAAAGCCCCCATGGATCCAGGTCACTCCACACCACAAGTACAGCATCACAATAGTTGTCCTATAGAACCAACATCAAGTGAATAGATCTGAAAAACTCACTTGACTGCAGTATTGTAGAGGATTCCCTATGACTGTCCCCTTATTACCACTCAACCATTTCACAATACCACCCCACTCCCACAGATCCCAACCAAATGAACACTCGTAACAACTCTTCTCTGGATTAATTGGCCAAATCAGCCTTTTATTATACAAAACATTACAATAAATAACTTGTCAGTAAAGAGGTTCTTGGAGCTCGAAAACCTGGTGGAACCCAATAAATAACAATGAAAAATCCAGCATTACCTCCAGCCGCAACCACAAGCTTGGGGGCACCTTTGTTGCAGGAAAACCTTTTCCACAACACTGACTCCCAGGGACCCCACCCTGAAGAGTCCCAAATTCCGCCAGGCAATTAACCAAAATCCAAGCATAAAAGAGAGGTTACCAACCACCCGATGTACAACCAACCCCCCACCATAATTTTGCCACCAACTCCAAGAACCCCCTCACCTTGCCATAGCAAGCATTACCTGTGTTATGGACTGATCTGAGTTGGAGTAGTGATATTGCAACCACTAGGTGCAGCACAGGCAGGTAACATAGTCAGGGATAACCAAGGAGTCGATACACAGGAGCAGCACTGTAGTTTAAAGAAGCAGCACGTAGCGTAGTCAGGGATAGCCAAAGAGTCAGTACACAGGAGGAGCAATGTAGTTTAAAGGAGCAGCAGGTAGCGTAGTCACAGATAGCCAAGGAGTTGCTACACGGAAGCAGCAGTATAATCATAAAAAGAAAGAGCAGGTGAAAGAAAGCTTGACTAGAGACTGATATCTCAATAATCTTGCAAGGAAGGGAGTGCAATGCCAGGTCTAAAAAGGGTGTTCAATCAGGGTGGAGCCAATCAGAAACTCAGGGTGGACACAATCAGCAACTCAGGGTAGAGAGAATCAGAAACAACACAGGTACTAGTATCTGGGTTAGCACAGAACTGTCCAGTGAGCTGAAAAGCTCAGAGGGTAGAACTGCATCCTAGTGCACATGAGCTGCTGTGTTTGAGTCCTGACAATGTGACTCCTCATAATGCGACTCACCCTGCCAAAAGAAATGCCCGTTTGACTCCTTCTTGAAATGCTCAAGGCCCACAAATCAATCCCAAGTGCTTTCAGGTGCACTCCATCATGTTGCCAAAAATTTGCCTCCCTGGACTCTAGATCTGTGTGCCTCACTACAACTTCCTACATTCCTTGCAATAAAATTTTCCACTGACCTGTTCATTTTCATATGGCCTTATTAATCTTTTTAACAGACCGGGCAGCGCGCCAAGTTTTTCTGGGCACACTAGTTTCTAATTTGGATAAGTTGTCCATAAACGTAAAACATTGTGGCGGATGTCCAAATTCAGATTCTTATGTGGACGAATTCCCAGATCATTACCCCCTACATGCAACATCAGCACATCCAGGGAACAATCTAACTGTGCAAAGCAGTGAAAATCAGGCACCACCTGTCGCCAATTCATCCCTCGAAACCTGCATGCATGTGCCAAATCTCCCCAATTCCTTAAGAAGCTTAAATGAAACTGGCCTACAAGTGTCCATCCTAGTGAGCTCTTTCCTAAAACCCTTCAGTGCCTGATGCACAAGAAAATGCTTCATAATATCCACCCAACCGCTAAACTTGCAACCAAATGCCATCCCTGCCATAAAGCAATTAACTCTTGAAAAAGACAACCTTTATGCCGCCACCCAACTTAACCAACAAAGGAATGCACCTACAAGGTCCTCATTTGACCCCAACTCTCTGAATTCTTTCCTCCATGCCTCCTGCTCACTCCAAGCTGCATCATAAGCTGGATATGTACTGTCTGCCATGGATGCTCTAATCAATGAGCTCAATGTTCGAATACCAGTTCCAAGAGCTCCACTGGACTCTGCATCTGGTGCCAGCATTCAAAAACGATCCCACTGCAAATGAGAGAGAGAATCAGAAATTGAATTCCGACCCATGGAGCATGTACCACCATCACCTATACATTGAGGCAAAGGCACCTCCAGACAAAATATCTCAGCAAGCGGGGGAGAAGACCCAGATAGATTATTGATTGTCATTACCACTGACATATTATCACAATGAAAGCTTATCTTCTTATTCCTGAATTATTCACCCCAAATTGACAAGGCAACTACAATCGGAAGGAACTCTAATAGGCTGTGGAGACACGGGGGTCAGTGGGTGCTCTCATATGCTGGTCCGGCTGTCTTTAGAAAGACTGCATAGAACAGGGCTCATACCACTGAATGCCCGCTCTCTCCTCGTGGGCAGAACACTACTCAGACAACACAGGGTGAGGGTAAAACAATGTGGCAATAGTTTATTGAACCACCAACACACAATAGTATACAGAACAGTCCCAGCAAAATACCCAAGATGGTGCAAATTACAAAGTCTCACTCTTTCTCACTCACTCTTTCTCTGACTCGCTATGATTAGTGCTGCTTCCAGTGTCGCATACCCCCACCAGTGGCACCTCGCTTTTGGCGGGCCCCCACAGTGAGGAGGTAATGGCAAGCTTAGGAAGCTAACCAAGAGCAGTTAGGTATGTGGCCAGGTGAAGTAATTGTCTCAACCTGGATTCTTTAAGACATCTCTGGGGTTTCAGTGATGGTTAAGGAAGCAGTCCTGTGTCCTTCAAGCTGGGTCTGTACTAAGCTGAGATCCTGAAGAGTCACCCTGACCAGAAGAAAAAGTCTCTTTATATAGTTCTCAACTGGCCTTCAACCAGCAGCCAAAGGTCAGAGAGAGATGTCAATGAGGCCAATCTGCATTATTAAATATGTAAGCTATTTGCATAGTTGTCCCTCCTCTGTTGTCCCCAGCAGTCTGATTTATCCAACTTAAAGGGTTATGGTCGGTTATGACAGTGAATTATCTGCCGTAGAGGTAGGGCTGCAATTTCTTTAAGGCCCAGACTAAGGCCAAGCATTCTTTTTTTATTGTGGCGTATGCTCTCTCCTAGTCCAATAGCTTCCAGGAAACATAAGCTATCAGGTGTTCCTGACCATCGTTCACCACTTGACTGAGTACAACTCCCAATCCAGTGTCTGATGTGTCTGTTTGGACAATGAACCAACTGCAGAAGTCAGGAGTACTCAAGACTGGGCTTTGGGCTAGCTGGGTTTTCAACTGGAGGAATGCAGACTTGCACTCTGGGGTCCAGATGAGATTGCAGGCATATCGTTTGGTGGTAAGGTTGGTGAGGGGCTTTGCTACTGTACTGTAATTGGGGATAAACCTTCTATAACAGCTTGCAGTCCCTAGGAAGGCACGTACCTGTTTTTGGTTGGCTGGGCGAGGCCACTGGGTAATGGCTTCTACTTGTGAAGGTTCAGGACAAATGCAACCACTTCCTACCCGATGTCCAAGGCATAGTACCTTGGCCATCCCCATCTGGCACTTGTCGGGTCAGATGGTAAGCTGAGCTTTTGATATGCCCTGCAGCACCTGTGACACATGTTGAAGATGCTCTTCCCAGGTATCGCTAAAAATAGCGATGTCATCCAGGTAGGCCTGGGCATACCCCTGACCAGGGATGGACTGGGACTAAAATTCAGCCCTGGCATTTGAAGTTACACAGGCCCATTGTCATATGGTGTCTGTATAATATCTTTGTACACTTGTAGGTTACAAGAAGTGAGGGGAGTGTAACACGACTATATAACATATAATCACAGCTGTATCCAGCATTAAAGCTCTTATTTACTGCTTTTAGTTGCAGTACCAAGAAAAGTCACCAATTTACCTACATAACTGGATCTCATAGATAATGAAGGGATTGAGATGACCAAAGGCTAAGGAACCTCATTCTGATGCTCCATAAACTTTGCCTACAGCCACTTTTGGTTCCGCTGTGCAGCACGAGACCCAGTGACTCTGAAGAGCGGTGACATCAGTAACGTCACCGCTCTTCAGATATTCCGGGAATTGCACTTAGCTCGGTGACTGTGAAGAGCGGTATTGTTACTACCGTCACCGCTCTTCAGAGAAAGTCGCTGGGTCTCGCCAGGTCTGGGCTAGTAGTGGGGGTGTCTGATAGACACCTCTCCATTACTTACACCAGGGATTGATGGCAGCTGACATTACACAGCTGACATCAACCCTAAAAATCATTACACATACAAAAATTAAATGCTTTGGTGGCTGGGAAAAGCAGTAGAGTTAGCGCTATTCCCAGGCGTCACATGCTAACTACAACTGTCATCATCCTTGCATGGTCTCCCCACGAAGCATTTCTGTTGTATTTACATGCGAGTTCAAGCCACTAAACGAGTGTAATCGACAATACTGAAAGTCGTTCGCTTGTTTCCCGTCCTCTTTACACCATCTGAGAAAGAATGAAGGGAACAGAACAATCACAATTAGATCAATCTGCGCCATACATTATCATGTTATCAGCAGCACAACTACAGTTTACACCGGTGATGTGCTGCTAAGAAAAGGATTTCTGTTCCCACATAAACAATCCAATCACTCGATGAATAGGCAGCATTTTGCTTGTTTAGTATAATACACCCCATAGCCCTCCATATATTATAATGTGCACCTCAGTCCTCCACATAGTATAATACACTCCTCAGTCCTCCATATAGTATAATACACTCCTCATAGTCCTCCATATAGTATAATACACTCCTCACTCCTCCATATAGTATAATACACTCCTCATAGTCCTCCATATATTAAAATACACTGCTCAGTCCTCCATATGGTATAATACACTCCACATAGTCCTCCATATATTAAAATGCACTGCTCAGTCCTCCATATAGTATAATACACTCTTCATAGTGCTCCATATAGTATAATGCACCGCCATAGTCATCCATGTAGTACAATTCACTTCCCATAGTATAATGCACCCCATAGTTCTTCATATAGTGTAATGTATTCCCCATTGTTAGGTGTCGAGTTCCCGCCGCTGCATAGGGGGAATCTCGAACCACCTCCGCTTCAGTCTCCCATTCTTCTCTAGCATCTGGCTCAGGCAGATACTGTGTGCTTGGTTACTGCTGATCTTCCAGGCTCAGCCATTGTAACCAGCACTGTTCAGCAGCGACCAGATGCTCCTGGGACTAAGTCCTGCTTTTCCTCTAATGAGCATGGCCAAGGGATGACCTATCATTGGAGGTCGGGGGTCACATGCTCAGGTCCTGTAGCAGCTCCTATTGGAACACTAGGAAGGTCCTGGAGAGCTTCCGCTATAAAGGGTTCGCATGGCCGCACGGCGATGCACTAGTATAAATCTGTAATTGTGTGTGTGTGGATGTATGCCTGTTCTAGTGAAAGCTCTGAATCATTCCCATTCCTAGAGTTGATGAATGTTTGCGAATGTTGGAGCTGTCTAGTGCCAGATAGTGCCATCCAGCACCAGGCACAAAATATACTGCGTCTAACCAGCAGTGACCGCCAGTGCGGTGCTGTACGCACTCTGTGCTATCTCAAGTTTCTCCTGACAATCCGTCAGTGTAGGGTGGGAAAGCCCGCTTGATCCCAGAATCTGACTCAGGGCATCCTCAGGCGCGAGCTCAAAAGCCACCTAGGGTCAGAGCAGGATCAATCACCTGCATAGTGGGGGTGAATTACAGGGATCCCACTAGTATCCATTTTCTGCACCCTGTGACTGCTAACAGGGCCAGCGTTACCTTTATTCCCTGCGACTCTGTGAAGCAGCAGAGTTCGCTCCTATACAGACCAGGTGACAGATCCCATGTCTTTTCTGGCATAGTACCGCCATATATTGCTGCCATTAACTAGCAGCAGGTTCCACTCCTGCACGGTCGACCCAGGGCTGCGAACGCACCTTTACTTACATTATATTTACTTGGTGTGTTCCGCCAGCCCTAACAGTATACTAGCGCCAGGATCTGTCTAGTAATGGTGGACGAACAGCGACTACAGCTGTACATCCAGCGGCTGGAGGGCAGGTTGGCGGCTCTCGAGCGTACAACCTCAGCTGGTGATGTTACCGCAGTAGCTGTTCAGGCTGCTAGCGTGGCTGCAGCCAGTTTGTCCACTGCCACCCCTGCTCCGACATTATCCTGTCTCCCGTTGCCAGATAAGTTTGCTGGCGACAGTAAGCTGTGTCGGGGATTCGTGAGTCAGTGTGCCATACACTGTGCTCCAAATTATTATGCAAATAGGATTTAAGTGTGATAAAGATTTAATTGTTTTGTTTTTCAAATAAACTTGTGGATGGTATTGTGTCTGAGGGCTCAATGGATCACTGAAATCAATCTTAAACACATGGGATAATTAGTTTTCCAGGTGATTCTAATTAAAGGAAAACTACTTAAAAATGATGTTCCACATTATTAAGCAGGTCACAGTTTTCAAGTAACATGGGAAAGAAAAAGGATCTCTCTCTGCTGCTGAAAAGTGCAATGCCTTGGAGAAGGGATGAAAACATTAGAAATTTCCCGAAAACTTAAGCGTGATCATCGTACTGTTAAGAGATTTGAGGCTGTATCTGAGCACAGATGTGTTTGTGCTGATAAAGGCATAATGAGGAAGATTTCTGCCAGGCAAGTTCATCGGATTAAGAGAGGAAATGCTAAAAAGCCATTACAAAGCAGCAAACAGATATTTGAAGCTGCTGGTGTCTCTGGAGTCCCTCGAACCTCAAGGTGTAGGCTCCTTCAAAGGCTTGCTGTGGTGCATAAACCTACTATTCGGCCACCCTTAAACAGTGTTCACAAGCAGAAATGGTTGTATTGGGCCCACACATACATGAAGACTAATTTCCAAACATTCTTGTTTACTGATAAGTGTTGAGCAACCCTGGATGGTCCAAATGGATGGAGTAGTGGATGGTTGGTGTATGGCCACCATGTCCCAACAAGGCTGCAACAACAGCAAGGAGTCATGTTTTGGGCCGGAATCATGGAGAAACAGCTGGTAGGGCCCTTTAAGGTTCCTGAAGGTGTGAAAATGACCTCTGCAAAGTATATAGAGTTTCTGACTGACAACTTTCCTCCATGGTATAAAAACCAGAAATGTGCCTTCAGGAGCAAAATCATCTTCATGCATGACAATGCACCATCTCATGCTGCAAAGAAAACCTCTGAGTCATTGGCTGCTATGGGCATAAAAGGAGATAAACTCATGGTGTGGCCACCATCTTCCCCTGACCTCAACCCTATAGAGAACCTTTGGAGTATCATCAAGCAAAAGATCTATGAGGGTGGGAGGCAGTTCACATCAAATCAGCAGCTCTGGGAGGCTATTCTGACTTCATGCAAAAAAATACAAGCAGAAACTCAATGGATGCAGGAATTGTGAAGGTGATGTCAAAGAAGGGTTCCTATGGTAACATGTAACTTGGCCTGTTAGGATGTTTTGGAGTTAAATAGCTTTTTGTTCAGTGAATATGACCTCCTAATGCTGCAAATTCCACAAATGAACATTTTCAGTCCGTTAAAACATATCAAATGTTTAGAAATTCTACTGTGCCTAATAATTTGGAACAGTGCATTTTAAGTTTTTATTCATTTTGGAGATTATACTGTTATCATTGGGAGGTTTATTCAATAAAATTCGATGTATACTAACGGGCGATTACTTTTATTAGACTGACTGTCATTTGCACCAACCATTTAGGAAAATCAGAGAAAAATGTCATTTGCATAATAATTTGGAGCATAGTGTACATCTCGAGCTCCTGGCAGCACGTTTTCCCACGGAATGGGCTAGAGTGGGATTTATTATATCCCTTCTGTCGGGCAGGGCATTGGAGTGGGCAATGCTGCTGTGGGAGCGTGACGATCATGTGGTGCAGAGTGCTCCAAGGTTCCTGAACACTCTGAAACAGGTCTTTATGGGACCTCGTGTCACCCATGATTCGGTGCTCCAACTGCTGGCATTGATACAGGGTTCATCCATGGTCAGACATTTTGTTATCCACTTCTGGACATTGGCATCTGAGCTGGACTGGTCGGATAAAGTCCTTATCCCAGTGTTCTGGAGGGGACTGGCTGACCATGTTGAAGGACGCCTTGGCCACTAGGGAGATTCCTGCCACACTGGAGGAGCTAATAGCAATATCTACCCGCATCGAGCTTCATTTTAATTAGCGAAGGTTGGAGTGAGCCCAGTGTAGGCAGAGGTTTTGCCTGGCCCCAACCTTCACCAAACCTCTGGAATCTCCCATCCAGGCGTCTGAGCCATCTGAGGCCATGGAGGTGTCACGGGCGGGGTCTAAGTCCCAGACCACTGGTGCACCCAAGGTCTATCCTGTATGCCAGCAGTTTGGACATTATGCTAGGAAATGTCTCCAGTGGTCCGGAAAATGTCAGCGTCTAGTGGTTGTAGGAGGAGGTACACTAGACACAGCAACGTTTTCCTCCAAACTGTCCTTCAAGGGGACAATTATTATAGGCAAATCCACTCATACGGTAGAGCTTTGCGTGGATTCCGGGGCGGAGAGCAACTTCATGTCTTCTGCCTTCGCCCAACGACAGGCAATACCCCTGGTGAAGCTCGCCAAACCAGTGACCGTAAGAGTGGTGAATGGGTTGACACGGCCCTCACAGATAACACACCATACCATTCCATTTACTCTTTCTATGTTGCCATCCCATCAGGAGATTATTTCTTTACTGGTCATTCCTGAGGGGATAGACAAGATCCTGCATGGGATACCCTGGTTACTTTACCACTCCCCACATATAGAGTGATCCACAGGGAGAATTTTGGGATGGAGTGAATCTTGTGAGGGTAGATGTCTGAAAGAGTGCATTCAGGTTGCTACTACAGAAGTACTCGCAGATCTGTCCTCTCTCCCCAAGCACTATTGGCCCTATGCGGATTTATTCTCCAAGAGGGCTGCGGAGACCCTTCCGCCCCACCGCCCCTATGACTGTCCTATTGACTTCTTGCCTGGTGCAGAGCCTCCCCGGGTTCGAGTCTATCCCCTATCCCTCCTGGAGACGGAGGCGATGTCCCAATATATCCAGTAGAATTTGGCAAGAGGATTCATTAGGAAGTCAGTGTCACCTGCAGGGGCTGGGTTCCTCTTCGTGCAGAAGAAGAACGGAGAACTACATCCATGCATTGATTACAGGGGTCTTAACGCCATCACCGTTAAGTACAAATACCCTCTGCCTCTGATATCAGAGCTCTTTGATAGGTTGCGTGGAGCGAGGGTATTTACTAAACTTGATCTGCGGGGTGCTTACAACCTGATTCGCATCCGTGAGGGGGACGAATGGAAGATGGCATTTAAAACCAGGGACGGGCATTATGAATACCTGGTGATGCCCTTCGGGCTCTGTAATGCTCCGTCCGTTTTCCAAGACTTTGTGAATGATATCTTCCGGGATATGCTCACCACCTCGGTCGTAGTCTATCTGGATGATATTCTCATCTACTCTCCAGATATAGACTCCCACCGGAGAGATGTTTGCAAAGTCTTCGACCTCCTACGGGCAAACTCCCTCTATGCCAAGTTGGAGAAGTGTGTGTTTGAGCAGGAGTCCTTGCCTTTCCTGGGCTATATCATCTCCGCCCGGAGATTGGCCATGGATCCTGCCAAGCTTCAGGCTGTGATGGACTGGCATTCTCTTAAAGCGGTGCTGCTCTTTATGGGGTTCATTAATTATTATCGCCAGTTCATTCCCCACTTCTCAACTTTGGTTGCTCCCTTGATTGCTCTCACCAAGAAGGGAGCAAATCCCAAATTGTGGTTGGAGGAGGTTTCCAAGGCCTTTCTCTCTGTTAAATGATGAAATTGCGGTATACATAATACACACACGGAGCTCAAAGATAACAAGTCAAAATGCTAAATAGTGACATAGATATACCATGTGCGTAGATTAGGACAAATAAAGGGACAACTGTATAACAGAAATCCTAACACTCCACAGAGAAACCACAGCCAATAAGTCCCATAAAAATACACTTTATTAAATATATGTTAAAAGTACCACAAAATACAAGGAAAAGGTACACAGGAAAAATGGGGCTAGTAGAACAACTGTATAGCAATACACATAGGGCTAAATGGTACCACCCACCGCATCAGCACATCATCCATTGCTTGTACATACCACACAGGGTGGATAAGAGCATTGAAACAATTAATAGCTGCACAAGGCCAGAAAAAACCATGTAAGGAGTATGGTGCAAATGCACAAGAAGTATAATTACCCAATACCAGCCATTTAAACACACATAAATATGCTCCAGAGATATTACCTGATGTGCATCAGCAGTGGGGGACCCAGAGCCCACCCCGACGCGCGTTTCGGAGCACAGCACGGCTCCTTCCTCAGGGTGTGACTATTAAGTCACACTTCGCTAGCGCTCCCATTTTACATCGCCCCGATGTTGATAAACCATTTATCATGGAGGTGGATGCCTCTTCTGTCGGTGCTGGAGCAGTCCTCTTCCAGAAGGATGCTCAAGGTCGGAAGCATCCTTGCTTCTTCTTCTCCAAGACCTTCACACCAGCAGAGAGGAATTACTCCATTGGGGACAGGGAGTTGCTAGCCATGAAGTTGGCTTTCTCAAAGTGGAGACACCTCCTGGAGGGGGCTCGCTTTCCTTTCCAAGTTTACACCGACCACATAAATTTGGTGTATATACAGACTGCCAAGCGGCTAAAATCTCGCCAGGCTAGATGGTCCCTGTTCTTCTTCCGGTTCCATTTCACCCTCCATTTTTTCTCCGAATCATTCCCATTCCTAGAGTTGATGAATGTTCGCGAATGTTGGAGCTGTCTAGCGCCAGATAGTGCCATCCAGCACCAGGCACAATATATACCGCGTCTAACCAGCAGTGACAGCCAGTGTGGTGCTGTAAGCACTCTGTGCTGCTATCTCATGCTTCTCCTGACAATCCATCAGTGTAGGGTTTGAACTCCCGCTTGATCCCAGCATCTGACTCAGGGCGTCCTCAGGCGCGGGCTCAAAAGCCACCTAGGGTCAGAGCGGGATCAATCACCAGCATAGTGGGGGTGAATTGCAGGGATCCCGCTAGTATCCATTTGCTGCACCCTGTGACTGCTAACAGGGCAGAGCGTTACTTTTTTTCCCTGCGACTCTGTGAAGCAGCAGAGTTCGCTCCTATACAGACCAGGTGATGGATCCCGTGTCTATTCTGGCGTAATACCGCCATATAGTGCAGCCATTAACTAGCAGCAGGTTCCATTCCTGCACAATGGACCCCGGGCTGTGAACAAACCTTTACTATCACAGTTACTTGGTGCGTTCTGCTAGCCCTAACACCCATAGTCCTTGATACAGTATAATGCAGCCCACATATAGTATAATTATGCCACCCCAGAGTATAATGCAGCCACCCCACAGAATATAATGGAACCCCGAGTATAATGTAACCCCCCAGAGAATATAATGCAGCCCCCTCATATAGTATAATGCAGCCCCTACATATACTATATAACATATGGTAGCCCCCTCATAGAGCATAATGCAGCCCCCCATAGAATATAATGTAGCCCCCTCATAGATTATGATGCAATCACCCCTCAAAGAATATAATAAATTTAATACATAGACTACATTTAATATAGAATATAATACAGCCTACCTCCCCATAGAATATAATGTAGCCCCATAAAGGAGTATGATGCAATCCTCCCTCATAGAATGTAATACAGCCCCCCATAGAATATAATACAACCCCCATAGAATGTAATACAGCTTCCCATAGAATGTAATACAGTCCCCCATAGAATGTAATAAAGCCCACCATAGCATATAATACAACCCCCATAGAATGTAATACAGCCCCCCATAGAATGTAATACAGCCCCCCCAATAGAATGTGATGTAGCGCCCCCCCCAATAGCCCCACAATCCAGTTATCACTCATTGATATATATAAAAAAAGATACAATCCTCACCTCTCCTTGTGCCCCGCGCTGCTCCTGGCTCCGGTCTCAGCAGCTGAAGTCTGCCCGGCACACAGCAGGTACACGATGATAGGATGTCATCACGCACCTGCAGTGTCAGAGGCAGAGCGGGGAATGATGGGAGAGGGAGCTCTCTCCTCCATCATTGCATTCAACTGTACCAGCATCATAGATGCCAGTATAGCTGAATGCGGCAGCGCTGGCGGGGGGTGAGTCGGCGCTGGTGGGGGAATCGGCCCAGTGACAGAGCAGAGCATGCAGGGATCGAGTGGCGCTGTGGCCCACTACTGGCACCGACCCTTCTGGCATTTGCCAGAAGCAACTGATGGCCAGTCCGGCCCTGCCCCTGATATCCCTCTAGTAAACGGTCCACCATCCTTTGGAAGGAAGCTGGGACATTCCTCATCCCAAGTGGCATGCTGGTAATGCTGGTAAATAAAGACTTACTGGACTCGACCCCTTTTGCAGAATTCCCCACGGATCTAGATTTCCCTTTTTTTAAACAATGAGACAACCCATGTGACAAACCGCCACATCCTGAACACTGGTTAAGCTCCCTCTGAACTAGTCCTCATTGAATTGCCATCGTGCTCACAGCTTTGCTCCTGCAGGCCGGGTTTGGGACATACCCCCTTCTACAATATGTTGGCTGGATCCCCTGGAACCCTTGAAAGGACTGACCATAACCACCTTCAGCCTGAGACCTTTATCTTCAACACAAAACTCAAAAAACCTATAATCAGTTTGTGGCTGAGAGTAAATTAGTATACCTCTCCCAATATAAATGTCCAAATCTATGGGACGAATCAGGAAACTCCAGAGTACATATTGAACGAGAGAACGGAGTATAAACATTCCAGCAATCATATTAATAAAATATAAATTTTATTATGACCAATAGTGTCAGCTTACAAATACGGTATATATAAAACAAGAGGGGATTATAGGAAGAGAAATGGGAAGCACAGACTTCTGAGTGTAGTAGTTAGTTTCAAAAGGTGTGTACTCAGTGTGAATCCACTCACCTTTTTGGTGTCTTGATATACTGTGTATAGATCCAATCCATGGATCACTCCATTCCTCTTTCCACTCAGTTTGCTCCAAAGATCTGGCGATAACTCTTTGTGAATGTTTTTCCCAGCAATATGCGATCCTGAAGGATGATGATGGAACTCGATATTCTGATTCAAGGATGATTTTTATTTCAAACTAAAATACAACTGATAAGAAATAACTTCTCAGTCTCCCAAGGATGACGTCACAACCTTATTAGGGTAAAAAGGTTTATTGTAGCCACAAGAGCTCTGATCTAGGATAGAACAGAACTAACTCTATTGTCTCGAGGTACAATTCTTATAGTAATTTTCTAGGATGGGGTACAGGAGGGGGGGGACATAGGAGAATCATGAAACAACCAATCATTGTACAGAACAAACAATTAACAACCAATCATGTTACAACACGGTATTTTAACCCCTTAACGACCGCCGATACGCCTTTTAACGGCGGCCGCTAAGGGTACTTAAACCACAGCGCCGTTAATTAACGGCGCTGTGGAAAAAGTGAATAGCGCCCCCCAGAGTCGGATTTTCTCTGGGGTCTCGGTTGCCGAGGGTAGCCGAGACCCCAGAGAACATGATTCGGGGGGTTTTTACCGACCCCCGAGTTGCGATCGCCGGTAATTAACCGTTTACCGGCGGTCGCAACAAAAAAAAAAAAAACGCGATTTGCCGTTTAATTTCTCTGTCCTCCGATGTGATCGCACATCGGAGGACAGAGAAATGTGGTCCCCGATGGCCCCCAATAGCCCCCCAATACTTACCTACCTCCCCCGGTGCTCCTCGTGTCTCCCCATGGGCGCCGCCATCTTTTTTCCGGGAAAAAATGGCGGGCGCACGCGCAGTGCGCCCGCCGCCCGGCACCCGGATGTTCTTTGGGGTCTCGGCTGCCGGGGGTAGCCGAGACCCCAAAGAACATGATCGGGGTCGATTTGCACCGACCCCTGCTTTGCGATCGCCGGTAATTAACAGTTTACCGGCGACCGCAAAAAAAAAAAAAAAAAAAAAAAAGCGATCAGTTATTTCTCTGTCCTCTGATGTGATCGCACATCAGAGGACAGAGAAATAGGGGGATTCGGGGACCCTAACATACTCACCCGGTGTCCCTGGGTCCTCTTCTGTCTTCTCCTGCCAGCCGGCTTTTTCATCATGGCGGGCGCATGCGCAGTGCGCCCGCCATCTGCTGCCATCTGCCGGCCGGCAGGAGAAGACAAGTTGGGGCTAAAATTAGGGTTAGGGTTAGGGTTAGGGTTAGGGTTAGGGTTAGGGTTAGAGTTAGGGTTGGGGCTAAATTTAGGGTTAGGGTTAGGGCTAGGGTTAGGGTTAGGCTACTTTCACACTAGCGTTTTTTGGCTTCCGTCGCAATGCGTCGTTGGAGAAAAAACGCATCCTGCAAAAGTGCTTGCAGGATGCGTTTTTTCTCCATTGGCTTGCATTAGCGACGCATTGCGACGGATTGCCACATGTCGCATCCGTCGTGCGACGGATGCGTCGTGCTTCGGCGGACCGTCGACACAAAAAAAACTACATGTAACTTTTTTGTGCGACGTGTCCCACATATTTCAGTGCCACGTGCCACGTATTTAAGTGACACGTGCCACGTATCAAAGTGCCACGTGCCACATATTTCAGTGCCACGTATCAAAGTGCCACGTGCCACGTATCAAAGTGCCACGTGCCACGTATCAAAGTGCCACGTGCCACGTATCAAAGTGCCACGTGCCACATATTTCAGTGCCACGTATCAAAGTGCCACGTGCCACGTATCAAAGTGCCACGTGCCACGTATCAAAGTGCCACGTGCCACGTATCAAAGTGCCACGTGCCACATATTTCAGTGCCACGTGCCACGTATCAAAGTGCCACGTGCCACGTATCAAAGTGCCACGTGCCACGTATCAGAGTGCCACGTGCCACGTATCAAAGTGCCACGTGCCACATATTTCAGTGCCACGTATCAAAGTGCCACGTGCCACGTATCAAAGTGCCACGTGCCACATCTTTCAGTGCCACGTGCCACGTATTTAAGAGACACGTGCCACGTATCAAAGTGCCACGTGCCACATATTTCAGTGCCACGTGCCACGTATTTAAGTGACACGTGCCACGTATCAAAGTGCCACGTATCACGTATTTCAGTGCCACGTATTTAAGTGACACGTATCACGTATAAGTGCCACGTGTCACGTATTTAATTGCCACATATTTAAGTGCCACGTATCAAGATTTTCCATGGAGAACAGACACATCCAGAGATATGTCTGCTCTCCACGGCTGCAGCAACACACTGACAGGAGCCATAGTTCCTGTCGGTGTGTCACTGCGCATGCGCGAGCGAGTTTACCGGCGGTCATTGACCCCGGCACTCTCGCTTAACGGCAGTGCTGCGTGGGAAAGTTCAACGCAGCTGTACTGCTGTTAACCGAGACGCCGGAGTCATTGAACTCCGGAACAGTACGCGATACACTGCTAGGAGCTTCGCTCCTGGCAGTGTATCGCCGGAGAGCAGCCGATCGGCGTGGGACACTCGTTTTATGGATTCTGCGGACAGGGAGTATGAATTTGGTTTATTATTTTTGGATTTTTTCCTGGAGGATCGAGGGCTTCGCCTACAAGTGTGCTGTTGGTGAGTATATACTCTGTGTTATATGTTGTATGTACTGTGTGTCATGTATGTGTATTGTGTGTAGGTGTTTTGTGTAACTTTACAATTGTGCTAAGTCGCCGGACACAGGGACAACTCTCCCATCCTAATACCGGATGGGAGTAGTAGTCCCATACGGCGACTTAGCACAATGGTGGCACTAGCGTCGCATGGGGACACACACACGCACACACACGCACACACACGCACACACACACACACAGAAGGACTCCATGCTGCTTCACTGGGGGGCGGGGGCTTCCCTCTTCCTGTCCGACGTCACGTCCGGTCCTGGGTGTCAACCCCTCCGTACAAAGACGCCGACACCCAGGACAAAGGCGCTGTGTGTGGAATGGTACTCCCTCCCTTCTGAGCTCTGCCGTGCGCCCAAACAGTGGTTTACCCCCACATATGGGGCATCAGCGTACTCGGGATAAATTGGACAACAACTTTTGGGGTCCAATTTCTCCTGTTACCCTTGTGAAAATAAAAACTTGGGGGCTAAAAATCTTTTTTGTTGGAAAAAAATATATTTTTTTATTTTCACTACTCTGCATTATAAATTTCTGTGAAGCACTTGAGCTTTCAAAGTTCTCACCACATATCTAGATAAGTTCCTTAGGGGGTCTAGTTTCCAAAATTTGGTCACTTGTGGGGGTTTCTACTGTTTAGGTACATTAGGGGTCTGCAAACGCAACATAACGCCCGCAGACAATTCTATCAAAGTCTGCATTGCAAAATGGCGCTCCTTCCCTTCCGAGCTCTGCCGTGCGCCCAAACAGTGGTTTACCCCCACATATGGGGTACCAGCATACTCAGGACAAATTGGACAACAACTTTTGGGGTCCAATTTCTCTTGTTACCCTTGTGAAAATAAAAATTTGGGGGCTAAAAAAATCTTTTTTGTGGGAAAAAAAATATTTTTTATTTTCACTACTCTGCATTATAAACTTCTGTGAAGCACTTGGGCATTCAAAGTTCTCACCACATATCTAGATAAGTTCCTTGGGGGGTCTATTTTCCAAAATGGGGTCACTTGTTGGGGGTTTCTACTGTTTAGGTACATTAGGGGTCTGCAAAGGCAACATAACGCCCGCAGACAATTCTATCAAAGTCTGCATTCCAAAATGGCACTCCTTCCCTTCCGAGCTCTGCCATGCGCCCAAACAGTGGTTTACCCCCACATATGGGGTACCAGCATACTCAGGACAAATTGGACAACAACTTTTGGGGTCCAATTTCTCTTGTTACCCTTGTGAAAATAAAAATTTGGGGGCTAAAAAAATCTTTTTTGTGGGAAAAAAAATATTTTTTATTTTCACTACTCTGCATTATAAACTTCTGTGAAGCACTTGGGCATTCAAAGTTCTCACCACATATCTAGATAAGTTCCTTGGGGGGTCTATTTTCCAAAATGGGGTCACTTGTTGGGGGTTTCTACTGTTTAGGTACATTAGGGGTCTGCAAAGGCAACATAACGCCCGCAGACAATTCTATCAAAGTCTGCATTCCAAAATGGCACTCCTTCCCTTCCGAGCTCTGCCATGTGCCCAAACAGTGGTTTACCCCCACATATGGGGTACCAGCATACTCAGGACAAATTGGAGAACAACTTTTGGGGTCCAATTTCTCTTGTTACCCTTGTGAAAATAAAAACTTGGGGGCTAAAAAATCTTTATTGTTAAAAAATATATATTTTTTATTTTCACGACTCTGCATTATAAACTTCTGTGATGCACTTGGGCATTCAAAGTTCTCACTACACATCTAGATAAGTTCCATGGGGGGTCTAGTTTCCAAAATGGGGTCACTTTTGGGGGGTTTCTGCTGTTTAGGCACATCAGGGGCTCTCCAAACGCGACATGGCGTCCGATCTCAATTCCAGTCAATTTTGCATTGAAAAGTCAAATGGCGCTCCTTTGCTTCCGAGCTCAGCCATGCGCCCAAACAGTGGTTTACCCCCACATATGGGGTGTCGGCGTACTCAAGACAAATTGTACAACAGCTTCTGGGGTCCATTTTCTCCTGTTACCCTTGGTAAAATAAAAATTTGGAGGCAAAAAGATCATTTTTGTAGAAAAAATGCGATTTTTTTATTTTCACGGCTCTACGTTATAAACTTCTGTGAAGCACCTGGGGGTTTAAAGTGCTCACCACACATCTAGATAAGTTCCTTAAGGGGTCTAGTTTCCAAAATGGTGTCATATGTGGGGGGTCTCTACTGCTTAGGCACATCAGCGGCTCTCCAAACGTGACATGGCGTCCGATCTCAATTCCAGCCAATTCTACATTGAAAAAGTAAAACGACACTCCTTCTCTTCCAAGCTCTGCGGTGCGCCCAAACAGTGGTTTACCCCCATATATGGGGTATCGACGTACTCAGGAGAAATTGCACAACAACTTTTGTGGTCTAATTTCTCCTGTTACCCTTGTGAAAATAAAAATTTGGGGGCAAAAAGATCATTTTTGTAGAAAAAATGAGATTTTTTATTTTCACGGCTCTACGTTATAAACTTCTGTGAAGCACTTGGGGGTTCAAAGTGCTCACCACACATCTAGATAAGTTCCTTGGGGGGTCTAGTTTCCAAAATGGTATCACTTGTGGGGGGTTTCCACTGTTTAGGCACATCAGGGACTCTCCAAACGCGACATGGCATCCGATCTCAATTCCAGCCAATTCTGCATTGAAAAAGTCAAACGGTGCTCCTTCACTTCCAAGCTCTACGGTGCGCCCAAACAGTGGTTTACCTCCACATATGGGGTATCGACGTACTCAGGAGAAATTGCACAACAACTTTTGTGGTCTAATTTCTCCTGTTACCCTTGTGAAAATAAAAATTTGGGGGCAAAAAGATCATTTTTGTAGAAAAAATGAGATTTTTTATTTTCACGGCTCTACGTTATAAACTTCTGTGAAGCACTTGGGGGTTCAAAGTGCTCACCACACATCTAGATAAGTTCCTTGGGGGGTCTAGTTTCCAAAATGGTATCACTTGTGGGGGGTTTCCACTGTTTAGGCACATCAGGGACTCTCCAAACGCGACATGGCATCCGATCTCAATTCCAGCCAATTCTGCATTGAAAAAGTCAAACGGTGCTCCTTCACTTCCAAGCTCTGCGGTGCGCCCAAACAGTGGTTTACCTCCACATATGGGGTATCGACGTACTCAGGAGAAATTGCACAACAACTTTTGTGGTCTAATTTCTCCTGTTACCCTTGTGAAAATAAGAATTTGTGGGCGAAAAAATCATTTTTGTGAAAACAAATGCGATTTTTTATTTTCACGGCTCTACGTTATAAACTTCTGTGAAGCACTTGGGGGTTCAAAGTGCTCACCACACATCTAGATAAGTTCCTTGGGGGGTCTAGTTTCCAAAATGGTGTCACTTGTGGGGGGTTTCCACTGTTTAGGCACATTAGGGGCTCTCCAAACGCGACATGGCGTCCGATCTCAATTCCAGCCAATTCTGCATTGAAACAGTCAAACGGTGCTCCTTCACTTCCAAGCTCTGCGGTGCGCCCAAACAGTGGTTTACCTCCACATATGGGGTATCGGCGTACTCAGGAAAAATTGCACAACAAAATTTGTGGTTAAATTTCTGTTTTTACACTTGTGAAAATTAAAAAAAATGGTTCTGAAGTAAAATGTTTGCAAAAAAAAGTAAAATGTTAATTTTTTTCTTCCACATTGTTTTAGTTCCTGTGAAGTACATAAAGGGTTAATAAACTTCTTGAATGTGGTTTTGAGCAGCTTGAGGGGTGCAGTTTTTAGAATGGTGTCACACTTGGTTATTTTCTATCATATAGACCCCTCAAAATCACTTCAAAGGTGATGTGGTCCCTAAAAAAAACATGGTGTTGTAAAAATGAGAAATTGCTGGTCAACTTTTAACCCTTATAACTCCCTAACAAAAAAAAAAATTGTTTCCAAAATTGTGCTGATGTAAAGTAGACATGTGAGAAATGTTATTTATTAACTATTTTTTGTGACATATCTCTCTGATTTAAGGGCATAAAAATACAAAGTTTGAAAATTGCAAAATTTTAAAAATTTTCGCCATATTTCCATTTTTTTCATAAATAATCGCAAGTAATATCGAAGAAATGTTACCACTAACTTGAAGTACAACATGTCACGAAAAAACAATCTCAGAATCAGCGGGATCCGATAAAGCGTTCCAGAGTTATAACCTCATAAAGTGACACTGGTCAGAATTGTAAAAATTGGCTCGGTCATTAAGTACCAAATTGGCTCTGTCACTAAGGGGTTAAGCTAAAGGCAAAAGATGCAGTGTAAGGAGTTTTGATGTTCAAGGTTGATACCCTAGACCATAGTGACCCTAAGGTCAGCGTGACCAGGGCACTCAGCTATCTGTAAATACCACAGTAGCTGCTGTCAACACTGTATCTTTGCTTAGTGATTACTAATTGATTGAGGACATGGATTCACTAGCTATAATCTAAGTTATATTCTGCTAAAAGGAACACTTAAAGGGAAAGGAGAAAGGTTTTAAAGGTGAGGTAGATTATGGTGTATTCATTTCCATATCAACAACCGGTTTTGACTTCTTGGAGTCTTCCTCAGGTAAATGTCATGCATATAAACAGATCTATCTGAACACATTTTATAGCAGATATCCCTGCATGTCAATTTGGGTGGGGGCTGACAGATCTATTCGTCAGACACACCCAGATACTCAGATATGTAGGAATTTGCACTCTGAGGAATCTAACAAAATTCATATACCAAATAAATTTTATACACAAGTTTTTTTTTTTTTTTTCCCCTTTTCTTTTTTTCCCAACACAAGGAAGAAAAAAGGGTTAAAAAATTCCACACTAAAAAAAAAAAATTACACACAAATTCTTCACTAAAATGATTTTTTCTTTTCTAAAAACACTATAAATATAATTATACTATATATAAATGTATTTTAAAATGTTATTAAACATACTAAAGTGTGATTTCATACTAAAATGTAAAATCCTACAAACATATACAGTTACATTATAACAAAAAAAAAAAAAACACTTCCTTTTTTCATATTGGGACTATTTCCAAATGCCAAATACAAATTTTCGAAATTTCATTCATATCAAAACTAAAAAAACTAATATGCAATTTTGTACCTGTCAATTTATTTGCTTTGTACATCATATACCTTCTATAACATCATTTAATCCATCTGGGTATAATGTACCCAGACGGAAGATCCAATATGATTCTTTCCAGTTTAACTTTTGTACTCTATTAGTACAATTCACAGGTATTTGCTCCAACGGGGTTACAGAAATATTGAATGTTTCATTATGCTTCAAACATAAATGCTGGGATGAGCTCTGTTTTAAAAGCCATTTTTAGTATTGTGTCTGTGGCGATTCATACGGGATCGTAAGGACTGGATAGTCCGACCCACGTATTGCAGGCCACAGGCACAGGTAATAACATATATCACAAAATCACTATCACACGTTAGTTTTTGTGTGATCGCTAGGGTTGAGCGAAACGGGTCGATCATTTTCAAAAGTCGCCGACTTTTGGCTAAGTCGGCGTCTCATGAAACCCGATCCGACCCCTGTGCTTGTCGGCCATGCGGTACGCGACTTTCGCGCCAAAGTCGCGTTTCAATGACGCGAAAAGCGCCATTTCTCAGCCAATGAAGGTGAACGCAGAGTGTGGGCAGCGTGATGACATAGATCCTGGTCCCCACCATCTTAGAGAAGGGCATTGCAGTGATTGGCTTGCTGTCTGCGGCGTCACAGGGGCTATAAAGGGGCGTTCCCGCCGACCGCCATCTTACTGCTGCTGATCTGAGCTTAGGGACAGGTTGCTGCCGCTTCATCAGAAGCAGGGAGAGCGTTAGGCAGGGTCCACTAACCACCAAACCGCTTGTGCTGCAGCGATTTCCACTGTCCAACACCACCTTCGGTGTGCAGGAACAGTGGAAGCTATTTTTTTTTTTTTTTCCCCTCAGCGCTGTAGCTCATTGGGCTGCCCTAGAAGGCTCCGTGATAGCTGTATTGCTGTGTGTACGCCACTGTGGAAACCAACTGCTTTTTTCAAAGCACATATCCTCTTGTTCCTTCCTTTCTGCACAGCTATCTTTTTTGTTTGTCCACACTTTTTATTTAATTTGTGCATCAGTCCACTCCTATTGCTGCCTGCCATACCTGGCTTACATTACTGCAGGGAGATAGTAATTGTAGGACAGTTTTTTTTTTTTTTTTGATTTTTTTTTGGGGGAGATTAAGATTGGCATTTCTGCTACAGTGCCATCCCTGTGTGTGCCATCTCTCACTGAGTGGGCCATAGAAAGCCTATTTATTTTTTCCGTGATTTGTGTTCTAAAATCTACCTCAACACAGAAACACTACATCAATCAGTGGGAGAAAAATATTGGCCTCAGTCAGGGCTTGTGTGCCACTGCTGTGTGTGCGCTATCTCTCATTCAGTGGGCTATAGCAAGCCTATTTTTTTTTTTTTTTTTTTTTTAATATTATTTGGTTTCAAAAGTCTCCCTGAAAAAAAAAAAAAACCTAAAAAAACAGTGGGAGAGTAATATTGCCCTTTCAGCTTGTGTGCCAGTCTTGACTCCTGGGTGTGCCACCTCTCTCCCTTTCATTCAGTGGGCCATAGAAAGCCTATTTATTTTTTTTTTTAAATATTATTGGGTTTCTAAAGTCTCCCTGAAAAAACAAAAAAAACCTAAAAAAACAGTGGGAGAGTAATATTGCCCTTTCAGCTTGTGTGCCAGTCTTGACTCCTGGGTGTGCCACCTCTCTCCCTCTCATTCAGTGGGCCATAGAAAGCCTTTTTTTTTTTTTAAAATATTATTGGGTTTCTAAAGTCTCCCTGAAAAAACAAAAAATACATAAAAAAACAGTGGGAGAGTAATATTGCCCTTTCAGCTTGTGTGCCAGTCTTGACTCCTGGGTGTGCCACCTCTCTCCCTTTCATTCAGTGGGCCATAGAAAGCCTATTTATTTTTTCCGTGATTTGTGTTCTAAATTCTACCTCAACACAAAAACACTACATCAATCAGTGGGAGAAAAATATTGGCCTCAGTCAGGGCTTGTGTGCCACTGCTGTGTGTGCTATCTCTCATTCAGTGGGCTATAGCAAGCCTATTTTTTTTTTTTTTTTTTTTTTTTAATATTATTTGGTTTCTAAAGTCTCCCTGAAAAAAAAAAAAAACCTAAAAAAACAGTGGGAGAGTAATATTGCCCTTTCAGCTTGTGTGCCAGTCTTGACTCCTGGGTGTGCCACCTCTCTCCCTCTCATTCAGTGGGCCATAGAAAGCCTATTTATTTTTTTTTTTAAATATTATTGGGTTTCTAAAGTCTCCCTGAAAAAACAAAAAATACATAAAAAAACAGTGGGAGAGTAATATTGCCCTTTCAGCTTGTGTGCCAGTCTTGACTCCTGGGTGTGCCACCTCTCTCCCTTTCATTCAGTGGGCCATAGAAAGCCTATTTTTTTTTTTTTAATATTATTTGGTTTCTAATTCTCCCTGAAAAAAAAAAAAAAACCTAAAAAAACAGTGGGAGAGTAATATTGCCCTTTCAGCTTGTGTGCCAGTCTTGACTCCTGGGTGTGCCACCTCTCTCCCTCTCATTCAGTGGGCCATAGAAAGCCTATTTATTTTTTTTTTTAAATATTATTGGGTTTCTAAAGTCTCCCTGAAAAAACAAAAAATACATAAAAAAACAGTGGGAGAGTAATATTGCCCTTTCAGCTTGTGTGCCAGTCTTGACTCCTGGGTGTGCCACCTCTCTCCCTTTCATTCAGTGGGCCATAGAAAGCCTATTTTTTTTTTTTTAATATTATTTGGTTTCTAATTCTCCCTGAAAAAAAAAAAAAAACCTAAAAAAACAGTGGGAGAGTAATATTGCCCTTTCAGCTTGTGTGCCAGTCTTGACTCCTGGGTGTGCCACCTCTCTCCCTCTCATTCAGTGGGCCATAGAAAGCCTATTTATTTTTTTTTTTAAATATTATTGGGTTTCTAAAGTCTCCCTGAAAAAACAAAAAATACATAAAAAAACAGTGGGAGAGTAATATTGCCCTTTCAGCTTGTGTGCCAGTCTTGACTCCTGGGTGTGCCACCTCTCTCCCTTTCATTCAGTGGGCCATAGAAAGCCTATTTTTTTTTTTTTAATATTATTTGGTTTCTAATTCTCCCTGAAAAAAAAAAAAAAACCTAAAAAAACAGTGGGAGAGTAATATTGCCCTTTCAGCTTGTGTGCCAGTCTTGACTCCTGGGTGTGCCACCTCTCTCCCTCTCATTCAGTGGGCCATAGAAAGCCTACTTATTTTTTTTTTTAAATATTATTGGGTTTCTAAAGTCTCCCTGAAAAAACAAAAAATACATAAAAAAACAGTGGGAGAGTAATATTGCCCTTTCAGCTTGTGTGCCAGTCTTGACTCCTGGGTGTGCCACCTCTCTCCCTTTCATTCAGTGGGCCATAGAAAGCCTATTTTTTTTTTTTTTTTAATATTATTTGGTTTCTAATTCTCCCTGAAAAAAAAAAAAAAAACTAAAAAAACAGTGGGAGAGTAATATTGCCCTTTCAGCTTGTGTGCCAGTCTTGACTCCTGGGTGTGTCACCTCTCTCCCTCTCATTCAGTGGGCCATAGAAAGCCTATTTATTTTTTTTTTTAAATATTATTGGGTTTCTAAAGTCTCCCTGAAAAAACAAAAAATACATAAAAAAACAGTGGGAGAGTAATATTGCCCTTTCAGCTTGTGTGCCAGTCTTGACTCCTGGGTGTGTCACCTCTCTCCCTCTCATTCAGTGGGCCATAGAAAGCCTATTTATTTTTTTTTTTAAATATTATTGGGTTTCTAAAGTCTCCCTGAAAAAACAAAAAATACATAAAAAAACAGTGGGAGAGTAATATTGCCCTTTCAGCTTGTGTGCCAGTCTTGACTCCTGGGTGTGCCACCTCTCTCCCTCTCATTCAGTGGGCCATAGAAAGCCTTTTTTTTTTTTGGTTTTTTTAATATTATTTGGTTTCTAAAGTCTCCCTGAAAAAAACAAAAAAAACATAAAAAACAGTGGGAGAGTAATATTGCCCTTTCAGCTTGTGCGCCAGTCTTGACTCCTGGTTGTGCCACCTCTCTCTCTCTAATTGTGGGCCATAGAAAGCCTTTTTTTTTTTTTTTTTTTATATTATTTGGTTTCTAAAGTCTCCCTGAAAAAAACAAAAAAAAACATAAAAAACAGTGGGAGAGTAATATTGCCCTTTCAGCTTGTGCGCCAGTCTTGACTCCTGGTTGTGCCACCTCTCTCTCTCTAATTGTGGGCCATAGAAAGCCTTTTTTTTTTTTTTAAATATTATTGGGTTTCTAAAGTCTCCCTGAAAAAACAAAAAATACATAAAAAAACAGTGGGAGAGTAATATTGCCCTTTCAGCTTGTGTGCCAGTCTTGACTCCTGGGTGTGCCACCTCTCTCCCTCTCATTCAGTGGGCCATAGAAAGCCTTTTTTTTTTTTGGTTTTTTTAATATTATTTGGTTTCTAAAGTCTCCCTGAAAAAAACAAAAAAAACATAAAAAACAGTGGGAGAGTAATATTGCCCTTTCAGCTTGTGCGCCAGTCTTGACTCCTGGTTGTGCCACCTCTCTCTCTCTAATTGTGGGCCATAGAAAGCCTTTTTTTTTTTTTTTTTTTATATTATTTGGTTTCTAAAGTCTCCCTGAAAAAAACAAAAAAAAACATAAAAAACAGTGGGAGAGTAATATTGCCCTTTCAGCTTGTGCGCCAGTCTTGACTCCTGGTTGTGCCACCTCTCTCTCTCTAATTGTGGGCCATAGAAAGCCTTTTTTTTTTTTTTAAATATTATTGGGTTTCTAAAGTCTCCCTGAAAAAACAAAAAATACATAAAAAAACAGTGGGAGAGTAATATTGCCCTTTCAGCTTGTGTGCCAGTCTTGACTCCTGGGTGTGCCACCTCTCTCCCTCTCATTCAGTGGGCCATAGAAAGCCTTTTTTTTTTTTGGTTTTTTTAATATTATTTGGTTTCTAAAGTCTCCCTGAAAAAAACAAAAAAAACATAAAAAACAGTGGGAGAGTAATATTGCCCTTTCAGCTTGTGCGCCAGTCTTGACTCCTGGTTGTGCCACCTCTCTCTCTCTAATTGTGGGCCATAGAAAGCCTTTTTTTTTTTTTTTTTTAATATTATTTGGTTTCTAAAGTCTCCCTGAGAAAAAAAAATAAATAAATTAGGTGGGAGATTAATATTGACATTAGTGCTTGAGTGACAGTCCTGCGTGTGTGTCATCTCTGTGATTTTGTGCCACAGAAAACAGAGTGTGTAACATTGTGCCTGATTTTCCTTGTGGTCTCACCAACCTGTTAAGGGATATTGAAATCATACTGAAGTTATAGCTCACCGTGTAAGTTGTTTGATAGCAACAAATAAAGTTACTTTGGTTAAGATTTTAAAACAATGAGGAAGTCTGGTGCAAGAGGTCGTCGTGGGCGTTCATTGTCAGCTGGTAATGATGGTAGTGGTAGTGGAGCATCAGGTGGTCGTGGGGATAAAAATATTCCACCTAAGTCTGGAGCTGTGGAGCCAGTTTCGTCGTCAGGCTACACAAGGCCTCGAACGCTCTCTTTTCTGGGAGTAGGAAAACCGCTTTTAAAGGCGGAGCAGCAACAGCAAGTTTTGGCTTACATTGCAGACTCAGCCTCTAGCTCTTTTGCCTCCTCTTCCGAAACTGGTAAATGTAAAAGCAGCGCGTCGCTTGTGGATGTTCACGGTCAGGGACAAGTCGCTTCCTTGTCCTCCTCAGCAAAAACTACAACAAGAGAGAAGGATGCAGCAGGCGACACAACGGGTCACTCCATGGAGCTCTTTACACATACCGTCCCTGGCTTAGAAAGTGAAACATTTAACAGGCCATGCCCATTACAAGTATATTCTGACATGGAGTGCACTGATGCACAGCCACAGCCAGAGTACTATGCTGCTCCTTTGACTCAGACCACCACATTGCCCTCTCAGGGTACAGATCCACAATCAGACCCTGATGAGACTATGTTGCCCCGCCACGAACGCTATACCACCGACCGACACAGTGACACAGACGAAGTTGCACACGAGCTCGAAGAGGAGGTAATAGATGACCCAGTTATTGACCCCGATTGGCAGCCATTGGGGGAACAGGGTGCAGGCGGCAGTAGTTCAGAAGCGGAGGTGGAGGAGGGGCCGCAGCAGGCATCAACATCGCAACAGGTTCCATCTGCCGGGCCCGTATCTGGACCAAAACGCGTGTCAAAGCCAAAACCTGTTGGAGCACAGCGTTGCCATCCGGTTAAAGCTCAGTCTGCAATCCCTGAAAAGGGATCAGAGTCTAGGAAGAGTGCAGTCTGGCATTTTTTTAAACAACATCCAACTGATCAGCGCAAAGTCATCTGTCAAAAATGTTCAACTAGCTTAAGCAGAGGTCAGAATCTGAAAAGTCTAAATACTAGTTGCATGCATAGACACTTAACCACCATGCATTCTCAAGCCTGGACTAACTACCAAACGTCCCTCAAGGTTGTAGCACCCTCGGCCAATGAAGCTAGTCAGCAACGCAACATCCCTTCCGTCACTGTAAGGCCACCATTTTCCGCACCACCGGCAGTATCTGTGCAGGTTTCTTTGCCAGCCAAAAGCAGTCAGGGTCAGGGAATCACCAGTTTTGTAGGAGGAAATATTGCATGTAGGGCACCGGCGGAAACAATACCGTCTCCAACCGTCTCTCAGTCTGCCATGTCCACCGGCACACCCGAAAGTTCCACGATCTACAGCTCTCCAGTCCAGCTCACCCTACATGAGACTCTGGTTAGAAAAAGGAAGTACTTATCCTCGCATCCGCGTACACAGGGTTTTAACGCCCACATAGCTAGACTAATCTCGTTAGAGATGATGCCCTACCGGTTAGTTGAAAGCGAAGCTTTCAAAGCCCTGATGGAGTACGCTGAACCACGATACGAGCTACCCAGTCGACACTTTTTTTCCAGAAAAGCCATCCCAGCCCTGCACCAGCATGTTAAACAGCGCATCGTCCATGCACTCAGGCAATCTGTGAGTACAAAGGTGCACCTGACTACAGATGCATGGACCAGTAGGCATGGCCAGGGACGTTATGTGTCCATCACGGCACACTGGGTGAATGTGGTGGATGCAGGGTCCACAGGCGACATCAATTTAGGGACAGTTGTGCCTAGCCCACGGTCTAGGAAACAGTTGGCTGTAGGCGTTCGCACCCCCTCCTCCTCCTCCTCGTCCTCCTGCAGAAGCTACAGCTCTTCCACAGAACGCAGTCGGCCAACCACTCCATCGGCAGATGACACTGTTGCACACCAGTTGTCCCATTATGGGCCAGCTACTGCCAAGCGTCAGCAGGCTGTATTGGCTATGAAGTGTTTGGGCGACAACAGACACACCGCGGAAGTTCTGTCCGAGTTCTTGCAACAAGAAACGCAGTCGTGGCTGGGCACAGTAGATCTTGAGGCAGGCAAGGTAGTGAGTGATAACGGAAGGAATTTCATGGCTGCCATCTCCCTTTCCCAACTGAAACACATTCCTTGCCTGGCTCACACCTTAAACCTGGTGGTGCAGTGCTTATTGAAAACTTATCCTGGGTTCTCCGACCTGCTCCTCAAAGTGCGTGCACTTTGCTCACATATCCGACGTTCGCCTGTACACGCCAGCCGTATGCAGACCTATCAGCGGTCTTTGAACCTTCCCCAGCATCGCCTAATCATAGACGTTGCAACAAGGTGGAACTCAACACTGCACATGCTTCAGAGACTGTGCGAACAGAGGCGTGCTGTTATTTATTTGTGGGAGGATACACGGGCAGGCAGTAGGATGGCAGACATGGAGTTGTCAGGTGTGCAGTGGTCGAAGATACAAGACATGTGTCAAGTCCTTCAGTGTTTTGAGGAATGCACACGGCTGGTTAGTGCAGACAACGCCGTAATAAGCATGAGCATCCCCCTAATGCGTCTGCTGATGCAAAGTTTGACGCACATAAAGGAGCAGGCGTCTGCACCAGAGGAAGAGGGAAGCCTTGATGACAGTCAGCCATTGTCTGGTCAGGGCAGTGTACAGGACGAGGTAGCGGGCGAAGAGGAGGTGGAGGACGAGGAGGATGATGGGGATGAGTATATTTTTAATGCGGAAACTTTCACGGGGGCACAGGAAATTGGTTGCGTGTCACGGCCGGGTTCTGGTTTTTTGAGGGACACAAGTGACGTAGATTTGCCTGCAACTGCCCCTCAACCAATCACAACCGGAGATTTGACAAGTGGAACTTTGGCCCACATGGCGGATTATGCCTTACGTATCCTACAAAGGGACACACGCATTACGAAAATGATGAACGATGACGATTACTGGTTGGCCTGCCTCCTTGATCCACGCTATAAAGGCAAATTGCAAAATATTATGCCACATGAGAACTTGGAACTAATATTAGCAACCAAACAATCAACTCTTGTTGACCGTTTGCTTCAGGCATTCCCAGCACACAGCGCACGTGATCGTTCTCACACGAGCTCCAGGGGGCAGCAGACTAGGAGTGTTAGGGGTGCACACATCAGAAGTGGCGTTGGACAGAGGGGTTTTCTGACCAGGTTGTGGAGTGATTTTGCTATGACCGCAGACAGGACAGGTACTGCTGCATCAATTGAAAGTGACAGGAGACAACATTTGTCCAGTATGGTTACTAACTATTTTTCATCCCTTATCGATGTTCTCCCTCAACCGTCATTCCCATTTGATTACTGGGCCTCCAAATTAGACACCTGGCCAGAATTGGCAGAATATGCATTGCAGGAGCTTGCTTGCCCGGCAGCAAGTGTCCTATCAGAAAGAGTATTCAGTGCTGCAGGGTCAATATTAACCGAAAAAAGGACTCGTCTGGCTACCCAAAATGTTGACGATCTAACATTCATTAAAATGAACCACAACTGGATTTCAAAATCTTTTGCCCCACCTTGCCCGGCCGACACCTAGCTTTCCTATGAAAAGCTCTTGCCTGTGAATTACTTTTCTAATGTCTAATTTGCTGCTGCAGATTGTACAGCATACGACATGTTTACACCTCCCTAAATGGCCAAACTCCCCACACGGGGCCGTGGTATCGCGACTTGGCGCAAGCACCCGTGAGACTGCTGTTTGTCTGAAGAGGTGGGTGTGCTCGCTTTTGGTTGACGGCATTGCTACTGGGTCCCTCATAGTACAATGTAGTGTCTCTGGCGGTGGTGGTGCGCACCCAACGTCAGACACACCGTTGTAACATGAGTGGCCCTGGGGCGGTCCCGCCGGCCTCAAGAGAGTTCCCCCCTACCCCAGCTCAAACTGGGCTCTACTACGTGCAAAATTATGTCGCACAGCTCCACCAATCTTTAGTCTATTCGCTGACATCATTCAATGTCTGGCACTGACAATACAAATTTGTAGACATCTATGATGCAACTTAAAGTAGTCTGTGTCTGTGTCCTATATTGGCACCATTAAATAGTTACTGCCAAATTACTATGTCAGAAACACAGCAGATGAGCCCACCCCTGTACCTAAGTATGCCATCTTTTTTTTTGTTTTGGTTGTTTTGCGAGACATTAACATCTATTTATATTTTGGGAGTACTGGGACAGACACTCCTTGCACTACTCCTCCACTCAGCACCAAGCTGCCTGCCCGTGTATCCATGTAACCGCTGTAAAACTGCCATGAGCCTATTGTTTGTTATTTTAGGCCTTTGATAGCCTGTCTGCGGTCCCTACTCCTCCACTGACCACCAAGCTGCCTGCCCGTGTATCCATGTAACCGCTGTAAAACTGCCATGAGCCTATTGTTTGTTATTTTAGGCCTTTGAAGCCTTTCTGCGCTCCCTCCTTCCACTAGTCCTCCACTGACCAGACCACTGCTGCCCGTGTACCCCTGGAACCAATTTTAAAGTGCCTACAGCCAGCCCATTTTATTGTGTTAGGCCTTCGAAGCCTGTCTGCGGTCCCTCCTTCCACTAGGCCTCCACTGACCAGACCACTGCTGCCCGTGTACCCCTGGAACCAATTTTAAAGTGCCTACAGCCAGCCCATTTTATTGTGTTAGGCCTTCGAAGCCTGTCTGCGGTCCATACTTCCACTAGTCCTCCACTGACCAGACCACTGCTGCCCGTGTACCCCTGGAACCAATTTTAAAGTGCCTACAGCCAGCCCATTTTATTGTGTTAGGCCTTCGAAGCCTGTCTGCGGTCCATACTTTAAATACTCCTCCACTCACCACCAAGCTGCCTGCCCGTGTATCCATGTAACCGCTGTAAAACTGCCATGAGCCTATTGTTTGTTATTTTAGGCCTTTGATAGCCTGTCTGCGGTCCCTACTCCTCCACTGACCACCAAGCTGCCTGCCCGTGTATCCATGTAACCGCTGTAAAACTGCCATGAGCCTATTGTTTGTTATTTTAGGCCTTTGAAGCCTTTCTGCGCTCCCTCCTTCCACTAGTCCTCCACTGACCAGACCACTGCTGCCCGTGTACCCCTGGAACCAATTTTAAAGTGCCTACAGCCAGCCCATTTTATTGTGTTAGGCCTTCGAAGCCTGTCTGCGGTCCCTCCTTCCACTAGGCCTCCACTGACCAGACCACTGCTGCCCGTGTACCCCTGGAACCAATTTTAAAGTGCCTACAGCCAGCCCATTTTATTGTGTTAGGCCTTCGAAGCCTGTCTGCGGTCCATACTTCCACTAGTCCTCCACTGACCAGACCACTGCTGCCCGTGTACCCCTGGAACCAATTTTAAAGTGCCTACAGCCAGCCCATTTTATTGTGTTAGGCCTTCGAAGCCTGTCTGCGGTCCATACTTTAAATACTCCTCCACTCACCACCAAGCTGCCTGCCCGTGTATCCATGTAACCGCTGTAAAACTGCCATGAGCCTATTGTTTGTTATTTTAGGCCTTTGATAGCCTGTCTGCGGTCCCTACTCCTCCACTGACCACCAAGCTGCCTGCCCGTGTATCCATGTAACCGCTGTAAAACTGCCATGAGCCTATTGTTTGTTATTTTAGGCCTTTGAAGCCTTTCTGCGCTCCCTCCTTCCACTAGTCCTCCACTGACCAGACCACTGCTGCCCGTGTACCCCTGGAACCAATTTTAAAGTGCCTACAGCCAGCCCATTTTATTGTGTTAGGCCTTCGAAGCCTGTCTGCGGTCCCTCCTTCCACTAGGCCTCCACTGACCAGACCACTGCTGCCCGTGTACCCCTGGAACCAATTTTAAAGTGCCTACAGCCAGCCCATTTTATTGTGTTAGGCCTTCGAAGCCTGTCTGCGGTCCCTCCTTCCACTAGGCCTCCACTGACCAGACCACTGCTGCCCGTGTACCCCTGGAACCAATTTTAAAGTGCCTACAGCCAGCCCATTTTATTGTGTTAGGCCTTCGAAGCCTGTCTGCGGTCCATACTTCCACTAGTCCTCCACTGACCAGACCACTGCTGCCCGTGTACCCCTGGAACCAATTTTAAAGTGCCTACAGCCAGCCCATTTTATTGTGTTAGGCCTTCGAAGCCTGTCTGCGGTCCCTCCTTCCACTAGGCCTCCACTGACCAGACCACTGCTGCCCGTGTACCCCTGGAACCAATTTTAAAGTGCCTACAGCCAGCCCATTTTATTGTGTTAGGCCTTCGAAGCCTGTCTGCGGTCCATACTTTAAATACTCCTCCACTCAGCACCAAGCTGCCTGCCCGTGTATCCATGTAACCGCTGTAAAACTGCCATGAGCCTATTGTTTGTTATGTTAGGCCTTTGATAGCCTGTCTGCGGTCCCTACTTTAAATACTCCTCCACTCACCACCTAGCTGCCTGTGTATCCATGTAACCGATGTAAAACTGCCATGACTGCCTACTGTTTGTTATTTTAGGCCTTTGATAGCCTGTCTGCGGCCCCTACTTGCAATACTCCTCCACTGACCACAATGCTGCCTGGAGTGCCTGCCTGTGTATCCATGTAACCGATGTAAAACTGCCATGACTGCCTACTGTTTGTTATTTTAGGCCTTTGATAGCCTGTCTGCAGCCCCTACTTGCAATACTCCTCCACTGACCACACCAATGCTGCCCGTGTACCCCTGGAACCTATTTAAAAGTTCATAGAGCCTAGTTATATATTTTATTTACTATTAATAAGGCCATGATGGACTACGCTGTACCACGCTACAAGCTAACCAGTCGACACTTCTTTTGCGAGAAAAGCCATCCCAACCCTCCACCAGCATGTAGAAGACCGCATTGTCCATGCACTCTGGCAATCTGTGAGTACAAAGGTGCACCTGACAACAGACGCATGGACCTGTAGGCATGGCCACGGAAGATTACGTGTCCATTACGGCGCAATGGGTTAATGTGGTGGATGCATGGTCCACAGGGGACAGCCTACTAAGTCTGTCTGCAGTCCCTAATTCAAATTGTCCTCCACTGTCTAAATCGGAACTTCCACCTTCTGGCTTTCGGCCTATAGTATCAGAAATTAAACTGCATTTGGCCTTCAACTTTGGTTAGGGCCTACTAACGGCTTCTGCCCCTCCCTGGTGTTGCCCTCAACTAAATAAAGCTGAGCTTCAACCTTCCGGCTCTCATTATGTGGTTTAAAAAAAAAAAATGGTGGTTAGGGCCTACTAACGGCTTCTGCCCCTCCCTGGTGTTGTCCTCAACTAAATAAAGCTGAGCTTCAACCTTCCGGCTCTCATTAAGTGGTTTTAAAAAAAAAATGGTGGTTAGGGCCTACTAACGGCTTCTGCCCCTCCCTGGTGTTGTCCTCAACTAAATAAAGCTGAGCTTCAACCTTCCGGCTCTCATTATGTGGTTTAAAAAAAAAAAATGGTGGTTAGGGCCTACTAACGGCTTCTGCCCCTCCCTGGTGTTGTCCTCAACTAAATAAAGCTGAGCTTCAACCTTCCGGCTCTCATTAAGTGGTTTTAAAAAAAAAATGGTGGTTAGGGCCTACTAACGGCTTCTGCCCCTCCCTGGTGTTGTCCTCAACTAAATAAAGCTGAGCTTCAACCTTCCGGCTCTCATTATGTGGTTTTAAAAAAAAAAATGGTGGTTAGGGCCTACTAACGGCTTCTGCCCCTCCCTGGTGTTGTCCTCAACTAAATAAAGCTGAGCTTCAACCTTCCGGCTCTCATTATGTGGTTTAAAAAAAAAAAATGGTGGTTAGGGCCTACTAACGGCTTCTGCCCCTCCCTGGTGTTGTCCTCAACTAAATAAAGCTGAGCTTCAACCTTCCGGCTCTCATTATGTGGTTTAAAAAAAAAAAATGGTGGTTAGGGCCTACTAACGGCTTCTGCCCCTCCCTGGTGTTGTCCTCAACTAAATAAAGCTGAGCTTCAACCTTCCGGCTCTCATTATGTGGTTTTAAAAAAAAAAATGGTGGTTAGGGCCTACTAACGGCTTCTGCCCCTCCCTGGTGTTGTCCTCAACTAAATAAAGCTGAGCTTCAACCTTCCGGCTCTCATTAAGTGGTTTTAAAAAAAAAATGGTGGTTAGGGCCTACTAACGGCTTCTGCCCCTCCCTGGTGTTGTCCTCAACTAAATAAAGCTGAGCTTCAACCTTCCGGCTCTCATTATGTGGTTTAAAAAAAAAAAATGGTGGTTAGGGCCTACTAACGGCTTCTGCCCCTCCCTGGTGTTGTCCTCAACTAAATAAAGCTGAGCTTCAACCTTCCGGCTCTCATTAAGTGGTTTTAAAAAAAAAATGGTGGTTAGGGCCTACTAACGGCTTCTGCCCCTCCCTGGTGTTGTCCTCAACTAAATAAAGCTGAGCTTCAACCTTCCGGCTCTCATTAAGTGGTTTTAAAAAAAAAAAAAATGGTGGTTAGGGCCTACTAACGGCTTCTGCCCCTCCCTGGTGTTGTCCTCAACTAAATAAAGCTGAGCTTCAACCTTCCGGCTCTCATTATGTGGTTTTAAAAAAAAAATGGTGGTTAGGGCCTACTAACGGCTTCTGCCCCTCCCTGGTGTTGTCCTCAACTAAATAAAGCTGAGCTTCAACCTTCCGGCTCTCATTAAGTGGTTTTAAAAAAAAAAAAAATGGTGGTTAGGGCCTACTAACGGCTTCTGCCCCTCCCTGGTGTTGTCCTCAACTAAATAAAGCTGAGCTTCAACCTTCCGGCTCTCATTAAGTGGTTTTAAAAAAAAAATGGTGGTTAGGGCCTACTAACGGCTTCTGCCCCTCCCTGGTGTTGTCCTCAACTAAATAAAGCTGAGCTTCAACCTTCCGGCTCTCATTAAGTGGTTTTAAAAAAAAAATGGTGGTTAGGGCCTACTAACGGCTTCTGCCCCTCCCTGGTGTTGTCCTCAACTAAATAAAGCTGAGCTTCAACCTTCCGGCTCTCATTAAGTGGTTTTAAAAAAAAAAAAAATGGTGGTTAGGGCCTACTAACGGCTTCTGCCCCTCCCTGGTGTTGTCCTCAACTAAATAAAGCTGAGCTTCAACCTTCCGGCTCTCATTAAGTGGTTTTAAAAAAAAAATGGTGGTTAGGGCCTACTAACGGCTTCTGCCCCTCCCTGGTGTTGTCCTCAACTAAATAAAGCTGAGCTTCAACCTTCCGGCTCTCATTATGTGGTTTTAAAAAAAAAAATGGTGGTTAGGGCCTACTAACGGCTTCTGCCCCTCCCTGGTGTTGTCCTCAACTAAATAAAGCTGAGCTTCAACCTTCCGGCTCTCATTATGTGGTTTAAAAAAAAAAAATGGTGGTTAGGGCCTACTAACGGCTTCTGCCCCTCCCTGGTGTTGTCCTCAACTAAATAAAGCTGAGCTTCAACCTTCCGGCTCTCATTAAGTGGTTTTAAAAAAAAAATGGTGGTTAGGGCCTACTAACGGCTTCTGCCCCTCCCTGGTGTTGTCCTCAACTAAATAAAGCTGAGCTTCAACCTTCCGGCTCTCATTATGTGGTTTAAAAAAAAAAAATGGTGGTTAGGGCCTACTAACGGCTTCTGCCCCTCCCTGGTGTTGTCCTCAACTAAATAAAGCTGAGCTTCAACCTTCCGGCTCTCATTAAGTGGTTTTAAAAAAAAAATGGTGGTTAGGGCCTACTAACGGCTTCTGCCCCTCCCTGGTGTTGTCCTCAACTAAATAAAGCTGAGCTTCAACCTTCCGGCTCTCATTAAGTGGTTTTAAAAAAAAAAAAAATGGTGGTTAGGGCCTACTAACGGCTTCTGCCCCTCCCTGGTGTTGTCCTCAACTAAATAAAGCTGAGCTTCAACCTTCCGGCTCTCATTATGTGGTTTTAAAAAAAAAATGGTGGTTAGGGCCTACTAACGGCTTCTGCCCCTCCCTGGTGTTGTCCTCAACTAAATAAAGCTGAGCTTCAACCTTCCGGCTCTCATTAAGTGGTTTTAAAAAAAAAAAAAATGGTGGTTAGGGCCTACTAACGGCTTCTGCCCCTCCCTGGTGTTGTCCTCAACTAAATAAAGCTGAGCTTCAACCTTCCGGCTCTCATTAAGTGGTTTTAAAAAAAAAATGGTGGTTAGGGCCTACTAACGGCTTCTGCCCCTCCCTGGTGTTGTCCTCAACTAAATAAAGCTGAGCTTCAACCTTCCGGCTCTCATTAAGTGGTTTTAAAAAAAAAATGGTGGTTAGGGCCTACTAACGGCTTCTGCCCCTCCCTGGTGTTGTCCTCAACTAAATAAAGCTGAGCTTCAACCTTCCGGCTCTCATTAAGTGGTTTTAAAAAAAAAAAAAATGGTGGTTAGGGCCTACTAACGGCTTCTGCCCCTCCCTGGTGTTGTCCTCAACTAAATAAAGCTGAGCTTCAACCTTCCGGCTCTCATTAAGTGGTTTTAAAAAAAAAATGGTGGTTAGGGCCTACTAACGGCTTCTGCCCCTCCCTGGTGTTGTCCTCAACTAAATAAAGCTGAGCTTCAACCTTCCGGCTCTCATTAAGTGGTTTTAAAAAAAAAAAAAATGGTGGTTAGGGCCTACTAACGGCTTCTGCCCCTCCCTGGTGTTGCCCTCAACTAAATAAAGCTGAGCTTCAACCTTCTGCTCCAAATTACCATTTTAAAAAATGCAATAGGCTTTTCCGGCCTACTAAAGGTGTCTGCCCCTCCCTGGTGTTGTCCTCAACTGAACAAAGCTGAGCTTCCACATTCTGGCTTTCGCCCTATACTATCAGATATTAAACTGCATTTGGCCTACTAGTGTGGTTAGGCCCTTGAAACAGTGTCTGCTGCTCTTGGGTTTGCTACTCCACTGAACAAAGCAATGCCGCCTGTTTAGTCCTGTTACCAATTTTGAACTGCATGTAGCCTACTTTATTCTTTGGCCCTATATCTGTTTCCTCCTCATCCTGCCCATTGCCCAGCCACTGCTAAATGAGTCTGCTGGTACATTGACCTAGACCACTACATTCCCCTTGTACTCTACACAGCCAGAATCTGTCCCTGCTGAAAGTAAGGTTCCCCTTCCCGCATGTTATACCACCTTACACAGGGACAAAGAGGAAGGTGCAGATGAAAGTGCAGGTTCCTTCATCAGGTGGGGGGGCATACTCGTTGGCGACGTCACTGGCACAGGGCCCCTCAGAGTACGCAAAAGTGTCGCTGCTGGTGGGAGGCGCCCCCGCCATGCAAACACACCGCCGTACTTTGAGGGGCCCTGTGCCAGTGGCAATGCGAACGAGTGGGCCCCCCCTGCTTGCTCAGGATCACAGCACTTGCAACTTTTAAATACTTACCTTTCCCTGCAACACCGCCGTGACGTAGTCCGCATTTCCTGGGCCCACGAAAAACTTGAGCCAGCCCTACTCCCCCCACAACTTTCCCCCAATTCCCTATGCCCAACTATTATTATACAGTTAATTAAGATTGGCAAGCTTCAGAAACAAGAATGGATGTTTTTGGCATTAAAATGGGCACTGTAGGTGTTTTCCTGGCCTCCACTCACTGCCGACTATGCTTCCCCATTGACTTGCATTGGGTTTCGTGTTTCGGTCGATCCCCGACTTTTAGCGATAATCGGCCGACTGCACTCGACTCGACTCTGGACAAAATCGGGTTTCCCAAAACCCTACTCGATCTTAAAAAAATGAAAGTCGCTCAACCCTAGTGATCGCTATGGTTTCACCCGTACTATACAACGTGATGTGATGAGTCATATGGGTGATAATTTTGCAGGTACAACATTTTCGGGAACCACATCGATAAATACCCGGTTTGGAAGCATCCGTTTTGTTTATCCTAATTTTTTCTTTTCTCTTTATACATTCACGTTCCTCATCTTTGGTCATTCTGAGATTACTAGGGGCAATTATACCCTTCACTGTTTGGCCCCTACGAAAAGTAATATTGGGTTTGTCTGGTAAAAGTTTTTTCAAAAATGTATCTTTTTACAATAAGTACCAATATTTATTTAAAATGTTTCTTGTCTCTGTATTACTACTATTAAAAGCAGTGATAAAATTATACTGCCAGTGCCACCCATCTTTTTTTCTATCCTTATTATTTTTGTTTTTATTAGTTATCTGTTCAGGTTTTTCTCCTCCTTCCTTAGTTATCCCCTCTTCCACTTCCTTATTTTTATTCTCTCTGGATAAGCACTCCTGCTGAGTTCTTTCTGGATTGGTTCTATATGCTGCCATGATTAATCGCTTTGGATATTTCTTATCCATAAACCTATCGATCAAAATTTTCGATTGTTCCACATAATCTTTCTTATTTGTATTATTTCTCCTGATTCGACAGAACTGGCTATAAGGAATGTTTTGCTTCCATTTTTGGTGGTGTGCGCTCCGATAATCGAGGAAACCATTGGTGTCAGTTTTCTTGAAGTAAGTTCTAGTGCAAATTTTTTTTGTTTTTATGAGATATTTCTAGATCAAGAAAATTTATTTTTTCTTTATTAACCTGTGCGAAAAAAGTGATACCCCAGTCATTCCTGTTTAATGCCACAATAAATTCTTGAGCTTCAACTGCAGTGCCTTTCCAGAATATAATTAAATCGTCAATGAAGCGCCGATAATATAATATATTGTTACAGTAAGGTTGCTGACATAAGGGGGAAGAGGCCTCGAAGCACCCCATGAAAAGATTCACGAAACTTGGGGCTACCCGAGTCCCCATCGCGGTGCCAAGCCGCTGTATATACAATTGCCCCTGGAAAGTAAAAAGGTTGTGTTCCAATATGAATTTTAGACCCATTATTAAAAATTGTCTCTGATGTTCTGGCATATCAATTACCTCATTCAAATAATGTGAAACTGAATTTATTCCCAATCTATGATCAATATTGGAGCAAAGAGCGTGTACGTCTAAAGTTATGCATGACATTATACCTGAGGAAGACTCCAAGAAGTCGAAACCGTGTGTATTTTAGTTTGATATAAAAATCATCCTTGAATCAGAATATCGAGTTCTATCATCATCCTTCAAGAGCACATATTGCTGGGAAAAGCTTACAAATATAATAATAGCATATATGCTCAAACAGGGTGTGGAGGAAACATATGGTATGCTGAGGAGCAAAGGAGAAATGCGTTACATCCCTGGTGCTGCCTATGATATATCAAAGTAATGATAACCTATAAGGTAGATTCCATGATCCTATATCTCTCCATGGAATAAAGTGCCATAGTGCAAACCAGCATAGTAATAGTCATCTAATAACATCAAGCAGCATACCCATATATATGGATGATTCTCCCTGTTCCACAAGTGACCCCCTGACGCACGTTTCACAGTCAGCTTTCTCAAAAGGGGTTTAGCTATTGATCGCTCTCACAGATTTAAATAGGGCATACACCGGAAATGTACTCGGCTTGTCAGCGCACGCGCCCCTAGGGCCAAGCTCCAATGTCTCCGGCGGCCGTCACAGCAGCGCGCGCATAGGGCGGAAGTCCGCCAATTGACGTCACATAGTATGCGTGCGCAGCTACAATTGATAGCCATCCAGGGAACAGAGAAGCGAAAGGTCCGAGACGCGCGTGCGCACAGCCTACGGCCATCCCACCGAAGACCATGGACGTCGCCATCTTGTCGGGGATAATAGGTAACCGAGTGATGCAACTCGGAGATACCACCGTGAATACTTATAAGGGTAAAGTGCCAAACCTTAACCTAATAAAAATATACAAGACAATACATATGATGGCTGAAGTGAAAAACGGGCAGTAACTTAAAAAATTGCCCTTAAAGTGCATGTGTGCATAAAGGTGCATGAATCAGAGAAATCACCATAGATAATAATATATAAATAATGACGCGATGGAAGAAAGACGAATCCTTTTCATCCATAGACGAGTGCAAGCCCAAACAATCCGACAGACAGGTCTCATAGTGACAGGCAGAAACCGGTGTTACGACCCCATATAACTGTAATAACTATAAAATAAGACAAACAAAAATTACAAATTAAAAACAATATAAAATCAAGAGCATGAAGGAGAATCAATGGAGAGAGGATATAACTAGATATACATCAGTACAGAAAAAACATCCATACTATAATTCTAAATCGAAGTCACACTGCAGAGGGCGAAGAGATAGTGGAACACGGCAATATTCAGCTCAAACCCTGGACAATATATCATAAGAAGGGGACAAAACTTAGTTGTTCATTTAATCCCTTGGGGGACATGGTATCAAGGGTGACAATCCACCTGCACTCACATTGTGCAAGCAGTTGTTTTAGATTGCCACCCCTGATGCCCCCATGGATTTTATCAATCCCCCTTACCTTTAAACCACTGGGATTGGATCCATGATGCGTCCGGAAGTGTCTCGGCAAAGTTTTTAATGTGGAGACATCCAGTGCCTCCCTTGCAGCCACAATATCGCAGACGTGTTCGCGTGTCCTAACTTTCAATTCCCTAGATGTAAGACCGATATAAATAAGGGAGCAGGGACAGGTGGCATAATAAACCACATAAGTGGTATTACAAGAAATGTATTCATGGATTTTGTATTCCCTGCCCCCATCAGATGATTTAAAGGTCCTACATCTTAGGATGTTAAGACACGTGACACACGACCCGCAGGGAAAGCAGTCAAGTCTGGAGTTGGCTTTGGCAAAAAAAGTATTATGTTTGGCCACATAGTGGCTCTTAACCAAATTGTCTCTAAGGCTCCTTCCTCTGCGTTGTATCATACATGGGGCTGAAGACAAATGTTTTGCCAGGACACCATCCGTCAGTAAAACCGGCCACTGTTTGGCCAGGATATCACGGATCCGATCCCAGCGGCAGTTGGCAGTAGAGATGAATCTTGTCTCAGAATCTCTTTACCTATTGATTTTCCTAGATGGTACCAATAGGTCTTCTGTACGGGTCTGTTTAGCTCATTTGTAGCTTGCCCTAATGCACCGGTGACTGTACCCCCTGGCCTTAAACCTATCAGAGAGTGTCGCGGACTGCCCCTCAAAGTGGGCAACTGTAGCGCAGATACACCTATTCCTCAAGAATTGGCCAACTGGGATGGCCTTGATCACTGAATAATTGTGTGCCGAGGAGGCGTGAAGTAGGGAATTGACCGCTGTCTCTTTCCGATAGAGATCCGTCTCAATAGAGCCATCCTCGGCCACACAAAGAGTAATGTCCAAAAAATGAATCTGAGTTCTATCCCAAACATATGTAAACTTTAAATTAAAACAATTTTGGTTTAGGTCCTGCATAAACTTGGTCAGGAGGGTCTCGTCACCGTTCCAAATCATGAGTACATCATCGATGTAACGAACCCAGCCCACTACCTGGTCAGCGGCATGTGCCCCGTCACCCTGGAAGATGGTTCTCTCCCTGTACTCCAAAAATAAATTAGCATAAGACGGGGCACATGCCGTGCCCATAGCTGTCCCCTGTGTTTGCAAAAAAAACTTGTCCTTAAATACAAAAAAATTGTGCGTTAAAATAAATTCTAATAGTTCCAAAATAAACTCCCAAAAATGTCCATCCCAGTTAGCCATCTTGAGGAAGAAGCGTGCTGCTTTCAGGCCATCATCATGCCTGATTGAGGTATAGAGCGACTCTATGTCGATGGTAACTAGGAGCATGCCTGCCTCGAGTGACAGACCATCGACCCTGGTAAGCACATCAGTAGTGTCTCTGACATAGGAGGGGAGTGTCTCCACAAGTGGTTTAAGATAATAATCTATAAATTTACACACATTGTCACACAACCCCCTATGCCAGAGACAATTGGTCTGCCAGGGGGATTAACAGCATCCTTGTGCACTTTGGGCAGTAAATAAAAAGTGGCAATTTTGGGGAATTTTGGTAGGAGGCCATCAGTCGCCAACTGAGAAATAAAACCACATATCAGATGTTACCCCATAATCCCATACAGTCTTTTGCAAGGGACTTGGAATCTATTCTATCATATGCTAACGAATCGGGTATTGTCTTGTATATTTTTATTAGGTTAAGGTTTTGCACTTTACCCTTATAAGTATTCACGGTGGTATCTCCGAGTTGTATCATTCGGTTACCTATTATCCCCAACAAGATGGCGACGTCCATGGTCTTCGGTGGGATGGCCGTAGGCTGTGCGCACGCGCGTCTCGGACCTTTCGCTTCTCTGTTCCCTGGATGGTTATCAATTGTAGCTGCGCACGCATACTATGTGACGTCAATTGGCGGACTTCGCCCTATGCGCGCGCTGCTGTGACGGCTGCCGGAGACATTGGAGCTTGGCCCTAGGGGCGCGTGCGCTGACAAGCCGAGTACATTTCCGGTGTATGCCCTATTTAAATCTGTGAGAGCGATCAATAGTTAAACCCCTTTTGAAAAAGCAGACCGCGAAACATGCGTCAGGGGGTCGCTTGTGGAACAGGGAGAATCATCCATATATATGGGTAAGCTGCTTGATGTTATTAGATGTCTGTTACTATGCTGGTTTGCACTATGGCACTTTATTTCATGGAGAAATATATGATCATGGAATCTACCTTATAGGTTATCATTACTTTGATATATCATAGGCAGCACCAAGGATGTAACGCATTTCTCCTTTGCTCCTCAGCATACCATATGTTTCCTCCACACCCTGTTTGAGCATATATGCTATTATTATATTTGTAAGCTGACACTATTGGTCATAATAAAATTTATATTTTATTAATATGATTGTTGGAATGTTTATACTCCGTTTCTCTGCCAAATCTACTCATCGTACCTTTACCAGATTTGCCCTCCATAGCCTCGCCTATAGCATTCGTGTAGCAAAAAAGTCTGGTGCAATGCTTCGGGACCTTCTCACCTAACATACTAGCTAGTACAGCAAAAGTTTGAAGCCAATTAAGAAAAGTCTTATGAATAAGCCGCCACTTCCACTTTTCTTCCTCTTATTTTTGCTCTCCTCATTCTTTCCCAAATCCAAATTACATTTTTCCAATGGGATGGAAAAAAATTACAAATACTCATCCTTCCAGATTTTTTCTTTCACATTCTTTTTGAAATGGGCTCCAAGGGGACATTTAAAACATAAGTAAACTTCCCATTTTGTCCTATCATCCAACTCTATCTTATCTCCCTCCTTATCTTTTTCAGATTGTACTGACACCGAAACCCCACTGCTATGCACACCTTCGATTTCTGCTTGATTATCATCTGCCCCAAAAATTCAGGCCCTTTCACCCAATCAGTAACTGGAGATCCCATTAAACCATTATTTGCCCAATCCAACTTTTCTAACAACTCCCACATGTTCCCTAACAAACGGCCGAAACTACCCGTTTCCGACTCCAAAGCAAACACACTATTCCCAGTAAAAGCAGTACACCGAGGGACACCTGGGTCCTGGCTAAAACCCACCTTGGGAGAAACTACATTAGGTGTGGACACACATAACATGGAATCATACTCACCCGGCTGCATGGAACCCACCAGCCAAAAAACTGGAATCCAGACGATGGCTCTCAGGGTGACCATATATTTCTCGGCATCTCAATCAGGGACTGCCTGGCACACCGCCTTGCTCAGACCCATCAATATGAACAGAGAGTGAACAGCAAGCTTGCCAACATCCAGGATCCGGAATCAGAAGGCAACATCTGTGAAGACTCTTGAGCCCCATGATCAGGGGGCGTTGCAGATGCAGGATCTCTTGCTGTCCAAGCACTCCCTCCAACAGAAGCATCGCCAGGGAGGACCACCGCCATCTTAGGTTATGAATAAGAAGTATCACTTCGAAATGAGTCAACAAGAACCCTGAATGTTTTTCTTGGGACTTTTCCTTGGATGATATAACTGCTCATGTGATGATGTGGATTTTTCTTTCAACAATGTTTTTATTGATGGAATAAACTTTACAACAATAAACCTTATCTGAAGTGCTGTAGTTGTCTTGTTGTAGCCTGAGACACTAGAGGTGGCAGGTTGAATCACATGACCGCCTGAGGCCACGCCCATCACCACCTGCCACTTGGAAAGATTTCTTCTACTTTGAGACCTGCGGCTTGGAGACGGAAAAAGGGGCAGACGGGCTCTGAAGGAGATGGTCCCTGAAAGGGCTCCCAAGACACTGCCGAGGCCTAGAAGATGCATCAGGGTAAAGTCTCTCAAGTGGTCTCACCCTGTATGCACGCCGTGAGGCCACTGAAACCGAAGCCTCAACACCAGCAGCTTGAACTCCCAGGATCTCCCGCATGTGAGCCTTGACAGCTGCTCCTTCCACGCCGCCTGCAGCATCCTTCAGCTGCTGAACAATGTCATGGATCGTAGCCATTTAGTCAGGGTAAGGAGACCAGAAAATGAGGGCACAGAACCTTTGCTCTTGGTGCCTCATGCCGATTGATAGCCCCCATTCTCAGACAAGATATAGGTCTGCTCTATTGTAAACAACCCCCTCCCTAAAAATCAACCTGTCTAAACTTTTGACCCCACAGAGCCAGAGTTTAACCATTATTAATTTAACCCTTGCTTGCCCTACAAAGCTAAGTCATGGGTCATTACGCCCATGACTCTGCTGTAGGCCTTGTTTTTTCTTTCCACAGACTAAATTTTGATTGCAAAAACAGGAGGCATACCAAACCATCCCCCAGTGGGGTGTCAAAAGTCCAACAGAAGATAGCTTCTATGTAAACTCATATTACATGCTACAAGGTATAACACATATGGTTGATTCATAAATAACAGAATAATCATAAATGATAAAGTAAAATGTAATTAAAAGTGGACATTTTGTAGTTCATATTATCAATTGATTAACTTTTAGTATTTTTTTGTTTCTGAGATACCCTATTTGTTGGATAGGAGAAGAGATATGGTTTAGAATATACTTACCACTATACTCGCTATGCCACAGTGTTATCCAAGTAGGAAGTAAAAAAAACACTAATCTGTGCAAATGAGACTGCAGGAGGCAAAAGAAGGACACCAGGGAGAGTGACTGTACATGAGAAGTGTAGCTTACCTTATAAGTAGCAGATTGGATTTTCATTTAGAAAAAGGCACAAATTAAATAATGAGCAAGCTGAAAATAAAAAAGGTCACTTTTAGAAACATTTGTAATCCAGAAAAAAAGGCTCAAAAGATATGATGAAATTGGCCTCAAGATTTTATTAAAACACTGCACCTAAAGAGATCAGAAGGAGGGATTGAATGTTCAACTTATAAAAAAAAATGTTGAAGAATGATTAAAAGCTTCACAGTGTATACATTGTAGTATTGTTTCCTCTTCATGTAAATATTCTGTATCTGTGTTCTTCAGCCATGTTTTGAATGCACAGGCTTGGTGTTTTTCCTCAGTATGATGGCGAAGTGGCAGATTGGTAAAAAAATCAGAACAACAATTTTGTTCATCAATTATAAAATGCTGCAACATGAGGAATTCTATAGCGGCCTTTGAAAAAAATTTGTCAAAAACAGGACATATAAATCAGCCAAAAGGAGCAGATGGAAAAGGTCTGAAAGCCAAGAAATAATAAGTATGGACAGCCTGTTACATTTGTTCAAATAGTGTAAAGTAAAAATAAAATTGGCTACAAAGAAACATACAGTGGGGAAAAGAAGTATTTGATACACTGACGAATTTGCAAGTTTTCCCACCTCCAAAGAATGGAGAGGTCTGTCATTTTTATCATAGGTACACTTCAACTATGAGAGACAGAATCTAAAAAATGAAAAATAGAATATCACATTGTATGATTTTATTGCATGTAATAAGTATTTGATCACCTACCAACCAGCAAGAATTCTAGCTCTCACAGACCTGTTTTGTTAATAAGCCCTCTTACTCTGCACTCATTACCTGCATTAATTGTTACCTGTTTGAACTTATTACCTGTATAAAAGATACCTGTCCACACACAACCACACTTCAACCACTCCACCATGGCCAAGACCAAAGAGCTTTCTAAGGACACCAGGGACAAAATTGTAGCCCGCACAATGCTGGGATAGGCTATAGGACAATAGGCAAGCAGCTTGGTGATAAGACAAAAACTGTTGGAGCAATTATTAGAAAATAGGAGAAACACAAGATAACTGTCAATCTTCCTCGGTCTGTGGCTCCATGCAGGATCTCGCCTCGTGGGGTAAGAATAATTTTGAGAAAAGCCAGGAATCAGCCCAAAACTGAATGGGAGGACCTGGTCAATGACATGAAGAGAGCTGGGACCACAGTCTCAAAAATTACTGTTAGAAACCATCATGGATTGAAATCCTGCAGGGCACGCAAGGTCCCCCTGCTCATGCCTGCACATGTCCAAGCTCATTTGATGTTTGTCATTGACCATCTGGATGATCCAGAGGAGGCACGGGAGAAGGTCATGCTGGCAGATGAGACCAAAATAAAAATATTGGTATCAACTCCACTCACCGTGTTGATGAGAAGGATGAGTACAACCCCAAGAACACCGTCCTAACCGTGAAGCATGGTGGGGAAATATCATACTTTGGGGCTGCTTTTCTGCAAAGGGGAATGGCGACTGCACCGTATTGAAGGGAGGATGAATGGGGTCATGTATAGCAAAATTTTGGCCAACAACCTCCTTCCCTCAGTAAGAGCATTGAAGATAGGTTGTGATTAGGTCTTCCAATGTGACAATGACCCAAAACAACAGCCAGGGCAACTAAGGAGTAGCTAGTAATAAGCATTTAAAAGACCTAGAGTGGCCTAGCCAGTCTCCAGACCTGAACTCAATAGAACATACTGTATGTATGCAGGAGTGGGCCAAAATCCCTGCTGCAGTGTGTGCAAAGTTGGTCAAGAACTACAGGAAACGTCTGACCTTTGTAATTGCAAACAAAGGTTTCTGTACCAAATATTAAGTTCTGTTTTTCTATTGTATCAAATAATTATTTCATGCAATAAAATGTAAATTAATTATGCAAAAATTATACAATGTCATTTTCTGGATTATTTTTTAAGATTCCGTCTCTCGCAGTTGAAGTGTACTTGAAATACAAATTACAGACCTGTCCATTCTTTGTAGATGGGAAAACTTGCAAATCAGCAGTATATCAAATGCTTGTTTTCCCCACTGTAAAAGGTTAAGAAACTGTAAAGTTATTACTTCAGAAACTGAATGCCTAGTAGACCTGGAAGAATTAAAGCTTGGATGCTGATTTTTTAAGGCAAAAGTTGTTCACACCAAATATTGATTTGATTTAGATTTCTCTTTTGTTCATTCACTTTGCGTTTGGTTAATTGATAAAGACTATTAATATGAAAACTATTGACTAGAGATAAGCGGATCAGGCAAACTTTGAATTTGTCTGTTCATGTAGAGTTTCCTGGGAAATTTGATTTGAAGAGAATTTATTCTCTGGTCTTGACCCTAGAGCATAATTAATATAAGAAGTAAAAGCTAATCCTTAAACTCACATTAATGCTCATATTTTGGGTGTCTCTGCTCCTGACCGGTGCCGGGTCAGGAGAGGTGAGCAGTGAGGTGAATATATGCATTTATATATATACTAGCTGAAGAGACCGCCGTTGCCCGGGCATAGTAACTAACTGTGGTTAGTTATAGCACCTCACTTCTCTCATGTTCCCATCACACCACTCTTTTTCCCCCTCACATCTCTCATTTTCAGCCTCACTCCTCTCATTTTCCCCCTCCTCTCATTCTCCCCTCTAAGGCCGGCGTCACACTTGGCGTAAGACAATACGGTCCGTATTTTACGGCCGTAATACGGCCATAATACGGAGAAATGTTCCCAAAATAGTGATCCGTAGGCAGGGTGTGTCAGCGTATTTTGCGCATGGCATCCTCCGTATGTAATCCGTATGGCATCCGTACTGCGATATTTTCTCGCAGGCTTGCAAAACCGACATCTAATGGATTTATGTGCTCAAATGTTCGGGAAAACATATATACAGTATATATATATGTCATTGAGACACACATATATACAGTTAGGTCCATATATATTTGGACAGAGACGACATTTTTCTAATTTTGGTTATAGACATTACCACAATGAATTTTAAGCAAAACAATTCAGATGCAGTTGAAGTTCAGACTTTCAGCTTTCATTTGAGGGTATCCACATTAAAATTGGATGAAGGGTTTAGGAGTTTCAGCTCTTAAACAAGTGCCACCCTGTTTTTAAAGGGACCAAAAGTAATTGGACAATTGACTCCAAGGCTATTTCATGGACAGGTGTGGGCAATCCCTTCGTCATATCATTCTCAGTTAAGCAGATAAAAGGCCTGGAGTTGATTTGAGGTGTGGTGCTTGCATTTGGAAGGTTTTGCTGTGAAGTAAACATGCGGTCAAAGGAGCTCTCCATGCAGGTGAAACAAGCCATCCTTAAGCTGCGAAAACAGAAAACAAAAACATCCGAGAAATTGCTACAATATTAGGAGTGGCAAAATCAACAGTTTGGTGCATCCTGAGAAAGAAAGAAAGCACTGGTGAACTCATCAATGCAAAAAGACCTGGGCGCCCACGTAAGACAACAGTGGGGGATGATCGCAGAATAATCTCCATGGTGAAGAGAAACCCCTTCACAACAGCCAACCAAGTGAACAATACACTCTCCAGGAGGTCGGCGTATCAATATCCAAATCTACCATAAAGAGAAGACTGCATGAAAGTAAATACAGAGGGTTCACTGCACGGTGCAAGCCACTCATAAGCATCAAGAATAAAAAGGCTAGACTGGACTTTGCTAAAAAAAACAACTAAAAAAGCCAGCACAGTTCTGGAAGAACATTCTTTGGACAGATGAAACCAAGATCAACCTCTACCAGAATGATGGAAAGAGAAAAGTATGGCGAAGGCTTGGTACAGCTCATGATCCAAAGCATACCACATCATCTGTAAAACACGGTGGAGGCAGTGTGATGGCTTGGGCATGCATGGCTGCCAGTGGCACTGGGTCACTAGTGTTTATTGATGATGTGACACAGGACAGAAGCAGCCGAATGAATTCTGAGGTATCCAGAGCCATACTGTGTGCTCAGATCCAGCCAAATGCAGCTAAACTGATTGGTCGTCGCTTCATACTACAGATGGACAACGACTCAAAACATAAAGCCAAAGCAACCCAGGAGTCTATTAAAGCAAAGAAGTGGAATATTCTTGAATGGCCAAGTCAGTCACCTGATCTCAACCCAATTGAGCAGCATTTCACTTGTTAAAGACTAAACTTCAGACAGAAAGGCCCACAAACAAACAGCAGCTGAAAACCACCGCAGTGAAGGCCTGGCAGAGCATCAAAAAGGAGGAAACACAGCGTCTGGTGATGTCCATGAGTTCAAGACTTCAGGCAGTCATTGCCAACAAAGGGTTTTCAACAAAGTACTAGAAATGAACATTTTATTTAAAATTATTGAATCTGTCCAATTACTTTTGGTCCCTTTAAAAACAGGGAGGCACATGTTAAGGAGTTGAAACTCCTAAACCCTTCATCCAATTTTAATGTGGATACCCCCAAATGAAAGCTGAAAGTCTGAACTTCAACTGCATCGGAATTGTTTTGTTTAAAATTCATTGTGGTAATGTCTATAACCAAAATTAGAAAAATGTTGTCTGTGTCCAAATATATATGGACCTAACTGTATATAGTCTGTATTTATATTTAATTCAGCGCGATATCTGTGAGAAGCCGGTAATTCAATTGCCGGCTTTACATTTCTCCTTCACAAACCCGACAGGATATGAGACATGGTTTACATACAGTAAACCATCTCATATCCCCATTTTTTTGCATATTCCACACTACTAATGTTAGTAGTGTGTATGTGCAAAATTTGGGCGCTGTAGCTGCTAAAATAAAGGGTTAAATGGCGGAAAAAATTGGTGTGGGCTCCCGCGCAATTTTCTCCGCCAGAGTGGTAAAGCCAGTGACTGACGGCAGATATTAATAGCCAGGAGAGGGTCCATGGTTATTGGCCCCCCTGTGGCTACAAACATCTGCCCCCAGCCACCCCAGAAAAGGCACATCTGGAAGATGCGCCTATTCTGGCACTTGGCCACTCTCTTCCCACTCCCTGTAGCGGTGGGATATGGGGTAGTGAAGGGTTAATGCCACCTTGCTATTGTAAGGTGACATTAAGCCAGATTAATAATGGAGAGGCGTCAATTATGACACCTATCCATTATTAATCCAATTGTTTGAAAGGGTTAAAAAACACACACACACATTATTAAAAAGCATTTTAATGAAATAAACACAGCGGTTGTTTTAATATTTTATTGCTCTCTCAATCCATTTGCAGACCCTCGCTTGGCAAAACAATAAATGCACAAGATACATACCCTCTGTTGAACCGTCACGTCCCACGAGGTAATCCATATGAAGGGGTTAAAATAATTTACAAGCAGGAGCCCTGCAAATGCAGCTGTGCTCGTGCTTGTAATTCCCCGGCGAATGAAGGAAATGTAGGTCATTGACCTACATTTCCTTCAGTCGCGGTGATGCGCCCCCTGGTGGATGTCCTCATATGACCTGGAGCGTGGGAAAAAGTTCCCAGGCTGCAGTTCATGAGAACATCCAGCAGGGGTGCATCACCGCGACTGAATGTAAGTATAGATCACTCTGCTTTCCTTTCAGCACCCGGGGATTACAGGCACGAGCGAGTGCTTTAGCGCAGCTCATGCCTGTAATATTAGTTAACCCCTTCAGATGGATTACCTCCTGGGACGTGATAGGACATCAGAAGGTATGTATATCGTGTGTTTATTATTTTGCCAAGCGAGGGTGTTCCTGATGGATTGAGAGAGCAATAAAATACTAAAACAACCTGTTTCTTTCATTAAAATACTTTTAAATCATGTGTGTGTGTTTTTTAACCCTTTCAGACAAATGGATTAATAATGGATAGGTGTCATAATTGACGCCTCTCCATTATTAATCTGGCTTAATGTCACCTTACAATAGCAAGGTGGCATTAACCCTTCATTACCCCATATCCCACCGCTACACGGGAGTGGGAAGAGAGTGGCCAAGTGCCAGAATAGGCGCATCTTCCAGATGTGCCTTTTCTGGGGTGGCTGGGGGCAGATGTTTGTAGCCATGGGGGGGCCAATAACCATGGACCCTCTCCTGGCTATTAATATCTGCCATCAGTCACTGGCTTTACCATTCTGGCGGAGAAAATTGCGCGGGAGCCCACGCCAATTTTTTCCGCCATTTAACCCTTTATTTTAGCAGCTACAGCGCTGAAATTTTGCACATACACACTACTAACATTAGTAGTGTGGAATATGCAAAAAAAAGGGGATATGAGATGGTTTACTGTATGTAAACCATGTCTCATATCCTGTCGGGTTTAGGCAGGAGAAATGAAAAGCCGGCAATTGAATTACCGACTTTTCACTAACACCGCTGCGTATTTCTCGCAAGTCACACTGCGGGTCCGTGTGGAATCCGTATTTTTCTCGTCCCCATAGACTTTCATTGGCGACTTTTTTGCGCAATACGCTGACAAACGCAGCATGCTGCGATTTTGTACGGCCGTAGAACGCCGTATATTACGGATCCGTAATATACGGCTGATAGGCCTAGACCCATTGAGAATCATTGTGCCGTATGTTATGCGAGTTTTACGGACGTAGTTTCTGCGCTCCGTAAAACTCGCATGTGTGACGGCGGCCTAACACCTGTCATTTTCCCCTCAGTATTTACCTGTATGTCATCTCCCCTGTATATAGTATATACCTGTAAATCATCTCCTGTATATAGTTTATACCTGAATGTCATCTCCCCTGTATATAGTATACACCTGTATGTCATCTCCTCCTGTATATAGTATATACCTGTATATCATCTCCTCTGCATATAGTATATACCTGTATGTTATCTCCCCTGTATAAAGTATATACCTGTATGTCATCTCCTCCTGTATATAGTATATATACCTGTGTGTCATCTCCTCCTTTATTAGACCTCGTTCACATGTTATTTGGTCAGTATTTTTACCCCAATATTTGTAAGCTAAAACAAGGAGTCAAACAATCAGAGGAAAAGTTTATTAGAAACATGTCACCACTTATAATAATAATAATAATAATAATTTTATTTATATAGCGCCAACATATTCCGCAGCGCTTTACAACTTATAGAGGGGACTTGTACAGACAATAGACATTACAGCAAAACAGAAATCACAGTTCAAAACAGATACCAGGAGGAATGAGGGCCCTGCTCGCAAGCTTACAAACTATGAGGAAACGGGGAGACACGAGAGGTGGATGGTAACAATTGCTTTAGTTATTTGGACCAGCCATAGTGTAAGGCTCGGGTGTTCATGTAAAGCTGCATGAACCAGTTAACTGCCTAAGTATGTAGCAGTACAGACACAGAGTGCTATTAACTGCATAAAGTGTATGAGAACATGATGCGAGGAACCTGATTATGTTTTTTTTTTTTATTAGGCCACACAGGGATAGTTAGGTTAATGCGTTGAGGCGGTAGGCCAGTCTGAACAAATGTGTTTTTAGGGCATGCTTAAAACTGTGGGGATTGGGGATTAATCGTATTAACCTAGGTAGTGCATTCCAAAGAATCGGCGCAGCATGTGTAAAGTCTTGGAGACGGGAATGGGAGGTTCTGATTATTGAGGATGCTAACCTGAGGTCATTAGCGGAGCGGAGGGCACGGGTAGGGTGGTAGACTGAGACCAGAGAGGAGATGTAGGGTGGTGCTGAGCCATGGAGTGCTTTGTGGATGAGGGTAGTAGTTTTGTACTAGATTCTGGAGTGGATGGGTAGCCAGTGTAATGACTGGCACAAGGTAGAGGCATCGCTGTAACGGTTGGTGAGGAATATGATCCTGGCAGCAGCATTCAGGACAGATTGGAGCGGGGAGAGTTTGATAAGAGGGAGGCCGATTAGTAGAGAGTTACAATAGTCCAGACGAGAATGAATAAGTGAGACAGTAAGCGTTTTTGCAGAGTCGAAAGTAAGAAAAGGGCGAATTCTAGAAATGTTTTTGAAATGCAGATAAGAAGAGCGAGCCAGTGATCGCATGTGGGGGGTGAATGAAAGCTCGGAATCAAGGATGACCCCAAGGCAGCGGGCATGTTCCTTGGGAGTAATGGTGGAACCGCTCATGGAGATGGCAATGTCAGGCAAAGGTAGGTTAGTAGAGGGAGAGAACACGAGGAGTTCAGTTTTTGACAGGTTCAGTTTCAGATAGAAGGAGGACATGATGTTAGAGACAGCGGTAAGACAATCACTGGTGTTTTCTAAGAAGGTCGGAGTGAAAGCAGGAGAAGAGCTGTATAATTGGGTGTCGTCAGCATAGAGATGGTACTGGAAACCAAATCTACTGATTGTTTGTCCAATAGGGGCAGTATACAAAGAGAAGAGGAGGGGGCCTAGGACTGATCCTTGAGGAACCCCAACAGTAAGGGGAAGGGGAGAGGAGGAGGAACCAGCAAAACATACAGTGAAGGATCGGTCAGAGAGATAGGAGGAGAACCAAGAGAGAACGGTGTGCTTGATGCCGATGGAGCGGAGCATAGTGAGGAGGAGCTGATGATCCACAGTGTCGAATGCTACGGAGAGATCCAAGAGAATTAGCATGGAGTAGTGACCATTAGATTTAGCTGTTAGTAGGTCATTAGAGACTTTAGTGAGGGCAGTTTCAGTAGAGTGTAAAGAGCAGAAGCCAGATTGAAGAGGGTCGAGAAGAGAGTTATCTGAGAGATAGCGGGTAAGACGGGAGTGGACCAGGCATTCCAGGAGTTTAGAGATGAAGGGAAGATTAGAGACAGGTCTATAATTAGCGGCACAGTTTTGGTCGAGGGAGGGTTTTTTAAGTAATGGATGTATGATGGCATACTTAAATGAGGAGGGAAAAATACCGGAAGTGAGGGAAAGGTTGAATATTTTTGTTATGTGAGAGGTGACAGCCGGGGAAAGGGACTGGAGGAGATGTGACGGAATGGGGTCACTGGTGCAAGTGGTTGGGCGAGAAGATGCAAGGAGCCTGCTTACTTCTTCTTCTGTAACTGGTTCAAAGTCAGAGAGTGAACTAGATGCAGTGGGGGAGGGAGGACAGTGCCTGGTATGAAGAGATTGGGAGATGATTTCCTGTCGAATGTGGTCAATTTTTTCTTTGAAGTAATTGGCCAGATCGTCAGCGCGGAGATCTGTGGTTGGGGCCTGCTCTCTTGGGTTGAGTAGGGACTGGAAAGTGTCGAAGAGACATTTAGGGTTATTGGACAGTGAGGTGATGAGGGTGTTGAAATAGGTTTGTTTGGAGAGGTGAAGGGCAGAGTTGTATGTTTTTAGCATGAACTTATAATGGATGAAATCTGCGGGTAGATTAGATTTTCTCCACAGACGTTCGGCGCACCTGGAGCACCGCTGCAGGAAACGTGTTTGCAGCGTGTGCCACGGTTGTCGCCGTCTGTGTCGAGTTGCTCTATGTATAGGAGGAGCAGCTTTATCCAGGGCACTTTGCAGGGTTTCATTGTAATGCTTCAGAGCAGAATCAGGACATGAGATGGAGGAGATTGGGGCCAATGAGGACTGTAAGTTCTTCATAAGTTTCTGGGTGTTAATGGCCTGTATGTTTCTGTAAGTGTGGAAAGTGGGGGTGACCTGAGCGGGATGGCAGTTCTTGATAGAGAATGAAAGAAGGTTGTGGTCAGAGAGCGGGAGAGGGGAGTTTGTGAAATCATCCACTGAGCAAAGCCGGGAGAAGACCAAGTCAAGGGAGTTTCCATCTTCATGCGTTGGAGAGCTAGTATGCTGCGAGAGGCCGAAAGAGGAGGTTAGAGATAAAAGGTGAGAAGCAGATGGGGAGAGGGGAGAAGCTATGAGGATGTTGAAATCACCCATGATGAGGGTGGGGGTGTCACAGGAGAGAAAGTGTGGAAGCCAGGTGGCAAAATGATCCAGGAACTGATGAGAGGGGCTGGGAGGACGATACACCACCGCCACTCGCATGGAGAAGGGGACGTAGAGTCTGACAGCATGGACCTCAAAGGAAGGGAATACAAGTGAGGGTACTTGGGGGATAACTTGGAAGGTACATTTGGGTGAAAGGAGCAGACCAACGCCTCCACCTGCTCTGTTGTCTGATCTTGGGGTATGAGAAAAGTGTAGTCCACCATATGAGAGAGCAGCAGCAGCGGTGGTGTCTGACTGCTGGATCCAGGTTTCAGTAAGAGCCAGGAGATTAAGAGAATTAGAAAGGAAGAAGTCATGAATGAAGGAGAGTTTATTACACACAGAGCGAGAATTCCAAAGAGCACAATTGAAAGAGACAGAAGGCATGCATGGAATATTAATAAGGTTAGAGGGGTTTCTGGGTGTAGCAGTTGGGAGGTTTGACTGGCTATACCATGGGGGGCCGGGGTTTGGAGAGATGTCTCCAGTGACTAGGAGAAGGAGGATAGAAAGAGTGAGCAGATGGTTAAGTGATTTGTGAGAGCGTCTCTTGTGTTGGATGGTGGGACTGAATGGATCTGCGCTGTTAAGCAATGTGAACAGAGCATGAGTGCTATACATAGGAGAGGCAAGGACAGAGGGGCCGATATGGATGGAGTTTAAAGAGTTTATGCAAGGGCGGTGAGTGAATGCAGCAGCCAGGATATAGATTATACAGATACATATGGTGAATATTTGTTCTGTTCCAAATGAATAGGGAATAGGTTTAGATTGTCTTACCTGTCTCCTGCCCTGTCTAACTGCCATGTTATAACTGCTGCATACTTAGAAAAAATACTTTGAATAAAACTACACGAATAATAGTGCACGAATGCACCCCTGCATGAATGCATCCCCAAGCTATGTCTACATTTATAGAAGGCTAGCTCTTAGATCTCTTTTTTTTTTTTTTCCTGTAATTTTTTCTTCTGTATTTTTCTCCCACTCATGATTATGGCTTATAAATACTGAGGTAAAACACTGACCAAATACTGAACGTGTGAATGTGGCCTTATACACAGCCTCCACCTGCAGCGTCTCACTCTTCACTATACACAGCCTCATACTGCAGCAGCACCTCACTTCTCTCACTTTCCCCTGACATCTTTCATTTTGCCCCTCACATCTCTATCCATGAGGCTCCTCCCTTTCCATTGACATTATGCCTCACAGAAGCAACTCCATTCTAGACGCGAAAGAGCTAGATGTGGCCTGTGCCTGCAATGTGGAGTGGGCTTGGCTATGTGGAGAGGGCTGGCTCAATACATACACACACACACACACACACACATACATACATACACTCAACTTTATATAAAAGATTATAACCTTTAATGACTTTTTTGCCACTTAGAAAAATGGTGGCCAGTGGCCACCACCTTGGAAAATCCGCACAGAATGAATTCCCCCAAAAATCCACATTTTTGAGAATGCTAAATTTTGTGAAATTTGAGTAGAATATATTCACTTATAACTACTATTAACACTTCTCTTTTTTCAAACATTGCAACTTTACATTTATTCAATACCTTCATAGAACTTTTGAGTTGTGTAACTCTTCAAAATTACAGCCTCAGAGAGCTTATTGAATATGTATCAGGATCCTGTCAGCTCTGGCACACTGCTACGGCTGAGCAGGGTGACTCACCCACACTGCAGGAGAGACCGGGGTCAGATGCTGCAGGGAAAGCTCAGGCAGACGGGACCTAAGCAGTGTGGTGAGAGGAGATGCTGAGAATGGCATAAAACAGAAGGACCTGCAATCATGTAACCTCAGGGGGCAGGGCTTAACATCCTGCTGCTGGAAATGAGTGCAGGATGCTACAGGGACCCTGAAGTAGAGGAGAGGGGAACTCAGGTCAGACAAACGAGGGTCATACACGGAGAGGGCGGCGCAGTACAGGAGGGGTAAGCAGAGAAAAGTCAGAATGTAGGCAAGGAGTCATACACTGAGATAGCAACACAGTACAAGAGGGACAGGCAGAACTCTAAATGGGGACAGAACCAGATCAGAACCAGACAAGCATAAAGTAGCACAGGCACAAAGCACAGGCGCAACAGGGTCACACACACTCGGCCAAGGGTCAGAGTATAAGCGAATGACCCCACAATGAGGCTATAAGAAGCCTCCCAGAATCCCATAGTGAGGCCGTGAAGATTAACCTCTGAACTACCTAATCCCACAAACTAAGCAGATTATGACAGTATGACTGTATATGATAGATAATACTAATATGTTACTTTTGTCGATATACAATAAGTGTAATCATGGTATATAAATTATATACATATGATATATCACAATTGAATTTTATAATTTGTGGATGATTAGCTGTGGATGAGGTTCTTTATTTTATCAGATGGTAAAGCTGCTACTCTTCTTGGCAAATCCCCCCAGTTCCTGTAAATTCCTGGGACGTCTTTCATGAACTGCGCGCTTGAGATCTCTCCAGAGTGGCTCAATGATATTGAGGTCAGGAGACTGAGATGGCCACTTGAGAACATTCACTTTGTTCTGCTGTAGCCAATGACAGGTCGACTTGGCCTTGCGTTTTAGATCGTTGTCATGTTGGAACGTCCAACAATGTCCCATGTGCAGCTTCCGGGCTGATGATTGCACATTTGCCTCCAGTATTTGCTGACAACCTGCTGCATTCATCTTTCCTTCAACTTTGGCCAAGTTTCCTGTGTCTTTTTAGCTCACACAATCCCAAAACATCAGTGATCCACCTACATGCTTTACAGTAAGAATGGTGTTCCTTTCATCATAGGTCTTGTTGACCTCTCTCCAAATGTAACATTTATGGTTGTGGCCAAAAAGTTAAATTTTGGTCTCATCACTCCAAACTACCTTGTTCCTGAAGTTTTGAGGCTTGTCTTTGTGCTGTTTTGCATATTGTTGGCGAGATACTTTGTAGCATTTGATAAGTAATGGCTTTCTTCTGGCGACTCGACCATGCAGCCCATTTTTCTTTAAGTGCCTCCTTATTACATTACAAGCAAACAGGTCACACGTGAGGATGTTACCTTTAGTAGCCATTCAAACCCATTTGTGTTAACTTCTGTGCATGTTATCAGGCCAAAATCACCAGGGTATGTGAACTTTTGATCAGGGTCCTTTGGATGTTTTGGGTTGTCATTATGTTTTAAAAAGAGAAAACACAATAGTTTGACAATAAATGGCTTCACCCAACCACTAACCATGAGTGGAGAAAAAGTTTTGGTGTTATCAATCATATTATCTGAAAAAAAGTCAAAGAAAGCAAAAATTCTATCAGGGTATGTAAACATTTGAGTACAACTGTGTCACATCCACTGATCGGCTATTACCAGCTCCACCAGTGGGAAGATCTATACAGTGCACCAAGCAGAACACAACAGCTAAACTGCAATGTTTAGTGGCCAAAGCCATTCAGCTATATATTTTTTTACTATGCTTTGTTTATATAGTGCCATCATATTCTGCAGTGCTTTACAGATTCACTGTCCTCCCTAGAGCTTACAGTCTAGATTCCCTATCAGTAGGTTTTCGGAGTGTAGGAGGAAATCAAAGAACCCAGAGGAAACTCAATCAAAAATGGGGAGAACATACAAATTCCATTCAGATGTTGTCCTTGGTGAGATGGGAAGCCAATACGCCAGTGTTGCAAAGCAACAATACAAATCACTGATATATGGTACAGGAATCTAAACATAAATGCCGATATTGTATTTTGAAAAGATGCTAAAAGTAGCATTCACTAAGTTACTAAATAACTTATGTACCCTATGGTAACCAATAATAAACTGGTAAATCTTCACCAAGTTCTCAAAAATATGATGCATATTCTTATAACAGCAAATATAGACGTACTTTCTGACCTGAGACATAATTATAAAATCAAATGTGCACCCAATACACAAAGATTAACTGCACAATAGTTTATACTTCATAAATCAATGGAAACACATTCTATAATGATAAATCATGCTTCACCACCTAACAGTCTGACAAATCAGGATATGATGGATGTCAGAATAACACTTGCTGCCTAAATCTATAGTGTCAGCAATAAAGTATAGTAGAGGAAAAATCATTTCGTTTGTGATAGACCCTAAGTTCGTAGAACAGCAAATTCTAATACAACAGAATAAAGTGACATTCCATTCAATTTGGGCATTCCACTTTAGAGTAGACCCTTTCTTGTTTCAGCATGACTATGTGCACAATGCAAGAGTAAATCAATGTGTTGTTTTTTTTTTAATTTGATATGTAAAAGGTTAAATTGCTAACTAAAAGTCTTGATATAAACCCAATTTTTGGTGCATTATGATGATGACTGCAAGTTAAGAGTTGCACTGATGAACATAATTGTAATAATACTTTGAACTCTTGAATTTCAGGCTCCATATCTTCCCATCTACTACTGCTTCGAGCGTGAGACTACCATCAATTTAACCCCTTCCTGACCCATGACGCCACATAGGCGTCATGAAAACCCGTGCCAATCCGACCCATGACGCCTATGTGGCGTCATGGAATGATCGCGTCCCTGCAGATCGGGTGAAGGGGTTAACTCCTATTTTACCCGATCTGCAGGGAGAGGGGGAGTGGTGCTTCAGCCCAGGGGGGGTGGCTTCACCCCCCCGTGGCTACGATCGCTCTGATTGGCTGTTGAAAGTGAAACTGCCAATCAGAGCGATTTGTAATATTTCACCTAAAAAACTGGTGAAATATTACAATCCAGCCATGGCCGATGCTGCAATATCATCGGCCATGGCTGGAAACACTAATGTGACCCCCCCCCACCCCACCGATCTCCCCCCCAGTGCTCCGTTATAGGGTCCGGTCCCCTCCGTCCGCCTGCCGGCTCCCCCGTCCTGCTGTCCGCTCCCCCGTCCTCCTGCCCGCTCCCCCCCTGCTCCTATGTCACCCCCCCGTGCTCCGACGCCCCCCCCGTGCCCCGATCTCCCCCCCCCTTATACTTACCGAGGCTCCCGGTCCCCGTCCGCCTCCATCATGGGCGCCGCCATCTTCCAAAATGGCGGGCGCATGCTCAGTGCGCCCGCCGGCCGGCAGATTCATTAGAGGTACATTTTGATCGCTGTGGTAGGTTCTATCACAGCGATCAAAATAAAAAAATAATAAATAAACCCCCCCCCTTTATCACCCCCATAGGTAGGGACAATAATAAAATAAAGAAAATATTTTTTTTTTCTTTTTCCACTAGGGTTAGGGTTAGAACTAGGGTTAGAACTAGGGGTAGGGTTAGGGGTAGGGTTAGGGTTACGGGTAGGGTTAGGGTTAGGGGTAGGGTTATGGCATGTGCACACAGAGCGGATCGGCCGCGGATCCGCAGCGGATCGGCAGCGGATCGGCAGCGGATCGGCCGCGGATCGGCCGCGGATCCGCAGCGGATCGGCCGCGGATCCGCAGCGGATCCGCAGCGGATTGGCAGCGGATCCGCAGCGGATTGGCAGCGGATCCGCAGCGGATCCGCAGCGGATCGGCCGCGGATCCGCAGCGGATCGGCAGCGGATCGGCAGCGGATCGGCCGCGGATCGGCCGCGGATCCGCAGCGGATCGGCCGCGGATCCGCAGCGGATCCGCAGCGGATTGGCAGCGGATCCGCAGCGGATTGGCAGCGGATCCGCAGCGGATCCGCAGCGGATCGGCCGCGGATCCGCAGCGGATCCGCAGCGGATTGGCCGCGGATCCGCAGCGGATTGGCAGCGGATCGGCCGCGGATCCGCCGCGGATCGGCCGCGGATCCGCAGCGGATCGGCCGCGGATCCGCAGCGGATCCGCAGCGGATTGGCAGCGGATCGGCAGCGGATCGGCAGCGGATCCGCAGCGGATCGGCCGCGGATCCGCAGCGGATCCGCAGCGGATTGGCCGCGGATCCGCAGCGGATTGGCAGCGGATTGGCCGCGGATCCGCAGCGGATTGGCCGCTGCGAATTCGAAGCAGTTTTCCATCAGGTTTACAGTACCATGTACACCTAAGGAAAACCAAATCCGCTGTGCCCATGGTGCGGAAAATTCCGTGCAGAAACGCTGCGTTGTATTTTCCGCAGCATGTCAATTCTTTGTGCGGATTCCGCAGCGTTTTACACCTGTTCCTCAATAGGAATCCGCAGGTGAAATCTGCACAAAAAAACACTGGAAATCTGCTGTAAATCCGCAGGTAAAACGCAGTGCCTTTTACCTGCAGATTTTTCAAAAATCATGAGGAAAAATCTCACACGAATCCGCAACGTGGGCACATAGCCTTAGGGTTAGGGTTGGAATTAGAGTTAGGGTTGGAATTAGGGCTAGGGTTTGAAATAGGGTTAAGATTAGGCTTGTGGTTAGGGTTACGGATAGGGTTAGGGGTGTGTTGGGGTTACAGTTGTGGTTAGGGTTGGGATTAGGGTTACGGTTGGGATTAGGGTTAGGATTAGGGTTGGAATTAGGGTTACGGGTGTGTTGCGGTTAGGGTTGTGGTTAGGGGTGTGTTGGGGTTAAGGTTGTGATTAGGGTTATGGCTACAGTTGGGATTAGGATTAGGGGTGTGTTGGGGTTAGTGTTGAAGTTAGAATTGAGGGGTTTCCACTGTTTAGGCACATCAGGGGTCTCCAAACGCAACATGGCGCCACCATTGATTCCAGCCAATCTTGCGTTCAAAAAGTCAAATGGTGCTCCCGCCCTTCCAAGCCCCGACGTGCGCCCAAACAGTGGTTTACCCCCACATTTGGGGTACCAGCGTACTCAGTACAAACTGGGAAACAACTGCTGGGGTCTAATTTCTCCTGTTACCCTTGCAAAAATAAAAAATTACTTGCTAAAACATAATTTTTGAGGAAAGAACAATTATTTTTTATTTTCACAGCTCTGCGTTATAAACTTCTGTGAAGCACTTGGGGGTTGAAAGTGCTCACCACACATCTAGATAAGTTCCTTCGGGGGTCTAGTTTCCAAAATGGGGTCACTTGTGGGGTGTTTCTACTGTTTAGGTACATCAGGGGCTCTGCAAATGCAATGTGACGCCCGCAGACCATTCCATCAAAGTCTGCATTTCAAATGTCACTACTTCCCTTCCGAGCCCTGACGTGTGCCCAAACAGTGGTTTACCCCCACATATGGGGTATCAGCGTACTCACAACAAACTGGGCAACAAATATTGGGGTCCAAATTCTCCTGTTACCCTTGTGAAAATAAAAAATTGCTTGCTAAAACATCTTTTTTGAGGAAAGAAAAATGATTTTTTATTTTCACGGCTCTGCGTTGTAAACTTCTGTGAAGCACTTGGGGGTTGAACGTGCTCACCACACATCTAGATAAGTTCCTTGGGGGGTCTAGTTTCCAAAATGGGGTCACTTGTGGGGGGTTTCTACTGTTTAGGCATATCAGGGGCTCTGCAAACGCAACCTGACGCCCGCAGAGCATTCCATCAAAGTCTGCATTTCAAAACGTCACTACTTCCCTTCCGAACCCCGACGTGTGCCAAAACAGTGGTTTACCCCCACATATGGGGTATCAGCGTACTCACAACAAACTGGGCAACAAATATTGGGGTCCAAATTCTCCTGTTACCCTTGTGAAAATAAAAAATTGCTTGCTAAAACATCTTTTTTGAGGAAAGAAAAATGATTTTTTATTTTCACGGCTCTGCGTTGTAAACTTCTGTGAAGCACTTGGGGGTTGAACGTGCTCACCACACATCTAGATAAGTTCCTTGGGGGGTCTAGTTTCCAAAATGGAGTCAATTGTGGGGAGTTCCTACTGTTTAGGCACATCAGGGGCTCTGCAAACGCAACCTGACGCCCGCAGAGCATTCCATCAAAGTCTGCATTTCAAAACGTCACTACTTCCCTTCCGAACCCTGACGTGTGCCAAAACAGTGATTTACCCCCACATATGGGGTATCAGCGTACTCAGGAGAAACTGGACAACAACTTTTGGGGTCCAATTTCTCCTGTTACCCTTGGGAAAATAAAAAATTGTGGGCTAAAAAATCATTTTTGAGAAAAGAAAAATTATTTTTTATTTTCATGGCTCTGCGTTATAAACTTCTGTGAAGCACTTGGGGGTTCAAAGTGCTCACCACACATCTAGATTAGTTCCTTGGGAGGTCTAGTTTCCAAAATGGGGTCACTTGTGCGGGAGCTCCAATGTTTAGGCACACAGGGGCTCTCCAAACGCGACATGGTGTCCGCTAATGATTGGAGCTAATTTTCCATTCAAAAAGCCAAATGGCGTGCCTTCCCTTCCGAGCCCTGCCGTGCGCCCAAACAGTGGTTTACCCCCACATATGGGGTATCATCGTACTCAGAACAAACTGGACAAAAACATTTGGGGTCCAATTTCTCCTATTACCCTTGGGAAAATAAAAAATTCTGGGCTAAAAATCATTTTTGAGGAAAGAAAAATTATTTTTTTATTTTCACGGCTCTGCGTTATAAACTTCTGTGAAGCACCTGGGGGTTATAAGTGCTCACTATGCATCTAGATAAGTTTCTTGGGGGGTCTAGTTTCCAAAATGGGGTCACTTGTAGGGGAGCTCCAATGTTTAGGCACACAGGGGCTCTCCAAACGCGACATGGTGTCCGCTAACGATTGGAGCTAATTTTCCATTCAAAAAGTCAAATGGCACGCCTCCCCTTCCGAGCCTTGCCGTGCACCCAAACAGTGGTTTACCCCCACATATGAGGTATCGCTATACTCAGGAGAAATTGCCCAACAAATTTTAGGATCCATTTTATCCTGTTGCCCATGTGAAAATGAAAGAATTGAGGCTAAAAGAAATTTTGTGTGAAAAAAAAGTACTTTTTCATTTTTGCGGATCAATTTGTGAAGCACCTGGGGGTTTAAAGTGCTCACTATGCCTCTGGATGAGTTCCTTGGGGGGTCTAGTTTCCAAAATGGGGTCACTTGTGGAGGAGCTCCAATGTTTAGGCACACAGGAGCTTTCCAAACGCGACATGGTGTCCGCTAACGATGGAGATAATTTTCCATTCAAAAAGTCAAATGGCGCTCCTTCCCTTCCGAGCCTTACCATGTGCCCAAACAGTGGTTTACCCCCACATGTGAGGTATTGGTGTACTCAGGAGAAATTGCCCAACAAAATTTAGGATCCATTTTATCCTGTTGCCCATGTGAAAATGAAAAAATTGAGGCTAAAATAATTTTTTTGTGAAAAAAAAGTACTTTTTCATTTTTACGGATCAATTTGTGAAGCACCTGGGGGTTTAAAGTGCTCACTATGCTTCTAGATAAGTTCCTTGGGGGGTCTAGTTTCCAAAATGTGGTCACTTGTGGGGGAGCTCCAATGTTTAGGCACACGGGGGCTCTCCAAACGCGACATGGTGTCCGCTAAAGATTGGAGCCAATTTTTCATTAAAAAAGTCAAATGGCGCTCCTTCCCTTCCGAGCCCTGCCGTGCGCCCAAACAGTGGTTTACCCCCACATATGAGGTATCAGCGTACTCAGGACAAATTGGACAACAACGTCCCTGGTCCAGTTTCTCCTTTTACCCTTGGGAAAATAAAAAAATTGTTGCTAAAAGATCATTTTTGTGACTAAAAAGTTAAATGTTCATTTTTTACTTCCATGTTGCTTCTGCTGCTGTGAAACACCTGAAGGGTTAATAAACTTCTTGAATGTGGTTTTGAGCACCTTGAGGGGTGCAGTTTTTAGAATGGTGTCACTTTTGGGTATTTTCAGCCATATAGAACCCTCAAAATGACTTCAAATGTGAGGTGGTCCCTAAAAAAAATGGTTTTGTAAATTTTGTTGTAAAAATGAGAAATCACTGGTCAAATTTTAACCCTTATAACTTCCTAGCAAAAAAAAAAATTGTTTCCAAAATTGTGCTGATGTAAAGTAGACATGTGGGAAACGTTATTTATTAACTATTTTGTGTCACATAACTCTCTGGTTTAACAGAATAAAAATTCAAAATGTGAAAATTGCGAAATTTTCAAATTTTTTGCCACATTTCCGTTTTTTTCACAAATAAACTCAAAAATTATCGACCTAAATTTACCACTAACATGAAGCCCAATATGTCACGAAAAAACAATCTCAGAATCGCTAGGATCCGTTGAAGCGTTCCTGAGTTATTACCTCATAAAGGGACACTGGTCAGAATTGCAAAAAACGGCAAGGTCATTAAGGCCAAAATAGGCTGGGTCATGAAGGGGTTAAAGACAATCATCTTGGCTATCTCATACATAAATTAAACTTGAATCTATTTTGCATATGATTAATTATGCTGATTCTTGTCATGTCACTGTATTGTTACTGTTTTGCTTCTAAAAATCTAAATTTTAATTTTCATTATTTTGTTAGTACTTTGAAAATCCAGTGTATCACAGAAAATAGACCTAAAATATATCTTTATTAGATATACATTAAAAGGATTATGTCATCCAAAACTTCACATACGTACATATAGAACCTAGAAATTAATTCAAAAGAAAGAGCTTGCTACCTATACCCTACCCTTGAGTCTATACTTTTGCCTGCCTACCAGCGGAGGTTGGCACCCTAGGGGATACGATAGTGGCACCCCCACTCCGTGACGGCTCTCCCTATTAGCCCTAAATTTCCCTAATATGGGAAACAGGGCAACAGGTAGAAAGTAAGAAAAATTTGAGGTCCTGAGGTATGTCCACTGTGCCACCTATGTGAAACTCGTGTTGTGTTCCTATGTTGAAAACAGATTTGACAAGCAAAACAAATGTCTAGGTGGATAAGAAGTAAGACAATAACTATCAGAGGTGAATGTATGTCTGTATCATAGATAACCTCAACTCGATAACAACTATTAAAGCCCTACATGCACCCTGAAACTTGTACCTGCCTATCAGCAGAGGTTAAAACAAAAAGCAGCACACTGTAATGCTAAAATATGAAATATGAAAATTGAATTGCATTATTGCACTAGAAATATGAAAAATTGAGAATGCTTAGCGCATAAATTGGCCAATTCATGTGTACCCAGCAGCCACGATAAGGCGAATTTCGTTGCCAGGACCTAATGCTAATCCGCTCTTAGACTGGAGTCTAAATCTCTATGGGGGGGTAGGATCCTGCTGCAATTAAAAACGACAGAAGCTAAGGGGCGGAGGGCTCACTCAGAAGGCTAATGCATACAAATAACAAATGACTGACTGTCACAACGAAACATAAATAGGTCTGAACAGGTGCTTACCTAGAGTAACCAACTCATATACATTCAAACAAAAAGCATCACATTGTAGTGCTAAAACATGAAATATGAAATATGAAAACTGAATTGCATTATTGCACTAAAAATATAAAAAATTGAGAATGCTTAGCGAATAAATTGGCTAATTCATGTGTACCCGGCACATAAATTGGCCAATTTGTTATTTGTATGCATTAGCCTTCTGACTGAGCACTCCGCCCCTTAGCTTCAGGTTTTTTAAAAAATTTTCTGCAGGGGTGCTCCAGGTGCGCCGAATGCCTGTGGAGAAAATCTAATCTACCCGAAGATTTCATCCATTATAAGTTTACGCTTAAAACATACAATTCTGGCCTTCTTCTCTCCAAATAAACCTATTTCAACACCCTAATCACGTCACTGTCCAATAACCCTAAACGTCTCTTTGACACTTTTCATTCCCTACTCAACCCAAGAGTGCAGGCCCCAACCATGGATATCTATGCTGACGATCTGGCCAATTATTTCAAAGAAAAAATTGACCATATCAGACAGGAAATTATTCCCCAATCCCCTCATACCATGCACGGTCCTCCCTCCCCCACTGCATCTAGCTCACACTCTGACCCAGTCACAGAAGAAGTAATCAGGCTCCTTGCATATTCTCGCTCTACCACTTTCACCAGTGACCCCATTCCGTCACATCTCCTCCAGTCCCTTTCCCCTGCTGTTACCTCTCAACTAACAAAAATATTCAACCTCTCTCTCTCTTCCGGTATCTTTCTCTCCTTATTTAAGCATGCCATCATACATCCATTACTTAAAAAAAATCCCTCGATCAAAACTGTGCCGCTAATTATAGACCGATCTCTAATCTTCCCTTCATCTCTAAACTCCTCGAATGCCTGGTCCACTCGCATCTTATCTGCTATCTCTCAGATAACTCTTCTCGACCCTCTTCAATCTGGTTTCCGCTCTTTACACTCTACTGAAACTGCCCTCACTAAAGTTTCTAATGACTACTAACAGCTAAATCTAATGGTCACTGCTCCATGCTAATTCTCTTGGATCTCTCTGCAGCATTCGACACTGTGGATCATCAGCTCCTCCTCACTATGCTACACTCCATCAGCCTCAAGGACACCATTCCCTCCTGGTTCTCCTCCTATCTCTCTGATTGCTCTTTCACTGTATCTTTTGCTGGTTCCTCCTACTCTCATCTTCCCCTTACTGTTGGGGTTCCTAAAGGATCAGTCCTAGGCCCCCTCCTCTTCTCTTTGTATACTGCCCCTATTGGACAAACAATCAGTAGATTTGGGTTCCAGTACCATCTATATGCTGATGACACCAAATTAAACACTTCTGCTCCTGATATCACACCTGCCTTTTTAGAAAACACCAGTGATTGTCTTACCACTGTCTCTAACATCATGTCCTCCCTCTCTCTGAAACTGAACCTGTCAAAAACTGAACTCCTCGTGTTTTCTCCCTCTACTAACCTACCTTTGCCTGACATTGCCATCTCCATGTGTGTTTCCACCATTACTCCCAAGCAACATGCCCGCTGCCTTGGGGTCATTCTTGATTCCTAGCTTTCATTCACCCCCCACATCTGATCACTGCCTCACTCTTGTTATCTGCACCTCAAAAACATTTCTAGAATTCGACCTTTTCTTTCTTTCGACTCTGCAAAAACTCTTACTGTTTCTCTTAATCATTCTCGTCTGGACTATTGTAACTCTCTACTAATCGGTCTCCCTCTTACCAAACTCACCCCTCTAAAATCTGTCCTGAATGCTGCAGCCAGGATCATATTCCTCACCAACCATTATTCCGATGCCTCTACCTTGTGCCAGTCATTACACTGGCTACCCATCGACTCCAGAATCCAGTACAAACTTATTACTCTCACCCACAAAGTGCACCATGGCTCAGCACCACCCTACATCTCCTCCCTGGTCTCAGCTTACTACTCTTCCCGCGCTCTCCATTCTTCTAATGACCTGAGGTTAACATCCTCAATAATTAGAACATCCCACTCCCATCTCCAAGACTTTTCACATGCTGCACCAACTCTCTGGAATGCACTACCCAGATTAATACGATTAATCCCCAATCCCCAGTTTTAAAAGTGCCCTAAAAATGCATTTGTTCAGACTGGCCTACTGTCTCAATGCATTAACCTAACTATCCGTGTGTTGCCCATTCAAAAAACTTAAACCATAATCAGGTTCCTCGGATCATGTTCTCATACACTTCATGCATTTAATAGCCCTCTGTGTCTGTATTGTTACATATTTAGGCTGTTAACTAGTTCATGCAGCTTTACATGAACACCCTATTCTTACACTATGGCTGGTCCTAACAACGAAAGCAATTGTTACCATCCACCTCTGGTGTCTCCCCTTTTTCCTCATAGTTGTAAGCTTGCGAGCAGGGCCCTCATTCCTCTTGGTATCTGTTTTGATCTATGTTTATTGTTATGCTGTAATGTCTATTGTCTGTACAAGTCCCCTCTATAATGTAAAGTGCTGCGGAGTATGTTGGCGACATATAAAGAAAATTTTTTATTATTATTATTATTATTATTATTATTATTAATTGCAGCAGGATCCTACCCCTCCATAGAGATATAAACTTCAGTCTAAGAGAGGATTCACCTTAGGTTCCCATAAAGATTTAGACTTCAGTCTAAGAGAGGATTGGCATTAGGTCCTGGCAACGAGAATTGCCTTATCATGGCTGCCTGGAACACATGAATTGGCTAGTTTATGGCTAAGCATTCTCAATTTTTCATATTTCTAGTGCAGTAATGCAATTCAATTTTCATATTTCATGTTTTAGCATTACAGTGTGCTGCTTTTTGTTTGAATGTATATGAGTTGGCGACTCTAGGTAAGCACCTGTTCAGACCTATTTATGTTTGGATATGATGGTCAGTCTTTTGTTATTTACGAGCCGAGGTTTGCATCCTATCAAATGCGTCAGTGGTGCCCCTGCTCCTCGGCGGCTGCCCCTACTATCCCTGCAAGGCCCTATTTACTTGGCCAAAACCAATAAAGCAAGATAAATTATATAGAAGAATAGGCATGACCCACACATGAAGGCGTATCTTATCAGTAACAGCTATATGTACAGGAAGCACGGGTAGGTTACAGTTATTAGTAGCAGCTGATAAGAAAAGAAAAATGTATAAAACCAATATAAATATCAGACTGAAGGGACTATCTAGCCGTGGGGTGGTCTCCATGCTTTGCAGACATAACAATGCCGCTAGTACAACCAGAGGTATTGCCCTACTAACCGGAAATATTGGGTTAGGGGTGGGATTATTGCGGGATGGGGGATATTTAAACACGGCATGGCAGCACCAGGGCATACCATTTCTACAATATCACAGTCATCTGCTATACTGAGCTTCCTGATGAGCTGGCAGGTGAAACGCATTGAGGCAATATGTCATCATGTATATCTAACAGAAGGATAAGCACCGTTTGGCATTGTTGTCAAAAAGTTCAATTTTGGTTTCATCTGACTAGAGCCCCTTCTTCCACATGTTTGGTGTGTCTCCCAGGTGGCTTGTTGCAAGTTTTAAACAACACTTTTTATGGATATCTTTGAGAAATGGTTTTCTTCTTGACACTCTTCCATAAAAGCCAGATTTGTGCAGTGTCCGACTGATTATTGTCCTATGGACAGACTGTCCCACCTCAGCTGTAGATCTCTGCAGTTCATCCAGAGTGATCATGAGCCTCTTGGCTGCATCTCTGATCAGTCTTCTCCTTGTTTGAGATGAAAAGTTTAGAGGGACGGCCGGGACTTGGTAGATTTGCAGTGGTATGATACTCCTTCCATTTCAATATGATCTCTTGTAGAATGCTCCTTGGGATGTTTAAAGTTTTGGAAATCATTTCATCCAAATCCAGCTTTAAACTTCTTCACAACAGTATCACGGACCTACCTGTTGTGTTCCTTGGTCTTCATGATGCTCTCTGTGGTTGAAATAGAACCCTGAGACTATTACAGAGCAGGTGCATTTATACGGAGACTTTGATTACACACAGGTGGATTATATTTATCATCATTAGGCATTTAAGACAACATTGAATCATTCAGAGATCCACAATGAATTTCTGGAGTGAGTTTGCTCCACTGAAAGTAAAGGGGCCAAATAATATTGCACGCCCAACTTTTCAGTTTTCGAATTTCCCAAAAAATTTAAAATAACCAATAAATTTCGTTCAACTTCTCAATTGTTTTCCACTTGTTGTTGATTCTTCACCAAAAATTTGGTATCTTTATGTTTGAAGCATGATATGTGGGAAAAGGTTGAAAAGTTCTAGGGAGCCGAATACTTTTGCAAGGCACTGTATTTATTGGTTTTATACATTTTTCTTTTCTTGTCAGCTGCTACTAATAACTACACCGTACCCGTGCTTCCTGTACATACTTTGTTGGTTTTGGCCAAGTAAATAGGGCCTTGCAGGGATAGTATGGGCAGCTGCCAAGGAGCGAGGGTGCCACTGATGCATTTATGCATTTGATAGGGTGCCAACTAGTGATGAGCGAGTGTTCTCGTTACTCGAGATTTTCGAGGATGCTCGGGTGATCTCCGAGTATCTTGGGCGTGCTCGTATATTATGTTTGTATCGTAGCAGCTGTATGATTTGCAGCTGCTAGACAGCTTAAATACGTGTGGGGATTCCCTAACAAACAGGCAATCCCTGATTGTTCAGGTTGTCTAACAGTTGCAAATCACTCAGCTGCGGAGACACAAACATAACACTAGTCAACAGCATTTTTGGTGCCAAAGATATTTCATCGAATTTAGGGTATTTTTGGGGTGCTGATTCTGAATATGTCATCAGTTTTGCCAGATTGGCTCAAGTTTTTGAGATTTTTGGTATCTTATTTATAGCACTTGTTGGTAAATGCGACGCATCATCTCATTAATTTCTTTGGATTAGTACTTGAACTGAGCAGTTCTCAATATAGTTTTGTGTTAATTAGTGTTCTAAAAGTTTGTTCATAGCTTGATTTTTGCACTAACTTTATGTTGTTGTCTGTTTTCCAGTGAAAAGCATGAACTCATCAAGAAGAAGTTGTCTTAATGATCCAGACTCATTCTGTTACATTTGTGGTGAATACACACTGCCAAAACATAGAAGAAACATAACAGACTTCGTAAAAAAAAGTGTATTTTGCCTATTTTGGGGTTATGCTTGGGGACCAAGACAAGTTTTGGGCACCACACATAGTGTGCAAAGCATGTATCGAATTATTACGAAAATGGAGCAAAGGACAAAGAAAAAGCTTCAAATTTGGTGTTCCAATGGTGTGGAGAGAGCCAAAAAATCATCATGATGACTGTTATTTCTGTGCAGTGCAAGTGCAAGGATTCAATAAGCATAAGAAACGAAAATGGGAGTAACATGGAATCTGCAAGAAGGCCTGTCCCTCATTGTGAAGATGTGCCTGTACCTGTGTTTACCATAAATAACAGTCATCATGATGATTTTTTGGCTCTCTCCACACCATTGGAACACCAAATTTGAAGCTTTTTCTTTGTCCTTTGCTCCATTTTCGTAATAATTCGATACATGCTTTGCACACTATGTGTGGTGCCCAAAACTTGTCTTGGTCCCCAAGCATAACCCCAAAATAGGCAAAATACACTTTTTTTACGAAGTCTGTTATGTTTCTTCTATGTTTTGGCAGTGTGTATTCACCACAAATGTAACAGAATGAGTCTGGATCGTTAAGACAACTTCTTCTTGATGAGTTCATGCTTTTCACTGGAAAACAGACAACAACATAAAGTTAGTGCAAAAATCAAGCTATGAACAAACTTTTAGAACACTAATTAACACAAAACTATATTGAGAACTGCTCAGTTCAAGTACTAATCCAAAGAAATTAATGAGATGATGCGTCGCATTTACCAACAAGTGCTATAAATAAGATACCAAAAATCTCAAAAACTTGAGCCAATCTGGCAAAACTGATGACATATTCAGAATCAGCACCCCAAAAATACCCCAAATTCATTAAAATATTTTGGACACCAGAAAAAAAAATTTTTTTTGTTGACCTGTGTAATCTATGAGCATGTCCAAGATACTCAGAGATCACCAGAGCATTCTCGGAAATCTTGAGTAATGAGCACACTCGCTTATTTATTTAAAATTGTAATAAAGTAATATTTTATGGCAATATACTCGTTGGGTTTCTTATCCCATTTTTTGGTACAATATTATAAAGAGTTTGGCCAGTTTTTTATTTATTATGGATATTTAGTGAATCAATTATATAAAATGTTGGTAGTCTCACATTCGAAGCAGTAGCGGATAATGAGATATGGGGCCTGAAAGTCAAAAGTTCGAAACATCGTTACCCTTTTGCTCGTGAGGCTGAGTTCACACGTAGCAGAATTGCCGCGGAAATTTCCGCGGCAATTCTGCACCTCCTGCCGCGGGTATATCGCATGCAGAATTTGCATGAATATACCTGCAGAAAACTAGCGTTTTGCAAGCATAATTAGCTTGCAGAATGCTAGCGTTTTCCAAGCGATCTGTAGCATCGCTTGGAAAACTGTTTGACAGGTTGGTCACACTTGTCAAACATAGTGTTTGACAAGTGTGACCAACTTTTTACTATAGATGCAGCCTATGCAGCATCTATAGTAAAAGATAGAATGTTAAAAATTATAAAAAAAATAAAAAACATGGTTATACTCACCTGCAGACCTCAGCGGCGTCCGTTCCTAATGCTGTGTGTTCAGGACCTTCCATTGACGTAGTGGTCACGTGACCGCGGGTCATGTGACCACGACGTCATCGCAGGTCCTTCACGCACACCTCGGAAGCCGATGAGAAGGTCGGGCCGCCAGAGGGTGAGTATATCGCTATTTTTTATTTTAATTCTTTTTTTTTTACCACTTATATGGTGCCCAGTCCGTGGAGGAGAGTCTCCTCTCCTCCACCCTGGGTACCAACCGCACTTGATCTGCTTACTTCCCGCATGGTGTGCACAGCCCCGTGCGGGAAGTAAGCAGATCAATGCATTCCTATGTGTGCAGAATCGCCGCGATTCCGCAATTGTAATGAACATGCTGCGTTTTTTTCTGGATTGCGATTCCGCTCAGGAAAAAAATGCAGCATGTGCACAAAAAATGCGGATTGCATTCTGTTACATAGGATGCTTAATGTTAGCGTTTTTTTCGCGGTTTTATAGCGTTTTTATAGCGAAAAACCGCGAAAAAAACGCAAAAAAACTGCTACGTGTGCACACAGCCTTACTGTATAACATCAACATTAGCATTGGACAATGTAAGTCTCCTGCATCTTAGTAGATATGAAACCACAAGTAGAGGCTGACAAAAATCCTTATCAATTTCTAAGGTTTTTGATACAGTTACATTTTTTTCTTTCATGACATGTTCTGTTCTTGACCTTGTTATACACACGAAGGACATATTACTGTTTTATCATTGCCGTTACTTATGTTTACCAGATCCAGCTTTTCCAGAATGCTAACTTTTTTGTATGACTTTGCTTCTTACTGGTTCGGTATAATGAGCATTTTCCTGCAGTTTAGCACAGCTGTAAATAGAAAAAAATTAAATAGCCAACCAGTCAAAAAGCAGAATATTGAAAAGGTCAGGATGGTGCAGTGAATATGCTTTAAGACAGCCAGAAGCTGTAATTCACTCTCTTGGAAAGCCATTAAAATTCTAATATTTCACTGCATGACAAAAATGGTAATGAGAATAGAAAATGGCAGAATTCTTACCCATCTCGATAGCATAATAATGGCCAAGAAACTTGATAAAATAAAAGCTATGAAGTCTAAAAGTGAAAGACATAATTTGGTGCTTTGTTACTATTTTGTGAAGAAAAGGAAAATCCCAGTTGAAATAGTACTTGATTGCAAAGCTTTCTAGTTTCAGGTTTAAGGCTGCGTTCACACACAGCAATGAAGCCCTGCAGTCCTTTTACTGTTTCCTTGCATAATCATTTCATTCTGCAGGAAAAAAAGCCATTTCACCTGCAAAACCCTGCAGCCATTATGATCGGCCAACATACTAAGAAAAGAAGTATGCAATTGCTTTGTGATCACCATATATAATAAAGGGAAACATGGAAGAAACTCAAGTTATATAAACATTTTTAAATACTTGGCTATCAAGTTACTGACATGGTGCACCCATAATAAGACTACCACCTAACCTCATCTGCCTGATGCAGTATAAGTTCACAGGGTTAATAAAAATGTAAACATACTAAACCAGATAGAGGTGAGTTTAAATATTAATGCGATAACTTGGAATACCCAAAAGCCAAGATAATAGATTGCAATTCAATGAATGAACCTTGTTATAATTTGGACAACAAATATTTATACAATCATGGCCAAAAGTGAAAATGAAGTACTTCTTTGAGAAAATAATTGCAATTACACGTTTAGTTATACACTTGTCCATTTCCCTTGTGTGCATTGGAAAAATGCAATAAAACATAGAAGAAACTCAAATTGGAAATAATATTACATAAAACCACAGAAATAGGCCAGACAAAATTTGTGGCACCCTCAACTTAATATTTGGTTGCACACCTGTCACAGATTTGCAGTGACAGAGAGTCGCCAGAAGACCACAGCATCTGAATTCTCGTACTCATGTACCGTGCAATGCTTCTCCGGGAAATTTTATTTGCAAATTGCCTCTTTAGAGAGGAAGAAGACTTGAACTGCATAGTGCCACCTGTTGGAAGTAGCGATCCTACAAGTCACAATCAACCCTTTAATAAGTCTTGCAATATGACTTAGGATAAAAGCCAAATCAGACTCTCAATTTGCAAACACTTTGTTTCGGGCTATTGGCCCTCATCAGTACAAAGTATGAGATCTAATTTGGCTAGGTGAGAAGCTCTGGACTGGGGTCTAAGGGGTAATGTTTCTCCTTGTGGGGAGTGACATATCCGGATTACCAAACCGGCTGGAACTGGATCCGAGTAGTTTAATGCTAAAAAATATTTTTCCATTGTGCTCATGGCGATAGCAGCTGCGAACTGTAGGTTTGTCGCCATGGACATTGCATCTCTTGGCTGTGGTAATGACTTCCAGACATTTAAAAACTTGAACGGGCCAACGGTTGTATGAGAATCCTTTTAATTTCCCCCTGCCACGACCTCTTCCCAACACCAAAGGCCCGCCAATGCTATTTGTTTTGGTTGGTTGTATGGATTGGTTGTATGAACTGGCTCTCTCTATTGCGCACGTGCGCTGTACTCACGGTCGTGGAGCACATGGTGCCTCGCTCTCTGGCCGTACCGCTTTTAGTGGCAGGAGCCAATGGGAACAGTCCTTTGTGGTGCCAGTGCTCTAAGGACGGAGCACGCTGCTCAGCCTCCTATGCGCTGCTTGCCCATGCCAAAAATCTCTGCTGTCATGCCCGCTTTCTCTTAAGCAGGCCCCCATGCCGCTAGGTCACCGGGTCTGTCTGCTGCAGTTCTTCGCAGCGCCTTGCTGCTCACACGCTGGCAGCTGGGGACTCACACCTGCTTTACATGTTTTTTCCCTCAGCTTCTGGCCAGGTTCCCTGTCTAAACATGCCCCCTCTTCCTGGGTAATGAGGCCTCTCTGTTCCCCTACTCCTTCCCCTGGGAAACAGGGGACGCAGCCTTGACATTTTCAGACCCGGCACAGCACATGTACCTGCAGCCCAGGTCATCCTGAGTCCATACATATCTGGCCAATCAGTTCTTTAATGCAAGCATCATAGAAGGCATGTTCTAATTTTCAAGAGCAAATTGTACATTACATCCAGAACAGTTTCACTTTGAATGACTTTGTGGCTCATATCAATCCACAAGATGACATTAGTCTCATACTTCAAAATTTCGATGGTAAATCATTTCCCCACAGATAGGTTGTGTATGTTCTGACTTCTGTAACATCATTTGGGTGATAATTATTAATACCTATTTGCTTCACAATATATTCATCTTCTTCTTCAAGGCTTCGGAATATAATATTGTAAAAGTGAAAGCAAGTTGGTGAAGTGTGTGTTAACTGAAATGTGAAAGCAATTGTCATCATTACTATTTCTCCAACAGCTCCATCAATAACACATGCTTTTCCTACTAATTCATCATGCTGGTAAAGTAGAGGTGAGATTAGGGATCTAGATAACATCTGTGGACTGTAGTCAACATGACACTGTGACAAGACCCACTGGGGTCTAGCTACCAATATGACATAGTTTGTGCACAGCTGAACAGAGTTGCGAGAAAAAAGATTTTGATTCAATAACATGTTGGATGGATTGTTTAGTGGAAACACCCATACAGTAGAAGTCACATCTACAACCACCATGCTCTCCAATTGACACCTCTTGAAATACAGCCGAAATGTCAATATCTCTAGCTTCTGTTCTAGACACTGCAGGGGCTTCTTTTTTACGTCCTCGTCCAAAAATTTCAGAATTAGTAGGTGATGGATTGTCCGAATCCGGCCCAGGAACACAAGGCTTCAGTAGTTGTGAGTCCTGGCCCCATGCTCTTCCACGTGCTCTTTCTCTGGCTCTTCCAGTCATGATTTGATCTAGAAGATTTTGCCTTCGTAATCCAGAGATAGAGTACAACACTGCCCAAGCATTCACCCTCTGTTCTTCAGACTTTCTATCTGCGCAGTGACTGCCTCTAGACAGAAGATGATGATGGTGGTAGTAGTTGGTGCATATAAGACACAGTCCTGAAGCAGCCATAACAACTTGAAACAAAAGTATTTTTACCGAGATACCACACTTTAAAATATGTGGCCTGTGGTTTTTTTTCCCCAAAAATTGTGTATAGAAATGGGTCACAGACAGCAAGTACAGTGGAATGTAGCCCTGAAATGACACAATTTGTATGCCACAGATACATCTGGCGTTTGACTGTGATACCAGACAGTTCAATATGTGCGCTGTATTTTAAAAATTTGGACCCCAAAATACTGTACAGAACTAGGGTAACAGACAGCAAATACATTGAAATGTAGGCCTGAATTGCCGCAATTTGTATGCCACAAATAGTTCAGCCATCTGACAGCGATACCAGACTGCTCAATATATGGCCTGTATATTTTAACTTTTTACCCCAAAATAGTGTTTTGAGCTATGGTAACACACAGCAAAAAAAGGTGAATGGAAGCCTCAAAAGCTCACTTTGTAGCCCACAGATAGATGAGGCGTGTCACAGAGATACCAGACTGTTCAATATGTGGCTGGTATTTTTTATTGTTTACCTCAAAATAGTGTATACTAGACCTAGGGTAGCAGACAGCAAAAAAAACGTGGAATGTAGGCCTGAAAAGCAACTATTTGTAGAGCACAGATAGACCAGGAGTCTGACAGAGATATCACACTTTTCATATATGTATATGTGGCCTGTATTAATTTATTTTATGCCCCAAAATAGTGTACAGTACTAGAGTAACAGACAGCAAGTACAGTGGAATGCAGGCCTGAATTGCCACAATGTGTAGGCCACAAATAGATCAGGCGTCTGACAGCGATACCAGACTGTTCAATACATAGCCTGTATTTTTTTATTTTTTACCCTAAAATAGTGCATAGACCTAAGGTAGCAGACAGCAAAAAAGGTGGAATGTAGGTCTGAAAAGCAACTACTTGTAGAGCACAAATAGACCTGAAGTCTGACAGAGATATCACACTCTTCCATATGTGGTCTGTATTTTTTTATTTTCATCCCCAAAATAGTGTACAGAACTAGGGTAACAGACAGCAAATACAGTGGAATGTAGGCCTTAATTGCCACAATTTGAAGGCCACAAGTACATCAGGCATCCGAGAGCAATACCAGACTGTTCAATACGTGGCCTGTATTTTTTTGTTTTTTACCCCAAAATATTGTATAGACCTAGGGTAGCAGACAGCAAAAACAGTGAAATATAGGCCTGGAAATGCCACAATTTGTAGACCACAGATAGATCTGGCGTTTGATGGAGATAGAACACTGTTAAATATGTGGCCTGGATTTTTTTGGGCCCACCAATATTGTGTCAATAAGTAGGCTATGACACTGAAAAAAAAAATGTTGGAGTACTAAAATTGTAAAATATTTAGAGCAATGATATGCAATGCGTGTGGAGTACAAAACACAGTGATAAATATAAGAACTGTAGCTAAATATTTTTTGGCCAGCTAAAGATTTTTTGGTCAGCAACATAATGTCCAAAAATGTTGTAAGACACTCAAAAAAATACTACAGTACCAAAAATTGTCCAGAATTTTCTACAAACTAACATCTGATGCCTGGGACAAAAAAAAGCCATTTTAAATTGCTAGTTTTTCACACTGTTGTATTAAAATGACCTGGCTGTAGTATGCAGTGTGACCAAGCAAATAAGTGTAGGAAAAAAAGGGGGCTCTGGATTGCTTTGTAATAAAATTAGCAGGATTCAGGTGCCAAAAAAGAATAATCCTAGCTACAGATTCCTGCAGCTAGGTATATGTATAATAGGCAGTAGCAGACAGTAATAGACCCTTTTGATGTATGCAGTGAGATCTATATACTCACATACAGTGCCTGCATGCCTTGCACTGATGTAGATATGCGCACATAGACTCCCCTGCCTACCGAGCACTGCAATCAATATGCCCCTAATTAGCCCTAAAAAGGACTGTTGGTTTATCTGGATTTATCAGAAGAACATACACAGCGTAATCGTAAGAACTGTCCATTGGGAATGGATTTGATCATATGTTGTGAATGAGATGAAGAGGTGTGAAGAAGGGAATTAACAGCTGTATCCTTACTTTATAAATCTGATTGCAACATGCCTTGGTCATCTCGTCAACTGGTGACGTAAAGAAAGTTTCTCCTAAGAAAGTCATAATGAAATGTTAAATGAATATTTAGATCATTTTTGTTCAGCTCAGAAATTAAAGATTTTAGATCAATCTCATTGCCACTCCAAATGAAAAAAATATCGTCATGAATCGGGTCCAAAAAGGGACCCGATCCAAAAACAAGTCAGATGAAACTAGGTCCCTCTCCCACAGCCCCAGAACAGATTTGCATAGGACGGCACGCAGGCCGCGCCCATGGCTGTACCCTGGAGCTGTAGGTAGAAGGACCCATTAAAGGTGAAGAAATTGTTGGTGAGCACAAATTCCAAAAGTTGAAGGATAAATGTAGACTCATCAGGTAAAAGATTGGACATGCCGAGGAAAAATTTAGCTGCACGCACACCATCTTTGTGATTAATATTCATGTAAAGTGATTCAACATCACATTGCACGAGAATCATGTCATTCTCAATGTGGAGGGAATCAATTTTCTGTAACAAATTTGCAGTATCATGAAACTCTGAGGGAATTGTCGCGACCAAAGGTTTCAAATGGGAATCAATGTACTGACAGATATTTTCAGGCAACCCTCCATTCTCAGAAATAATGGGCCTACCTGGTGATATGGTGGCATTCTTATGAATCTTGGGTAATAATTAAAATGTTGGTATTGCTGGTTCCTTAACCCCTTTACCCCCAAGGGTGGTTTGCACGTTAATGACCGGGCCAATTTTTAAAATTCTGACCACTGTCCTTTTATGAGGTTATAACTCTGGAACGCTTCAACGGATCCTGGTGATTCTGACATTGTTTTCTCATGATATATTGTATTTCATGATAGTGGTAACATTTCTTTGATATTATCTGCGTTTATTTGTGAACAAAAAACAAAAAATTGGTGAAAATTTTGAAAATTTCGCAATTTTCCAAATTTGAATTTTTATACAATTCAATCACAGAGATATGTCACACAAAATACTCAATAAGCAACATTTCCCACATGTCTACTTTACATCAGCACAATTTTGGAACCAATTTTTTTTTTGTTAGGGAGTTATAAGGTTTAAAAGTTGACCAGCAATTTCTCATTTTTACAACACCATTTTTTTTAGGGACCACATCTCATTTGAATTCATTTTGAGGGGTCTACATGATAGAAAATACCCAAGTGTGACACCATTCTAAAGCCTGCACACCTCAAGGTGCATAAAACCACATTCAAGAAGTTTATTAACCCTTCAGTTGTTTCACAGGAATTTTTGGAATGTTTAAATAAAAATGGACATTTAACTTTTTTACACAAAAAATTTATTCAGCTCCAATTTGTTTTATTTTACCAAGGGTAACAGGAGAAAAAGGACTCCAAAAGTTGTTGTACAATTTGACCTGAGTACGCCGATACCCCATATGTGGGGGTAAACCACTGTTTGGGCGCATGGCAGAGCTCGGAAGCGAAGGAGCGCCATTTGACTTTTCAATGCAAAATTGACCGGAATTGAGATGGGACGCCATGTTCCGTTTGGAGAGCCCCTGATGTGCCTAACCATTGAAACTCCCCACAGGTGACACCATTTTGGAAAGTAGATCCCCTAAGGAACTTATCTAGCTGTGTGGTGAGCACTTTGACCCATTAAGTGATTCACAGAAGTTTATAATGCAGAGCCGTAAAAATAAAAAATTATATTTTTTCACAAAAATGATATTTTCGCCCCCAATTTTTTATTTTCCAAAGGGTAAGAGAATAAATTGGACCCCAAAAGTTATTGTCCAATTTGTCCTGAATACACTGATACCTCATATGTGGGGGTAAACCACTGTTTGGGCACATGGCAGAGCTCGGAAGGGAAGGAGCGCCATTTGACTTTTCAATGCAAAATTGACTGGAATTGAGATGGGACGCCATGTTGCGTTTGGAGAGCCACTGAGGTGCCTAAACATTGAAACTCCCCACAAGTGACACCATTTTGGAAAATAGACCCCCTAAGGAACTCATCTAGATGTGTTGTGAGAGCTTTGAACCCCCAAGTGTTTCATTACAGTTTATAACGCAGAGCCGTGAAAATAAAAATTATTTTTTTCCCACAAAAATTATGTTTTAGCCACCAGTTTTGTATTTTCCCAAGGGTAACAGGAGAAATTGGACCCCAAAAGTTGTTGTCCAATTTCTCCTGAATACACTGATACCCCAAATGTGGGGGGGGAACCACCGTTTGTGCGCATGGGAGAGCTCGGAAGGGAAGGAGTGCCATTTGGAATGCTGTTATGATCCTAGTGGCAAGGTCGGACTAGCTAAGTAACTGAACAGACTACTAGCTGTGGGGAAGTGGTAACTAGGTTGACCGCAACCTGATCCTATCCGCAAACAACTATAGGCAGCCGTGGAACGTTACCTAAAAATCCTAGACGTCTCTTCACGGCCTGAGAAACTGACTATTCCTGGAGGGAAAGAAAGTCCTCTCTTGCCTCAGTGGAATGACCCCAAAGATATAGAATAGCCCCCCACAAATATTAACAGTGAGTTAAGGCGAAAGCACAAACGCAGGGATGAAATCAGATTTAGCAAATGAGGCCCGCTAATACTAGATAGCAGAAAATAGGAAGGGAACTGTGCGGTCAATAAAAAAAAAACCCTATTCAAAATATCCACGCAGAGATTGCTCGAGCCCCCGCACCAACTAACGGTGCGGAGGAAGCAACTCCGTACCCCAGAGCTTACCAGCAAAAAGAAATCACATATTAGCAAGCTGGACTAGACTCATCATACACAGAAATCATATTGCAGGCAGATGAGCAAAAAATATTCAAACAGAACTTAGCTTATCCTGAAGAGGCAGAAAACGAGATAATCAGGAGTAATCAGAATAGCACTGAATACATTGACAGCCGGCAACAAGTGGAAGTGAAGCAGAGCTAAATAGGAGCCTCCCTGGTGAATAACGAGGCAGCTGATCCAGCCAGACCCGCAGGATAATAAACCAAACCACCAGGGGGAGCCAAAAAACCAAAGTCACACAATACCATCTGTGACCACAAGAGGGAGCCTGAAAACGGAGTTCACAACAGAATGCAGACTTAGATGGAATGGTCTGCAGGCGTCACATTGCGTTTCCAGGGCCCCTAATGTACCTAAACCGTAGAAACGCCCCACAAGTGACCCCATATTGGAAACTAGACCTCCCAAGGAACTTATCTAGATGTGTTGTGAGAACTTTGAACCCCCAAGTGTTTCACTACAGTTTATAACGCAGAGCCATGAAAATAAAAAATCCTTTTTTTACCACAAAAATTATTTTTTAGCCCCCAGTTTTGTATATTCCCATGGGTAACAGGAGAAATTGGACCCCAAAAATTGTTGTCCAATGTGTCCTGAGTATGCTGATATGTTGGGGTAAACCCCTGTTTGGGCGCACGGGAGAGCTCGGAAGGGAAGGAGCACTGTTTTACTTTTTCAACGCAGAATTGGCTGGAATTGAGATTGGATGCCATGTCGCGTTTGGAGAGCCCCTGATGTGCCTAAACAGTGGAAACCCCCCAATTATAACTGAAACCCTAATCCAAACACACCCCTAACCCTAATCTCAACGGTAACCCTAACCACACCCCTAACCCTGACACACCCCTAACCCTAATCCCAACCCTATTCCCAACCATAAATGTAATCCAAACCCTAACCCTAACTTTAGCCCAACCCTAACTGTAGGCCTAACCTGTTATGATCCTTAGTGGCTGAGGATCACGAATAGACCAGCAACTGAATAAACTAAGGACAAGCTCTAGGGAGATGGTAACTGGACTGATCGCAAATCTGAACCTATCCAATACAAATAGAGGTAGCCGGTGAACGTGCCTAAAAAATTACTAGACGTCTCGAGCCAGCCTGAGGAACTAGCTACCCCTAAAGAGAAAGAAAGACATCGCTTGCCTCCAGAGAAATAATCCCCAAAGATATAGAAGCCCCCAACAAATATTAACGGTGAAGTAAGAAGAAGGCACATACGTAGGGATGAAATCAGATTCAGCAAAAGAGGCCCACTAGTACTAGAAAGCAGAAAATAGAGCAGGGGTCTATGCGATCAATAAAAAACCCTTACAAAATATCCATCCTGAGATTTCAAGAACCCACGCACCAACTAATGGTGTGTGGGGAGAAACTCAGTCCACTAGAGCATCCAGCAAGCGAGGGAATAACATTTTAGCAAGCTGGACAAGAAAACATGATAAACACTGCTGATCAAAAAATGAGCAAAACAAAACTTAGCTTATCCTGGATGGACTGGGAGCAAGGTAATCAGAAGGAATCTGAGTAGCACTGATTACATCGACAGCCAGCAACAAGTGAAAGCAAAACAGAGCTATATAGGAACCTCCCAGAGGATAACGAACCAGCTGATAGCCAGAGACCAGCAGGATAACAAACAAAGCCACCAGGGGGAGCCCAAAGCAAAAGTCACACCATTCCACCAGTGACCACAAGAGGGAGCCTGAAAACAGAGTTCACAACAGTACCCCCCCCCTTAAGGAGGGGTCACCGAACCCTCATGAAAACCCCCAGGGCGATCAGGATGAGCCACATGGAAGGCACAAACCAAATCGGCCGCATGAACATCAGAAGCGACAACCCAAGAATTATCCTCCTGACCATAGCCCTTCCACTTGACCAAATACTGGAGCCTCCGTCTAGAAACACGAGAATCCAAGATCTTCTCCACCACATATTCCAATTCTCCCTCAACCAGCACCGGGGCAGGAGGCTCAACTGGAGGAACCACAGGTACCACATACCTCCGCAACAACGAGCGATGGAACACATTATGAATAGAAAATGATGCCGGGAGGTCCAGATGGAATGACACAGGGCCAATGACTTCCAGAATCTTATAAAGACCGATAAACCGAGGCTTGAACTTAGGAGAGGAGACCTTCATAGGAACGAAGCGAGAAGACAACCACACCAAGTCCCCAACGCGAAGTCGGGGACCCACACAGCGACAGCCGTTGGCAAAGAGCTGAGCCTTCTCTTGTGACAACTTCAAATTGTCCACCACATGATTCCAAATCTGATGCAACCTATCCACCACAACATCCACTCCAGGACAATCAGAAGGCTCCACCTGACCCGAGGAAAAACGAGGATGAAACCCCGAATTACAAAAAAAAGGAGAAACCAAAGTAGCAGAACTAGCCCGATTATTAAGGGCAAACTCGGCCAATGGCAAAAAAGTAACCCAGTCGTCCTGGTCAGCAGAAACAAAACATCTTAAATAAGTCTCCAAGGTCTGATTAGTTCGCTCGGTTTGGCCATTCGTCTGAGGATGGAAGGCCGACGAAAAAGACAATTCAATGCCCAACTTAGCACAAAAGGTCCGCCAAAATCTAGACACAAACTGGGATCCTCTGTCAGAAACAATGTTCTCAGGAATCCCGTGCAAACGAACCACATTTTGAAAAAACAGTGGAACCAACTCGGAGGAGGAAGGCAACTTAGGCAAGGGCACCAAATGGACCATCTTAGAAAAACGATCACACACCACCCAGATGACAGACATTCTCTGAGAGACAGGGAGATCTGAAATAAAATCCATGGAAATGTGCGTCCAAGGCCTCTTCGGGACAGGCAAAGGTAACAGCAAACCACTGGCACGAGAACGGCAAGGCTTCGCCCGAGCACAAATTCCACAAGACTGCACAAAGGAACGCACATCCCGCGACAAGGAAGGCCACCAAAAAGACCTGGCCACCAAGTCTCTGGTACCAAATATTCCAGGATGGCCCGCCAACACCGAAGAATGAACCTCGGAGATGACTCTGTTGGTCCATCTATCCGGGACAAACAGTCTCTCCGGTGGACAACGGTCAGGTCTATCCGCCTGAAACTCCTGCAGCACTCGTCGCAAATCTGGGGAGATGGCAGACAAAATCACCCCTTCTCTGAGGATACCAGCTGGCTCTGAATCACCAGGAGAGTCAGGCACAAAACTCCTAGAAAGAGCATCAGCCTTCACATTCTTCGAACCAGGCAGGTATGAGACCACGAAATCAAAACGAGAGAAAAACAACGACCAACGAGCCTGTCTAGGATTCAGCCGCTTGGCCGACTCGAGATAAATCAAATTCTTGTGATCAGTCAAGACCAACACACGATGCTTAGCTCCCTCGAGCCAATGTCACCACTCCTCAAATGCCCACTTCATAGCCAACAACTCCCGATTACCAACATCATAATCCCGCTCGGCAGGCAAAAACTTTCTTGAAAAGAAAGCACATGGCTTCATCACAGAGCCATCAGAGCTTCTCTGCGACAAAACAGCCCCCGCTCCAATCTCAGAAGCATCAACCTCGACCTGGAAAGGAAGGGAGACGTCTGGCTGACATAAGACCGGAGCCGAAGAAAACCGGCGCTTCAGCTCCCGAAAGGCCTCCACAGCCGCAGGAGACCAATTAGCAACATCAGAACCCTTCTTGGTCAAATCCGTCAATGGCTTAACAACAACAGAAAAATTAGCGATGAAGCGACGGTAAAAATTAGCAAAACCCAAGAACTTCTGAAGACTCTTAACAGATGTAGGCTGAGTCCAGTCATGAATAGCCTGAACCTTGACTGGGTCCATCTCAATAGCAGAAGGAGAAAAAATGAAACCCAAAAAAGAGACCTTCTGGACTCCAAAAAGACATTTTGAGCCCTTCACAAATAAAGCATTGGCACGCAGGACCTGAAACACCATCCTGACCTGCTTAACATGGGACTCCCAATCATCCGAAAAAACCAGAATATCATCCAGATACACAATTATAAATTTATCCAGATATTCGCAGAAGATGTCGTGCATAAAGGACTGAAAGACAGAAGGAGTAGGGTTGAGCGACTTTCATTTTTTTAAGATCGAGTAGGGTTTTGGGAAACCCGATTTTGTCCAGAGTCGAGTCGAGTGCAGTCGGACGATTGTCGCTAAAAGTCGTGGATCGACCGAAACACGAAACCCAATGCAAGTCAATGGGGAAGCATAGTCGGCAGTGAGTGGAGGCCAGGAAAACACCTACAGTGCCCATTTTAATGCCAAAAACATCCATTCTTGTTTCTGAAGCTTGTCAATCTTAATTAACTTTATAATAATAGTTGGGCATTGGAACTTGGGGGTCATTTGGCAAAAGTTGTTGGGGGAAGGGCTGGTTCAAGGTTTTAATGGGCCCAGGAAACGTGGACTACGTCACGGCGGTGGAGCAGGGAGAGGTAAGTATTTCAACGTTGCAAGTGCTGTGATCCTGAGCAAGCAGGTGGGGCCCACTCGTTCGCATTGGCACTGGCACAGGGCCCCTCAAAGTAAGGCGGTGTGTTTGCATGGCGGGGGCGCCTCCCACCAGCAGCGACACTTTTGCGTACTCTGAGGGGCCCTGTGCCAGTGACGTCGCCAACGAGTATGCCCCCCTACCTGATGAAGGAACCTGCACTTTCATCTGCACCTTCCTCTTTGTCCCTGTGTAAGGTGGTATAACATGCGGGAAGGGGAACCTTACTTTCAACAGGGTCAGATTCTGGCTGTGTAGAGTGCAAGGGGAATGTAGTGGTCTAGGTCAATGTACCAGCAGACTCATCTAGCAGTGGCTGGGCAATGGGCAGGATGAGGAGGAAACAGATATAGGGCCAAAGAATAAATTAGGCTAAATGCAGTTCAAAATTGGTAACAGGACTAAACAGGCGGCATTGCTTTGTTCAGTGGAGTAGCAAACCCAAGAGCAGCAAACACTTTTTCAAGGGCCCAACCACACCAGTAGGCCAAATGCAGTTTAATATCTGATACTATAGGCCAAAAGCCAGAAGGTAGAAGCTCAGCTGTATTCAGTTGAGGACAACACCAGGCAGGGGCAGACACCGTTAGTAGGCCCTAAACACCAATTTTTTTTATTTTAAAACAGCACTTAATGAGAGCCAGAAGGTTGAAGCTCAGCTGTATTCAGTTGAGGACAAACACCAGGCAGGGGCAGACACCGTTATTAGGCCCTAAACACCAATTTTTTTTTAAATAAACAGCACTTAATGAGAGCCAGAAGGTTGAAGCTCAGCTGTATTCAGTTGAGGACAAACACCAGGCAGGGGCAGACACCGTTATTAGTCCCTAAACACCATTTTTTTTTTTAAATAAACAGCACTTAATGAGAGCCAGAAGGTTGAAGCTCAGCTGTATTCAGTTGAGGACAAACACCAGACAGGGGCAGACACCGTTAGTAGGCCCTAAACACCATTTTTTAAAAACACAGCACTTAATGATAGCCAAAAGGTTGAAGCACAGCTGTATTCAGTTGAGGACAACACCAGGCAGGGGCAGACACCGTTAGTAGGCCGGAACCACCAATTTTTTAAAAAACAGCAGTTAATCAGAGCCAGAAGGCAGAAGCTCAGCTTTATTCAGTTGAGGACAACACCAGGCAGGGGCAGACACCGTTAGTAGGCCGGAACCACCAATTTTTTTAAAAACAGCAGTTAATCAGAGCCAGAAGGTAGAAGCTCAGCTTTATTCAGTTGAGGACAAACACCAGGCAGGGGCAGACACCGTTAGTAGGCCCTAAACACCATTTTTTAAAAACACAGCACTTAATGATAGCCAAAAGGTTGAAGCACAGCTGTATTCAGTTGAGGACAACACCAGGGAGGGGCAGACACCGTTAGTAGGCCGGAACCACCAATTTTTTTTAAAAACAGCAGTTAGTCAGAGCCAGAAGGTAGAAGCTCAGCTTTATTCAGTTGAGGACAACACCAGGCAGGGGCAGACACCGTTAGTAGGCCGGAACCACCAATTTTTTTAAAAACAGCAGTTAATCAGAGCCAGAAGGTAGAAGCTCAGCTTTATTCAGTTGAGGACAACACCAGGCAGGGGCAGACACCGTTAGTAGGCCGGAACCACCAATTTTTTTAAAAACAGCAGTTAATCAGAGCCAGAAGGTAGAAGCTCAGCTTTAATCAGTTGAGGACAACACCAGGCAGGGGCAGACACCGTTAGTAGGCCGGAACCACCAATTTTTTTAAAAACAGCAGTTAATCAGAGCCAGAAGGTAGAAGCTCAGCTTTATTCAGTTGAGGACAACACCAGGCAGGGGCAGACACCGTTAGTAGGCCGGAACCACCAATTTTTTTAAAAACAGCAGTTAATCAGAGCCAGAAGGTAGAAGCTCAGCTTTATTCAGTTGAGGACAACACCAGGCAGGGGCAGACACCGTTAGTAGGCCGGAACCACCAATTTTTTTAAAAACAGCAGTTAATCAGAGCCAGAAGGTAGAAGCTCAGCTTTATTCAGTTGAGGACAACACCAGGCAGGGGCAGACACCGTTAGTAGGCCGGAACCACCAATTTGTTTAAAAACAGCAGTTAATCAGAGCCAGAAGGTATAAGCTCAGCTTTATTCAGTTGAGGACAACACCAGGCAGGGGCAGACACCATTAGTAGGCCGGAACCAACAATTTGTTTAAAAACAGCAGTTAATCAGAGCCAGAAGGTAGAAGCTCAGCTTTATTCAGTTGAGGACAACTTGAATTAGGGACTGCAGACAGACTTAGCAGGCTGTCCCCTGTGTGGACCATGCATCCAATACATTAACCCATTGAGCCACAAAGGACACGTAACCTTCCGTGGCCATGCCTACAGGTCCATGTGTCTGTTGTCAGGTGTACCTTTGGACTCACAGATTGACAGAATGCAAGGACAATGCGGTCTTTAACATGCTGGTGGAGGGATGGGATGGCTTTTCTCGCAAAAGAATTGTCAACTGGGTAGCTCATAGCGTGGTACATCGTAGTCCATCCTTGCTTTATTAATATTAAATAAAATAAAAAAATAGGCTCTATGCACTGTAAAATAGGTTCCAGGGGTACACGGGCAGCAGTGGTCTGGTCAGTGGAGGCCTAGTGGAAGGAGGGACCGCAGACAGGCTTCGAAGGCCTAACACAATAAAATGGGCTGGCTGTAGGCACTTTATAATTGGTTCCAGGGGTACACGGGCAGCAGTGGTCTGGTCAGTGGAGGCCTAGTGGAAGGAGGGACCGTAGACAGGCTTCGAAGGCCTAACACAATAAAATGGGTTGGCTGTAGGCACTGTAAAATAGGTTCCAGGGGTACACGGGCAGCAGTGGTCTGGTCAGTGGAGGCCTAGTGGAAGGAGGGACCGCAGACAGGCTTCGAAGGCCTAACACAATAAAATGAGCTGGCTGTAGGCACTTTATAATTGGTTCCAGGGGTACACGGGCAGCAGTGGTCAGGTCAGTGGAGGCCTAGTGGAAGGAGGGACCGTAGACAGGCTTCGAAGGCCTAACACAATAAAATGGGCTGGCTGTAGGCACTTTATAATTGGTTCCAGGGGTACACGGGCAGCAGTGGTCTGGTCAGTAGAGGCCGATTGTAATGGGTGTATGCCAGTTAGTAGTCAAAAACAAAAAATAAATGTGAATGTCTCGCATTAAAACAAAACAAAAACACTAAAGGGTGCAATCATTAGGTTCAGGGGTGGGATCCTCTGCGTTGTTTCAGACCTACTAATTTAGCGCAAAGTATTTACTGTGGTAAATAGAGGACACTGCCCCTGACTATGTTAAGTACCATCATACATGTCAACACAATGGTATTGTCAGTGGCAGGTATGGAAGGATGTCAGCGCATAGACTAAACATTGGTGGAAGTGTGAGAGATAACTGTGGAAGTGATAGAGCAATGTTTAACCTGGGGGTGGGTGAACTCTCTTGTGGCCGGCGGTACAGGCCCAGGGCCCCTCATGTTACAACAGTGTGTCTGACGTTGGGTGCGCACCACCACCGCCAGAGACACTTTATTGTAATATGAGGGACCCAGTAGCAATGCCGTCGACCAAAAGCGAGCACACCCACCTCTTCAGACAAACAGCAGTCTCACGGGTGCTTGCGCTAAGTCGCGATACCACGGCCCCGTGTGGGGAGTTTGGCCATTTAGGGAGGTGTAAACATGTCGTATGCTGGACAATCAGCTGCAGCAAATTAGACATTAGAAAAGTAATTCACAGTAGTCCACAGGCAAGAGCTTTTCATAGGAAAGCTAGGTGTCGGCCGGGCAAGGTGGGGCAAAAGATTTCGAAATCCAGTTGTGGTTCATTTTAATGAATGTTAGATCATCAACATTTTGGGTAGCCAGACGAGTCCTTTTTTCGGTTAATATTGAACCTGCAGCACTGAATACTCTTTCTGATAGGACACTTGCTGCCGGGCAAGCAAGCTCCTGCAATGCATATTCTGCCAATTCTGGCCAGGTGTCTAATTTTGATGCCCAGTAATCAAATGGGAATGACGGTTGAGGGAGAACATCGATAAGGGATGAAAAATAGTTAGTAACCATACTGGACAAATGTTGTCTCCTGTCACTTTCAATTGATGCAGCAGTACCTGTCCTGTCTGCGGTCATAGCAAAATCACTCCACAACCTGGTCAGAAAACCCCTCTGTCCAACGCCACTTCTGATGTGTGCACCCCTAACACTCCTAGTCTGCTGCCCCCTGGAGCTCGTGTGAGAACGATCACGTGCGCTGTGTGCTGGGAATGCCTGAAGCAAACGGTCAACAAGAGTTGATTGTTTGGTTGCTAATATTAGTTCCAAGTTCTCATGTGGCATAATATTTTGCAATTTGCCTTTATAGCGTGGATCAAGGAGGCAGGCCAACCAGTAATCGTCTGTCATGAATCCCCAATGGCTAGGGATAGCACAGGATAAGCAAAGTATAATAAAAATCGGACGAGCTCTAGGGTGATGGAACCTGGGCTGACCGCTGCCCTACGCCTGACAAACGCAACTAGAGATAGCCAGGGAGCGTGCCTACGTTGGTTCTAGACGCCACGCACCAGCCTAAGAGCTAACTAGTACTGCAGAGAAAACAAAGACCTCACTTGCCTCCAGAGGAATTAACCCCAAAGGTATAGTTGCCCCCCACATATATTGACGGTGAAATGAGAGGAAGGCACACACATAGAGATGATGTATATAGCTTTAGCAAATAGAGGCCCGCTGAAAACTAGAAAGCAGAATGACACAAAAGGGGACTGAGCGGTCAGCAAAAAACCCTAATCAAAAAAACCATCCTGAGATTACAAGAACCCATGTGCCAACTCATGGCACATGGGGAGAACCTCAGTCCACTAGAGCAACCAGCTAACAAAGAGACATTCTAAGCAAGCTGGACAAAAAACCAAACAACTGAAAATCAGCACTTAGCTTATCCTGAAAGATCTGGGAGCAGGTAGGCAGGAACCAAACAGAGCACATCTGAACACATTGATAGCCGGCAAGGGAAATGACAGAAAGGCCAGGTAAAATAGGAAACACCCAGCCTCTGATGGACAGATGGAAACCAAAGGCCGCAACCCACCAAAGTCACCCAGTACCAGCAGTAACCACCAGAGGGAGCCCGCAAACAGAATCCACAACAGTACCCCCCCCTTGAGGAGGGGTCACCGAACCCTCACGAGAACCCCCAGGGCGATCAGGGTGAGCTCTATGGAAGGCGCGGACCAAATCAGTCGCATGAACATCGGAGGCGACCACCCAGGAATTGTCCTCCTGACCATAACCCTTCCACTTAACCAAATACTGGAGTTTGCGTCTGGAAACACGAGAATCCAAGATCTTTTCAACAACATACTCCAATTCTCCCTCCACCAGCACTGGAGCAGGAGGCTCGACCGAAGGAACAACAGGCACCTCATACCTCCGCAACAACGACCGATGGAACACTGTTGTGAATTTGGATTCTGGGCTCCCCCGGTGGCTACTGGTGGAATTGAACTGGTGTCTTCATCTTCTCTGTTCACCTGTTCCCATCAAGATGTGGGAGTCGCTATATAACCTTGCTGCTCTGTTAGTTGCTTGCCGGTCAACAATGTTATCAGAAGCCTCTCTGTGCTTGTTCCTGCTCCTAGACAACTACTAGATAAGTTGGACTCTTGTCCATGTTTGTTTTTGCATTTTTGTTCCAGTTCACAGCTGTAGTTTCGTTACTGTGTCTGGAAAGCTCTTGTGAACAGGAATTGCCACTCTGGTGTTATGAGTTAATGCCAGAGTTTTAAAGTAATTTCTGGATGGTGTTTTGATAGGGTTTTCAGCTGACCATGAAAGTGTCCTTTCTGTCTTCTGCTATGTAGTAAGTGGACCTCAAATTTGCTAAACCTATTTTCATACTACGTTTGTTATTTCATCTTGATTCACCGCCAATACATGTGGGGGGCCTCTGTCTCCTTTCGGGGTATTTCTCTAGAGGTGAGCTAGGACTAATATTTTCCTCTGCTAGCTTTATTTAGTCCTCCGGCTGGTGCTGGGCATCTAGAATCAACGTAGGCATGCTACCCGGCCACTGCTAGTTGTGCGTTAGGTTTAGTTCATGGTCAGCTCAGTTTCCATCTTCCAAGAGCTAGTTCCTATATATGCTGATGCTATGATCTCTTGCCATTGAGATCATGACAGAACACATTATGAATAGCGAACGATGCTGGGAGATCCAAACGGAAAGATACAGGGTTAAGAATCTCCGAGATCCTATAAGGACCGATGAACCGAGGCTTGAACTTAGGAGAAGAGACCTTCATAGGGACAAAACGAGAAGACAACCACACCAAGTCCCCAACAAGAAGTCGGGGACCCACGCGGCGACGGCTATTAGCAAACTGCTGAGTCTTCTCCTGAGATAACTTCAAATTGTCCACCACCTGATTCCAAATGTGATGTAGCCTGTCCACCACCACGTCCACTCCAGGACAATCCGAAGACTCCACCTGACCAGAGGAAAAATGAGGATGAAACCCCGAATTACAAAAAAAAGGAGAGACCAACGTGGCCGAACTAGCCCGATTATTAAGAGCAAATTCGGCCAGTGGCAAAAAAGCAACCCAGTCATCCTGATCAGCAGAAACAAAACACCTCAAATAAGTTTCCAAGGTCTGATTAGTTCGCTCCGTCTGGCCATTCGTCTGAGGATGGAATGCAGACGAGAAAGACAAATCAATGCCCATCTTGGCACAAAACGTCCGCCAAAATCTAGACACAAACTGGGATCCCCTGTCAGAAACGATATTCTCCGGAATCCCATGCAAACGAACCACATTCTGAAAAAACAAAGGAACCAACTCAGAGGAGGAGGGCAACTTAGGCAAGGGCACCAAATGAACCATCTTAGAAAAGCGGTCACACACAACCCAGATAACGGACATTTTCTGTGAAACCGGGAGATCAGAAATAAAATCCATGGAAATGTGCGTCCAAGGCCTCTTCGGGATGGGCAAGGATAACAACAACCCACTAGCCCGTGAACAGCAAGGCTTAGCTCGAGCACACACTTCACAAGACTGCACAAAGGTGCGCACATCCCTAGATAAGGAAGGCCACCAAAAAGACCTGGCCACCAAGTCTCTTGTACCAAATATTCCAGGATGACCAGCCAACACAGAAGAATGGACCTCGGAGATGACTCTACTGGTCCAATCATCCGGAACAAACAGTCTTTCTGGTGGACATCGATCCGGTTTATCCACCTGAAACTCCTGCAATGCGCGTCGCAAGTCTGGGGATACGGCGGACAATATTACCCCATCCCTAAGGATACCAGCAGGCCCAGTGTCTCCAGGAGAGTCAGGCACAAAACTCCTGGAAAGAGCATCTGCCTTCACATTCTTTGAACCTGGCAGGTATGAAACCACGAAATTGAAACGAGAAAAAAATAACGACCAACGAGCCTGTCTAGGATTCAAACGCCTGGCAGACTCAAGGTAAATGAGATTCTTGTGATCAGTCAAGACCACCACGCGATGTTTAGCACCCTCAAGCCAATGACGCCACTCCTCAAATGCCCACTTCATGGCCAAAAGCTCCCGATTACCCACATCATAATTGCGCTCGGCGGGCGAGAATTTTCTAGAGAAGAAAGCACATGGCTTCATCACCGAGCCATTAGAACTTCTCTGTGACAAAACCGCCCCCGCTCCAATCTCGGAAGCATCAACCTCCACCTGAAAAGGAAGTGAAACATCTGGTTGACACAACACAGGAGCAGAAGAAAACCGGCGCTTAAGTTCCTGAAAGGCCTCCACGGCCGCAGGAGACCAATCAGCAACATCAGCACCCTTTTTAGTCAAATCAGTCAAAGGTTTAACAATACTGGAAAAATTAGCAATGAACCGACGATAAAAATTAGCAAACCCCAAGAACTTCTGAAGGCTCTTAACAGATGTAGGTTGTGTCCAGTCACAAATAGCCTGAACCTTAACGGGATCCATCTCAATAGTAGAAGGAGAAAAAATGTACCCCAAAAAAGAAATCTTCTGGACTCCGAAGAGACACTTTGAGCCCTTCACAAACAGAGAATTGGCCCGCAAAACCTGAAACACCTTCCTGACCTGTAGAACATGAGACTCCCAGTCATCAGAAAACACCAAAATATCATCCAAATACACAATCATAAACTTATCCAGATATTCACGGAAAATATTGTGCATAAAGGACTGAAAGACTGATGGAGCATTGGAGAGTCCAAAAGGCATTACCAAATACTCAAAATGGCCCTCAGGCGTATTAAATGCGGTTTTCCACTCATCACCCTGTTTTATCCGCACCAAATTATACGCACCACGAAGATCTATTTTAGTGAACCACCTAGCCCCCTTAATGCGAGCAAACAAATCAGTAAATAATGGCAATGGATACTGGTATTTGACTGTAATCTTATTCAGAAGGCGATAATCTATACAAGGTCTCAGGGAACCATCTTTTTTTGCCACGAAAAAAAAACCTGCTCCCAGAGGGGACGAAGATGGACGAATATGTCCCTTTTCCAAAGACTCCTTAATATAATTCCGCATAGCAGTATGCTCTGGCAGTGACAGATTAAATAAATGACCCTTAGGGAACCTACTGCCAGGAATCAATTCTATAGCACAGTCACACTCTCTATGAGGAGGGAGCGAATTGAGCTTAGGCTCCTCAAAAACATCTCTATAATCCGACAAAAACGCAGGGATCTCCGAAGGAGTGGATGAAGCGATAGAAATCGGAGGTGCATCATCATGAACCCCCTGACATCCCCAGCTTAGCACAGACATTGTTTTCCAGTCCAGGACAGGATTATGAGTTTGTAACCATGGCAGACCAAGCACTAGTACATCATGTAAATTATACAGTACAAGGAAGCGAATCACCTCCTGATGAACGGGAGTCATGCGCATGGTCACTTGTGTCCAATACTGCGGTTTATTCATAGCCAATGGTGTAGAATCAATTCCCTTCAGAGGAATAGGAACTTCCAGAGGCTCTAGACTAAAACCGCAGCGTTTAGCAAATGACCAATCCATAAGACTCAGGGCAGCGCCTGAATCCACATAGGCATCGACGGAAATGGAAGACAGTGAAAAAATCAGAGTCACAGACAAAATGAACTTAGACTGCAGAGTATCAATGGCAAAAGATTTATCAACCCTTTTTGTGCGTTTAGAGCATGCTGATATAACATGAGCTGAATCACCACAATAAAAACACAAACCATTTTTCCGCCTATAATTTTGCCGTTCACTTCTGGACTGAATTCTATCACATTGCATAGTCTCAGGTGCCTGTTCAGAAGACACCGCCAACTGGTGCACGGGTTTGCGCTCCCGTAAACGCCGATCAATCTGAATGGCCATAGCCATAGACTCATTCAGACCTGTAGGCGCAGGGAACCCCACCATAATATCCTTAATGGCCTCAGAAAGACCATTTCTGAAGTTTGCAGCCAGGGCGCACTCATTCCACTGAGTAAGCACCGACCATTTCCGAAATTTCTGACAATATATTTCCGCTTCATCATGCCCCTGAGAGAGGGCTAATAAAGCCTTTTCAGCCTGAATCTCTAGGTTAGGTTCCTCATAGAGCAATCCCAATGCCAGAAAAAACGCATCCACACTGAGCAACGCAGGATCCCCTGGGCAAGTGCCCAATTCTGAGGGTTGCCCCGTAGGAACGATATAACAATCTTGACCTGTTGAGCAGGGTCTCCAGAGGAGCGAGATTTCAAAGAGAGAAACAATTTACAATTGTTCCTAAAATTCAGGAAGGTAGATCTATCTCCAGAAAAAAAACTCTGGAATAGGAATTCTAGGTTCAGACATGGGAGTGTGAACAACGAAATCCTGTATGTTTTGAACCTTTGCCGCGAGATTACTCAGGCTGGAAGCCAAACTCTGGACATCCATGATAAACAGCTAAGATCAGAGCCATTCAAGGGTTAAGAGGAGGTAAGAAGCAGCTAGACAGCAATTAAGGGCTAGGCAGCAAAACTCTGAAGGAAAAAAAAAAAAATTTCCCTTGAGCACTTCTTTTTCTCCTGCTTCAGCTCAAACAATTAACACTTTGTGGGCCGGCTATACTGTCATGGATCCCCAATGGCTAGGGATAGCACAGGATAAGCAAAGTATAATAAAAATCGGACGAGCTCTAGGGTGATGGAACCTGGGCTGACCGCTGCCCTACGCCTGACAAACGCAACTAGAGATAGCCAGGGAGCGTGCCTACGTTGGTTCTAAACGCCACGCACCAGCCTAAGAGCTAACTAGTACTGCAGAGAAAACAAAGACCTCACTTGCCTCCAGAAGAATTAACCCCAAAGGTATAGTTGCCCCCCACATATATTGACGGTGAAATGAGAGGAAGGCACACACATAGAGATAATGTATATAGCTTTAGCAAATAGAGGCCCGCTGAAAACTAGAAAGCAGAATGACACAAAAGGGGACTGAGCGGTCAGCAAAAAACCCTAATCAAAAAAACCATCCTGAGATTACAAGAACACATGTGCCAACTCATGGCACATGGGGAGAACCTCAGTCCACTAGAGCAACCAGCTAACAAAGAGACATTCTAAGCAAGCTGGACAAAAAACCAAACAACTGAAAATCAGCACTTAGCTTATCCTGAAAGATCTGGGAGCAGGTAGGCAGGAACCAAACAGAGCACATCTGAACACATTGATAGCCGGCAAGGGAAATGACAGAAAGGCCAGGTAAATTAGGAAACACCCAGCCTCTGATGGACAGATGGAAACCAAAGGCCACAACCCACCAAAGTCACCCAGTACCAGCAGTAACCACCAGAGGGAGCCCGCAAACAGAATCCACAACAATCGTCATCGTTCATCATTTTCGTAATGCGTGTGTCCCTTTTTAGGATACGGAAGGCATAATCTGCCATGTGGGCCAAAGTTCCAGTTGTCAAATCTCCGGTTGTGATTGGTTGAGGGGCAGTTTCAGGCAAATCTACGTCACTTGTGTCCCTCAAAAAACCAGAACCCGGCCTTGCCACGCAACCAATTTCCAGTGCCCCCGGGAAAGCTTCCGCATTAAAAATATACTCATCCCCATCATCCTCCTCATCCTCCACCTCCTCTTCGCCCGCTACCTCATCCTGTACACTGCCCTGACCAGACACTGGCTGACTGTCATCAAGGCTTTCCTTTTCCTCTGGTGCAGACGCCTGATCCTTTATGTGCGTCAAACTTTGCATCAGCAGACGCATTAGGGGGATGCTCATGCTTATTATGGCGTTGTCTGCACTAACCAGCCGTGTGCATTCCTCAAAACACTGAAGGACTTGACACATGTCTTGTATCTTCGACCACTGCACACCTGACAACTCCATGTCTGCCATCCTACTGCCTGCCCGTGTATGTGTATCCTCCCACAAAAACATAACAGCCCGCCTCTGTTGGCACAGTCTCTGAAGCATGTGCAGTGTTGAGTTCCACCTTGTTGCAACGTCTATGATTAGGCGATGCTGGGGAAGGTTCAAAGACCGCTGATAGGTCTGCATACGGCTGGAGTGTACAGGCGAACGTCGGATATGTGAGCAAAGTCCACGCACTTTGAGGAGCAGGTCGGAGAACCCAGGATAAGTTTTCAATAAGCACTGCACCACCAGGTTTAAGGTGTGAGCCAGGCAAGGAATGTGTTTCAGTTGGGAAAGGGAGATGGCAGCCATGAAATTCCTTCCGTTATCACTCACTACCTTGCCTGCCTCAAGATCTACTGTGCCCAGCCACGACTGCGTTTCTTGTTGCAAGAACTCGGACAGAACTTCCGCGGTGTGTCTGTTGTCGCCCAAACACTTCATAGCCAATACAGCCTGCTGACGCTTGCCAGTAGCTGGCCCATAATGGGACAACTGGTGTGCAACAGTGTCATCTGCCGATGGAGTGGTTGGCCGACTGCGGTCTGTGGAAGAGCTGTAGCTTCTGCAGGAGGACAAGGAGGAGGAGGAGGGGGTGCGAACGCCTACAGCCAACTGTTTCCTAGACCGTGGGCTAGGCACAACTGTCCCGAAATTTATGTCCCCTGTGGACCCTGCATCCACCACATTCACCCAGTGTGCCGTGATGGACACATAACGTCCCTGGCCATGCCTACTGGTCCATGCATCTGTAGTCAGGTGCACCTTTGTACTCACAGATTGCCTGAGTGCATGGACGATGCGCTGTTTAACATGCTGGTGCAGGGCTGGGATGGCTTTTCTGGAAAAAAAGTGTCGACTGGGTAGCTGGTATCGTGGTTCGGCGTACTCCATCAGGGCTTTGAAAGCTTCGCTTTCAACTAACCGGTAGGGCATCATCTCTAACGAGATTAGTCTAGCTATGTGGGCGTTAAAACCCTGTGTACGCAGATGCGAGGATAAGTACTTCCTTTTTCTAACCAGAGTCTCATGTAGGGTGAGCTGGACTGGAGAGCTGGAGATCGTGGAACTTTCGGGTGTGCCGGTGTACATGGCAGACTGAGAGACGGTTGGAGACGGTATTGTTTCCGCCGGTGACCTAGATGCAATATTTCCTCCTACAAAACTGGTGATTCCCTGACCCTGACTGCTTTTGGCTGGCAAAGAAACCTGCACAGATACTGCCGGTGGTGCGGAAAATGGTGGCCTTACAGTGACGGAAGGGATGTTGCGTTGCTGACTAGCTTCATTGGCCGAGGGTGCTACAACCTTAAGGGACGTTTGGTAGTTAGTCCAGGCTTGAAAATGCATGGTGGTTAAGTGTCTATGCATGCAACTAGTATTTAGACTTTTCAGATTCTGACCTCTGCTTAAGCTAGTTGAACATTTTTGACAGATGACTTTGCGCTGATCAATTGGATGTTGTTTAAAAAAATGCCAGACTGCACTCTTCCTAGCATCGGATCCCTTTTCAGGGATTGCAGACTGAGCTTTAACCGGATGGCCACGCTGTCCTCCAACAGGTTTTGGCTTTGACACGCGTTTTGGGCCAGATACGGGCCCAGCAGATGGAACCTGTTGCGATGTTGATGCCTGCTGCGGCCCCTCCTCCACCTCCGCTTCTGAACTACTGCCGCCTGCACCCTGTTCCCCCAATGGCTGCCAATCGGGGTCAACAACTGGGTCATCTATTACCTCCTCTTCGAGCTCGTGTGCAACTTCGTCTGTGTCACTGTGTCGGTCGGTGGTATAGCGTTCGTGGCGGGGCAACATAGTCTCATCAGGGTCTGATTGTGGATCAGTACCCTGAGAGGGCAATGTGGTGGTCTGAGTCAAAGGAGCAGCATAGTACTCTGGCTGTGGCTGTGCATCAGTGCACTCCATGTCAGAATCTACTTGTAATGGGCATGGCCTGTTAAGTGTTTCACTTTCTAAGCCAGGGACGGTATGTGTAAAGAGCTCCATGGAGTAACCCATTGTGTCGCCTGCTGCATCCTTCTCTCTTGTTGTAGTTTTTGCTGAAGAGGACAAGGAAGTGACTTGTCCCTGACCGTGAACATCCACAAGCGACGCGCTGCTTTTACATTTACCAGTTTCAGAAGAGGAGGCAAAAGAGCTAGAGGCTGAGTCTGCAATGTAAGCCAAAACTTGCTGTTGCTGCTCCGCCTTTAAAAGCGGTTTTCCTACTCCCAGAAAATAAAGCTTTCGAGGCCTTGTGTAGCCAGACGCCGAAACTGGCTCCACAGCTCCAGACTTAGGTGGAATATTTTTATCCCCACGACCACCTGATGCTCCACTACCACTACCATCATTACCAGCTGACAATGAATGCCCACGGCCACGACGACCTCTTGCACCAGACTTCCTCATTGTTTTAAAAACTTAACCAAAGTAACTTTATTTGTTGCTGTCAAACAACTTACACGGTGAGCTATAACTTCAGTATGATTTCAATATCCCTTAACAGGTTGGTGAGAACACAAGGAAAATCAGGCACAATGTTACACACTCTGTTTTCTGTGGCACCAAACCACAGAGATGCCACACACGCAGGACTGTCACTCAAGCACAAATGTCAATATTATTCTCCCACCTATTTTTTTTTTTTCTCAGGGAGACTTTAGAAAACAAATAAGATAAAATGATTTTTTCAGGGACAATTTAGTAACCAATTATTAAAAAAAACAAAGGCTTTCTATGGCCCACTGAGTGAGAGATGGCACACACAGGAGTCAGGAGTGGCACACAAGCAGAAAGGGCAATATTAATCTCCCACTGATTGATGTAGTGATTTTTTTTTCAGGTAGATTTTAGAACCCAAATCAAGCAAAAAAATAAATAGGCTTTCTATGGCCCACTGAGTGAGAGATGGCACACACAGGAGTCAGGAGTGGCACACAAGCCCTGAGGCCAATATTTTTCTCCCACTGATTGATGTAGTGATTTTTTTTCAGGTAGATTTTAGAACCCAAATCAAGCAAAAAAATAAATAGGCTTTCTATGGCCCACTGAGTGAGAGATGGCACACACAGGAGTCAGGAGTGGCACACAAGCAGAAAGGGCAATATTAATCTCCCACTGATTGATGTAGTGATTTTTTTTCAGGTAGATTTTAGAACCCAAATCAAGCAAAAAAAATAAATAGGCTTTCTATGGCCCACTGAGTGAGAGATGGCACACACAGGAGTCAGGAGTGGCACACAAGCCCTGAGGCCAATATTTTTCTCCCACTGATTGATGTAGTGATTTTTTTTCAGGTAGATTTTAGAACCCAAATCAAGCAAAAAAATAAATAGGCTTTCTATGGCCCACTGAGTGAGAGATGGCACACACAGGAGTCAGGAGTGGCACACAAGCAGAAAGGGCAATACTAATCTCCCACTGTTTTTTTTTTTTTTTCTTTTTCAGGGAGACTTTAGAAACCAAATAATAAAAAATAAATAGGCTTTCTATGGCCCACTTAGTGAGAGATGGCACACACAGGAGTCAGGAGTGGCACACAAGCAGAAAGGGCAATATTAATCTCCCACTGATTGATGTAGTGATTTTTTTTCAGGTAGATTTTAGAACCCAAATCAAGCAAAAAAATAAATAGGCTTTCTATGGCCCACTGAGTGAGAGATGGCACACACAGGAGTCAGGAGTGGCACACAAGCAGAAAGGGCAATATTAATCTCCCACTGATTGATGTAGTGATTTTTTTTCAGGTAGATTTTAGAACCCAAATCAAGCAAAAAAATAAATAGGCTTTCTATGGCCCACTGAGTGAGAGATGGCACACACAGGAGTCAGGAGTGGCACACAAGCAGAAAGGGCAATATTAATCTCCCACTGATTGATGTAGTGATTTTTTTTCAGGTAGATTTTAGAACCCAAATCAAGCAAAAAAATAAATAGGCTTTCTATGGCCCACTGAGTGAGAGATGGCACACACAGGAGTCAGGAGTGGCACACAAGCCCTGAGGCCAATATTTTTCTCCCACTGATTGATGTAGTGATTTTTTTTCAGGTAGATTTTAGAACCCAAATCAAGCAAAAAAATAAATAGGCTTTCTATGGCCCACTGAGTGAGAGATGGCACACACAGGAGTCAGGAGTGGCACACAAGCAGAAAGGGCAATATTAATCTCCCACTGTTTTTTTTTTTTTCTTTTTCAGGGAGACTTTAGAAACCAAATAATAAAAAATAAATAGGCTTTCTATGGCCCACTGAGTGAGAGATGGCACACACAGGAGTCAGGAGTGGCACACAAGCAGAAAGGGCAATACTAATCTCCCACTGTTTTTTTTTTTTTTCTTTTTCAGGGAGACTTTAGAAACCAAATAATAAAAAATAAATAGGCTTTCTATGGCCCACTGAGTGAGAGATGGCACACACAGGAGTCAGGAGTGGCACACAAGCAGAAAGGGCAATATTAATCTCCCACTGATTGATGTAGTGATTTTTTTTCAGGTAGATTTTAGAACCCAAATCAAGCAAAAAAATAAATAGGCTTTCTATGGCCCACTGAGTGAGAGATGGCACACACAGGAGTCAGGAGTGGCACACAAGCCCTGAGGCCAATATTTTTCTCCCACTGATTGATGTAGTGATTTTTTTTCAGGTAGATTTTAGAACCCAAATCAAGCAAAAAAATAAATAGGCTTTCTATGGCCCACTGAGTGAGAGATGGCACACACAGGAGTCAGGAGTGGCACACAAGCAGAAAGGGCAATATTAATCTCCCACTGATTGATGCAGTGATTTTTTTTCAGGTAGATTTTAGAACCCAAATCAAGCAACAAAATAAATAGGCTTTCTATGGCCCACTGAGTGAGAGATGGCACACACAGGAGTCAGGAGTGGCACACAAGCCCTGAGGCCAATATTTTTCTCCCACTGATTGATGTAGTGATTTTTTTTTCAGGTAGATTTTAGAACCCAAATCAAGCAAAAAAATAAATAGGCTTTCTATGGCCCACTGAGTGAGAGATGGCACACACAGGAGTCAGGAGTGGCACACAAGCGGAAAGGGCAATACTAATCTCCCACTGTTTTTTTTTTTCTTTTTCAGGGAGACTTTAGAAACCAAATAATAAAAAATAAATAGGCTTTCTATGGCCCACTGAGTGAGAGATGGCACACACAGGAGTCAGGAGTGGCACACAAGCAGAAAGGGCAATATTAATCTCCCACTGATTGATGTAGTGATTTTTTTTCAGGTAGATTTTAGAACCCAAATCAAGCAAAAAAATAAATAGGCTTTCTATGGCCCACTGAGTGATAGATGGCACACACAGGGATGGCACTCTAGCAGAAATGCCAATCTTAATCTCCCACAAAAAAAAAAAAAAAAACACAGGGACTGTCCTACAATTACTATCTCCCTGCAGTAATCTCAGCCAGGTATGGCAGGCAGCAATAAGGAGTGGACTGATGCACAAATTAAATAAAAAGTGTGGACAAACAAAAAAGATAGCTGTGCAGAAAGGAAGGAACAAGAAGATATGTGCTTTGAAAAAAGCAGTTGGTTTGCACAGTGGCGTACACACAGCAATACAGCTATCAGGGAGCCTTCTAGGGCAGCCCAATGAGCTACAGCGCTGAGAGAAAAAAAAAAAAAATTAGCTTCCACTGTCCCTGCACACCGAAGGTGGTGTTGGACAGTGGAAATCGCTACAGCACAAGCGGTTTGGTGGTTAATGGACCCTGCCTAACGCTCTCCCTGCTTCTGATGAAGCGGCAGCAACCTCTCCCTAAGCTCAGATCAGCAGCAGTGAGATGGCAGTCGGCGGGAACGCCCCTTTATAGCCCCTGTGACGCCGCAGACAGCAAGCCAATCACTGCAATGCCCTTCTCTAAGATGGTGGGGACCAGGACCTATGTCATCACGCTGTCCACACTCTGCGTTCACCTTCATTGGCTGAGAAATGGCGCTTTTCGCGTCATTGAAACGCGACTTTGGCACGAAAGTCGCGTACCGCATGGCCGATGCAACGCTGGGATCGGCTCGGTTTCATGAGACGCCGACTTTGCCAAAAGTCGGCGACTTTTGAAAATGAACGACCCGTTTCGCTCAACCCTAAGAAGGAGCGTTAGAAAGTCCAAAAGGTATCACCAAGTACTCAAAATGGTCTTCGGGCGTATTAAATGCAGTTTTCCATTCATCACCCTGCTTAATACGCACAAGGTTATACGCACCACGAAGATCTATCTTGGTGAACCAACTAGACCCCCTAATGCGAGCAAACAGATCAGATAACAATGGCAAAGGATACTGAAATTTGACCGTGATTTTGTTTAGAAGGCGATAATCAATACAAGGTCTCAAGGAACCATCCTTCTTAGCCACAAAAAAGAACCCTGCACCAAGAGGGGAGGAGGAGGGGCGAATAAGTCCTTTCTCCAAAGACTCCTTTATATAACTCCGCATAGCAGCATGCTCCGGCACTGACAAATTGAAAAGTCGTCCCTTAGGAAACTTACTACCAGGAATCAAATTTATAGCACAATCACAATCCCTATGAGGAGGTAGAGAACTGAGTTTGGGCTCATCAAATACATCCTGGTAATCTGACAAAAACGCGGGGACCTCAGAAGGAGTGGATGAAGCAATTGACACCACAGGAGCGTCGCCATGAATTCCCTGACAACCCCAACTTGACACAGACATTGCTTTCCAATCCAGGACTGGATTATGAGTCTGCAACCATGGCAGGCCCAGCACGACAACATCATGCAAATTATGCAATACAAGAAAGCGAATCACCTCCTGATGAACAGGAGTCATGCACATGGTCACTTGTGTCCAGTACTGAGGTCTATTCGTAGCCAATGGTGTAGAATCAATTCCCCTTAGTGGAATAGGGAATTTTAAAGGCTCCAAAACAAAACCACAGCGCCTGGCAAATGACAAATCCATCAGACTCAGGGCAGCACCTGAATCCACAAAAGCCATAACCGGGTAAGATGACAGGGAACAAATCAGGGTAACAGACAAAATAAACTTAGGCTGTAAAGTACCGATGGTGACAGATTTATCAATCTTTTTTGTGCGCTTAGAGCATGCTGAGATAACATGAGCTGAGTCACCACAGTAAAAGCACAACCCATTTTGCCGTCTATAATTTTGCCGTTCACTTCTGGTCAGAATTCTATCACATTGCATAGACTCAGGTGTCTGTTCAGAAGACACCGCCAAATGGTGCGCAGGTTTGCGCTCCCGCAAACGCCGATCAATCTGAATGGCCAGAGTCATTGACTCATTCAGACCTGCAGGCGTAGGGAACCCCACCATGACATTCTTAATGGCTTCAGAAAGACCTTTTCTGAAATTTGCAGCCAGGGCACACTCATTCCATTGAGTAAGCACCGACCATTTCCGAAATTTCTGGCAGTACACCTCTGCATCATCTTGCCCCTGAGAGAGGGCCAACAACGCTTTTTCAGCCTGGTTCTCAAGATTAGGTTCCTCATAGAGCAATCCAAGGGCCAGAAAAAACGCATCCACACTGAGCAATGCAGGATCCCCTGGAGCCAATGCGAAAGCCCAATCTTGAGGATCGCCATGCAAGAAAGAAATAATAATCTTAACTTGCTGAACAGAATCCCCAGAGGAACGAGGTTTCAAAGAAAGAAACAACTTGCAATTGTTCTTAAAATTCAGGAACCTAGATCTATCTCCAGAAAACAACTCCGGAATAGGTATTCTAGGCTCTCACATAGGACTGTGCACAACAAAATCCTGAATACTTTGTACCCTTGCAGCAAGATGATCTACACTGGAGGCTAAACTCTGGATATCCATATCAGCAGCTGAACTCAGAGCCACACCAAGATTAAGAGGAGGAGAGAAGCCAGACACACAGCAGCTAGACACACGGCAGCAAAAAAAAAAAAAAAAAATCTCCAAGCTTCTTTTCTCCTGCTTCTGCCATGCAATTAACACTTTACCCCACCGGCTGTACTGTTATGATCCTAGTGGCAAGGATCGAAGGTCGGACTAGCTAAGTAACTGAACAGACTACTAGCTCTGGGGAAGTGGTAACTAGATTGACCGCAACCTGATCCTATCCGCAAACAACTATAGGCAGCCGTGGAACGTTACCTAAAAATCCTAGACGTCTCTTCACAGCCTGAGAAACTGACTATTCCTGGAGGGAAAGAAAGTCCTCTCTTGCCTCAGTGGAATGACCCCAAAGATATAGAATAGCCCCCCACAAATATTAACGGTGAGTTAAGGGGAAAGCACAAACGCAGAGATGAAATCAGATTTAGCAAATGAGGCCCGCTAATACTAGATAGCAGAAAATAGGAAGGGAATTGTGCGGTCAATAAAAAAAAAACCCTATTCAAAATATCCACGCAGAGATTGCTCGAGCCCCCGCACCAACTAACGGTGCGGAGGAAGCAACTCCGTACCCCAGAGCTTACCAGCAAAAAGAAATCACATATTAGCAAGCTGGACTAGACTCATCATACACAGAAATCATATTGCAGGCAGATGAGCAAAAAATATTCAAACAGAACTTAGCTTATCCTGAAGAGGCAGAAAACGAGATAATCAGGAGTAATCAGAATAGCACTGAATACATTGACAGCCGGCAACAAGTGGAAGTGAAGCAGAGCTAAATAGGAGCCTCCCTGGTGAATAACGAGGCAGCTGATCCAGCCAGACCCGCAGGATAATAAACCAAACCACCAGGGGGAGCCAAAAAACCAAAGTCACACAATACCATCTGTGACCACAAGAGGGAGCCTGAAAACGGAGTTCACAACAGAATGCAGACTTAGATGGAATGGTCTGCAGGCGTCACATTGCGTTTCCAGGGCCCCTAATGTACCTAAACCGTAGAAACGCCCCACAAGTGACCCCATATTGGAAACTAGACCCAAGGAACTTATCTAGATGTGTTGTGAGAACTTTGAACCCCCAAGTGTTTCACTACAGTTTATAACGCAGAGCCGTGAAAATAAAAGATCCTTTTTTTTCCACAAAAATTATGATTTAGCCCCCAGTTTTGTATTTTTACAAGGCTAACAGTGTAAATGGAACCCCAAAAGTTGTTGCCCAGTTTGTCCTGAGTACACTGATACCAAATATTTGGGGGGAACCACCGTTTGGGCGCATGGCAGAGCTCGGAAGGGAAGGAGCGCCATTTGGAATGCAGACTTAGATGGATTGGTCTGCAGGCATCACGTTGCATTTGCAGAGCCCCTGATGTAACTAAACAGTAGAAACCCCCCATAAGTGACCCCATATTGGAAACTAGACCCCCCTAGGAACTTATCTAGATGTGTTGTGAGAACTTTGAACCCCCAAGTGTTTCACTACAGTTTATAACGCAGAGCCATGAAAATAAAAAATCCTTTTTTTACCACAAAAACTATTTTTTAGCCCCCAGTTTTGTATATTCCCATGGGTAACAGGAGAAATTGGACCCCAAAAATTGTTGTCCAATGTGTCCTGAGTATGCTGATATGTTGGGGTAAACCCCTGTTTGGGCGCACGGGAGAGCTCGAAAGGGAAGGAGCACTGTTTTACTTTTTCAACGCAGAATTGGCTGGAATTGAGATTAGATGCCATGTCGCGTTTGGAGAGCCCCTGATGTGCCTAAACAGTGGAAACCCCCCAATTATAACTGAAACCCTAATCCAAACACACCCCTAACCCTAATCTCAATGGTAACCCTAACCACACCCCTAACCCTGACACACCCCTAACCCTAATCCCAACCCTATTCCAACCATAAATGTAATCCAAACCCTAACCCTAACTTTAGCCCCAACACTAACCCTGACTTTAGCCCAACCCTAACTGTAGGCCTAACCTGTTATGATCCTTAGTGGCTGAGGATCACGAATAGACCAGCAAGTGAATAAACTAAGGACAAGCTCTAGGTAGATGGTAACTGGACTGATCGCAAATCTGAACCTATCCAACACAAATAGAGGTAGCCGGTGAACGTGCCTAAAAAATTACTAGACGTCTCGAGCCAGCCTGAGGAACTAGCTACCCCTAAAGAGAAAGAAAGACCTCGCTTGCCTCCAGAGAAATAATCCCCAAAGATATAGAAGCCCCCAACAAATATTAACGGTGAAGTAAGAAGAAGGCACATACGTAGGGATGAAATCAGATTCAGCAAAAGAGGCCCACTAGTACTAGAAAGCAGAAAATAGAGCAGGGGTCTATGCGATCAATAAAAAACCCTTACAAAATATCCATCCTGAGATTTCAAGAACCCACGCACCAACTAATGGTGTGTGGGGAGAAACTCAGTCCACTAGAGCATCCAGCAAGCGAGGGAATAACATTTTAGCAAGCTGGACAAGAAAACATGATAAACACTGCTGATCAAAAAATGAGCATTTTAGCTTATCCTGGATGGACTGGGAGCAAGGTAGTCAGAAGGAATCTGAGTAGCACTGATTACATCGACAGCCGGCAACAAGTGAAAGCAAAACAGAGCTATAAAGGAACCTCCCAGAGGATAACGAACCAGCTGATAGCCAGAGACCAGCAGGATAACAAACAAAGCCACCAGGGGGAGCCCAAAGCAAAAGTCACACCATACCACCAGTGACCACAAGAGGGAGCCTGAAAACAGAGTTCACAACACTAACCCTAGCCCCAACCCTAACCCTAGCCCTAACCCTAGCCCTAACACTAACCCTAGCCCTAACACTAACCCTAACCCTAACCCTAGCCCTAACCCTAGCCCTAACCCTTTCCCTAACCATAGCCCTATCCCTAACCCTAGCCCTAACCCTAACCCTAGCCCTAACCCTAGCCCTAACCCTAACCCTAGCCCTAACCCTAATGGGAAAATGGAAATAAATACCGTATTTTTCGCTTTGTAAGACGCTCCGGATTATAAGACGCACCCCAAATTTTGAGGAGAAAAATAGGAAAAAACTTTTTTTAATAAATTGGTGGGGCGTCTTATAATCCATGCGTCTTATTACTTACCAGGGGTTGTGGCTGTGGTAGATCAGGGTCCCAGGGTCATTGCTGGAGGCAGGAGTGGAGCATTGCTGCAGGCTGGGATGAGGGGGTCTGCAGGGGGCTCCTGTGCTGCAGGCTGGGATGAGGTGTCTGCAGGGGGGCTCCTGTGCTGCAAGCTGGGATGAGGGGTCTGCAGGAGGCTCCTGTGCTGCAAGGCAGTCTCCGATGCTGCAGGGCTGTCTCCGGTGCTGCGGGGGGCTCTGGCGACATTTTGTGAAAGGCCAGAGCCCCCGGCAGTTCGTCCATTATTATTATTATTATTTATTGTTATAGCGCCATTTATTCCATGGCGCTTTACAAGTGAGGAGGGGTATACATAATAAAAACAAGTACAATAATCTTGAACAATAAAAGTCATAACTGGTACAGGAGGAGTGAGGACCCTGCCCGCGAGGGCTCACAATCTACAAGGGATGGGTGAGAATACAGTAGGTGAGGATAGAGCTGATCGTGCAGCGGTTGGTTGATCGGTGGTTACTGCAGGTTGTAGGCTTGTCGGAAGAGGTGGGTCTTCAGATTCTTTTTGAAGGTTTCGATGGTGGGCGAGAGTCTGATGTGTTGTGGTAGAGGGTTCCAGAGTAGGGGTGATACGCGAGAGAAATCTTGTATACGATTGTGGGAAGAGGAGATAAGAGGGGAGTAGAGAAGGAGATCTTGTGAGGATCGGAGGTTGCGTGTAGGAAAGTACCGGGAGATGAGGTCACAGATGTAAGGAGGAGACAGGTTGTGGATGGCTTTGTACGTCATGGTTAGGGTTTTGTACTGGAGTCTCTGGGCAATGGGGAGCCAGTGAAGGGATTGACAGAGGGGAGAGGCCGGAGAATAGCGGGGGGACAGGTGGATTAGTCGGGCAGCAGAGTTTAGAATAGATTGGAGGGGTGCGAGAGTGTTTGAGGGGAGGCCACAGAGCAGGAGGTTGCAGTAGTCAAGACGAGAGATGATGAGGGCATGGACTAGGGTTTTTGCAGATTCTTGGTTGAGGAATGAACGGATTCGTGCAATATTTTTGAGTTGAAGTCGGCAGGAAGTGGAAAGGGCTTGGATATGTGGTTTGAAGGAGAGATCAGCGTCAAGGATAACCCCGAGGCAGCGAGCTTGTGGGACTGGGGAGAGTGGGCAGCCATTTACTGTAATGGATAGGTTCGTTGGGGGGGTCACGTGAGATGGGGGAAAGATGATGAATTCTGTTTTGTCCATGTTAAGTTTCAGAAATTTAGCGGAGAAGAAGGATGAAATAGTGGACACACATTGAGGGATTCTGGTTAGTAGGGAGGTGATATCTGGTCCAGAGATGTAGATCTGTGTGTCATCAGCATAGAGGTGATACTGAAAGCCATGAGATTCTATGAGCTGTCCCAGGCCAAAGGTGTAAATGGAGAAGAGCAGGGGCCCAAGGACTGAACCTTGTGGGACTCCGACAGAGAGGGGGCGAGGTGAGGAGGTGGTGTGTGAGTGGGAGACGCTGAATGTCCGGTCTGTTAGGTATGATGAGATCCAGGATAGGGCCAAGTCTGTGATGCCAAGGGATGAGAGGGTCTGTAATAATAGGGAATGGTCCACTGTGTCAAAGGCAGCCGACAGGTCGAGGAGGAGGAGAACAGAGTAGTGTCGCTTGCTCTTGGCGGTTAAAAGGTCAGTGGTGACCTTAGTTAGGGCAGTTTCAGTGGAATGGTGTGACCGGAAGCCAGATTGTAAGCGGTCAAAGAGGGAGCAAGAAGAGAGATGGGAGGACAGTTCAAGGTAGACGTGTTGTTCCAGTAGTTTTGAGGCATAGGGGAGAAGTGATATAGGGCGATAGCTAGATACAGAGGATGGGTCAAGAGAGGGCTTTTTGAGGATAGGTGTGATGGAGGCATGTTTAAAGCTTGAGGGGAAAACACCATTTGTTAGTGATAGGTTGAAGAGATGGGTTAGGGTTGGGATGAAGATTGTGGTGAGGTTTGGGATGAGGTGGGTTGGGAGCGGGTCAAGTGCACAGGTGGTGAGATGCAATCTTGAGAGTAGAGTGGCGAGTTGATCTTCTGTAATGGTGGAGTAGTTGGTTTTGGAGGTGGAGGGTAGGGAAGTTGGGAGGAAGGGCTCTGGGGCTTGTTGACCAAAACTGTCTCTGATGTTATCAATCTTCTGCTTGAAGAATGAGGCAAAGTCTTCAGCAGAGATAAGTGAGGAGGGAGGAGGTGCTGGGGGACGGAGGAGAGAATTGAAGGTGTTGAATAACTGTTTAGGGTTGTGAGACAGGGAGGATATGAGAGATGAGAAGTAGGTTTGTTTAGCTGTGGCGAGTGCGGTCTTGAAAGTAGTGAGGGACTGTTTGAATGCGATTAAGTGGTCGTTGGAGTGGGATCTTTTCCATCTGCGCTCAGCAGCCCTGGAAGCTTGCCTCAGTTCTTTGGTCAGGCTGGTGTGCCAGGGCTGTCTGTTGATTTTGCGAGCTTTGGTATGTGTAAGTGGGGCAGCAGATTCCAAAGCTACAGCTATTGTGGTGTTATATAGAGCGGCAGCGTCATCCGCATTGTGTATGGAACTTATGTCTGTGAGAGGGAGGAGGGATTCAGAGAATGAATGTAGGTCAAGATGTTTAAGATTTCTGCGAGGGTGTGAAAGTTTGTGGGGTGGGGACTCTAGACATGGAGTGGAGAGAGATGAGAATGTGAGAAGGTTGTGGTCAGAGAGAGGAAGAGGCGAGTTAGAGAGGTTAGATAGGGAGCAGAGGCGGGTGAAGATGAGGTCCAGTGTGTGACCATCTTTGTGAGTGGCTGCAGAAGACCATTGAGTGAGGCCAAAGGAGGAAGAGAGAGATAGAAGTTTAGTGGCAGCTGAGAGGGAAGTGTCAATGGGTATGTTGAAATCGCCCATGATGATAGTGGGGATGTCCGCAGAAAGGAAATGAAGTAGCCAGGTGGTGAAGTGGTCAAAGAAGGTGGTGGCTGGCCCTGGGGGGCGGTAAATGACAGCCAGTTGGAGTTTGGAGGGGGAGTAGATGCGCACAGAGTGCACCTCAAAGGAAGGGAGGGTAACAGAGGGTGGCAGTGGGATTGGGGTGAAGGAGCAGTTATCTGACAGGAGAAAACCAACTCCTCCACCATGCTTGCTGCTGGGGCGGGGTGTGTGAGAAAGGTGGAAGCCACCGTAAGAGAGTGCAGCAGGGGAGGCCGTGTCAGAAGGGGTGAGCCAGGTTTCGGTGATGGCGAGGAAGGAAAGTTTGGTAGTAACAAAAAGATCATGGATGTAGGAAAGCTTGTTACAGACAGAGCGAGCGTTCCACAGAGCTCCTGTTAGTGGGACTGGGGAAGCGGGGGCTGGGCGAATGAGTATAAGGTTAGAGAGGTTACGGAAGTTTGTGATGGAGCGTGGATGGGAGGTAGAAATGACTGTGGGAATATGGTGAGGAGGACCAGGATTTGGAGAGATATCACCAGCAGTGAGAAGGAGCAGAGATAGTGTTAGCAGGTGGGAGCAGGAGAGAGCGTGAGGGGGCTGCCTGTGCTTGGAGACAGAGGATTGTATGTTAAGGAACAGTTCTGAGGAGGAAGTGAGATGGATGGGGAGGATTGAAGAGGAGATGAACAGTTCCTTACTTGGTGTGGGGATTGGGGGAGGTTGCAGAAAGTGAAAGATTATAGGGGTAAAAGTGACAACAAACAGAAACATTGTTTGCAGTGACTGGCCAGTTACCTTCAGTTCCCTTCAGGTTCAATTCAGGTTTTAATTCTAATGTAATCCACACTTTTAGGATACACTTCTAGAAATCACACTGCAGACTAAAGTCCTGCAGACTTGGGTTATGCAATATATGGAAAACTAAGTGCGGTCAGGTGTGGAGCAGAGAGGAGTGGTCTCTGCTCATCTTGGTCAGAGAATTAAGGGTCGACCAGATGCATACAATCAAGACTAAGTAAACAAGGTCATAAATATCACAGAGTAAGTTGGGGGTTAGCTGAAAGGCATACCATCACAATGCTAGGAGCAGGGGAAAGTCTATGCGCAAAGCTGGGTGATGTATTATGTGCGCTTCATAGGAGAGCTGGATGAACATACCATCACAATGCTAGGAGCAGGGGAAAGTCTATGCGCAAAGCTGGGTGATGTATTATGTGCGCTTCATAGGAGAGCTGGATGAACATACCATCACAATGCTAGGAGCAGGGGAAAGTCTATGCGCAAAGCTGGGTGATGTATTATGTGCGCTTCATAGGAGAGCTGGATGAACATACCATCACAATGCTAGGAGCAGGGGAAAGTCTATGCGCAAAGCTGGGTGATGTATTATGTGCGCTTCATAGGAGAGCTGGATGAACATACCATCACAATGCTAGGAGCAGGGGAAAGTCTATGCGCAAAGCTGGGTGATGTATTATGTGCGCTTCATAGGAGAGCTGGATGAACATACCATCACAATGCTAGGAGCAGGGGAAAGTCTATGCGCAAAGCTGGGTGATGTATTATGTGCGCTTCATAGGAGAGCTGGATGAACATACCTGTTGGAAGAATAGAGATGCTTGTTAGAGTGCGATGGTGGCAGGTAGCAGGGCACAGTCTGTATACATCTTTCAGGTTTTAATTCTAATGTAATCCACACTTTTAGAACACACTTCTAGAAATCACACTGCAATCACACAATCTCGAGAGATGAGATCTCAGCGCTGAAATCTCATCTCCCGAGATTCCGGTGGCCATCTTCCCAGAATTAGTCATACTGGAACGCATGGACGAACTGCCGGGGGGCTCTGGTCTTTCACAAAATGTCGCCAGAGCCCCCCGCAGCACCGGAGCCTCCAGCATCACCCGGGGCAGCAGCGGACAAGCCCGGCAGCGGCGGCGGACGACAGCGGCAGCGGGCGGTAGCGGCGGCGGACACCCCCTCATCCCAGCCTGTAATGGTAAGCGGTATATCCGCTTTGTTAGACGCACCCACATTTCCCCCCCAAATTTGGGGGAAATAAAGTGCGTCTTACAAAGCGTAAAATACGGTACATTTTTTTAATTTTTTAATTTTTCCCTAACTAAGGGGGTGATGAAGGGGGGTAAGATTTACTATTTATAGTGGGTTTTCTAGCGGATTTTTGATTGGCAGTCTTCACTCACTAAAATACACTTTTTATTGCAAAAAATGTTTTTTGCGTTACCACATTTTGAGAGCTATAATTTTTCCATATTTTGGTCCACAGAGACATTTGAGGTCTTATTTTTTGCGGGACGAGTTGACTTTTTTATTGGTAACATTTTCGGGCACGTGGTATTTTTTGATCGCTTTTTATTATTATTTTTTATTATTTTAGTGCTGTGCACTGTGTCAGATCAGTGATCTGACGTGCACTGCTGGAAGCTTCCGGCACCTGCTCTGAGCAGGCGCTGTGATGCCACTTCCCTGCAGGATCCGGATGCAGCCCCGTGGCCATTTTGGATCCGGGGTTTGCAGGGAGGAGACGCTCGGTACAAGGTGAGCACATCGCCTTGTACCGATCGTCTCAGGGAAGCACGCAGGGAGCCCCCTCCCTGCGCGATCCTTCCCTATACCGCCGGAACACTGCGATCATGTTTGATCGCAGTGTGCCGGGGGAGGTCCGTGACCGCTCCTGCCACATAGTGCCGGATGTCAGCTGCGATAGTCAGCTGACTCCCGGCCGCGATCGCGCTGGACGTACTATTCCATCCTTGGGAAGTAGGGCCCACCCCACATGGATGGAATAGTACGTCCAATGGCAGAAAGGGGTTAATGGTTAAGAAATCAAAAATTTCCTTGTTAATTAGATTTGTATCTCTCACTGTCTGCAAAATTTTAGATATTTCGGTCCTAAAAGATATTAATGGGTTGAAAGTAAGCTTATTATAACAGGATCGATCATGTAAATGATGACAAGCTTCTTTCTCATATAGTTTACTGTCATACTAAACCCGCGACAAATAGCCTAGGATGGGACTATGGATATTGGCCACCTTCCAAACTAAAAACATCAGCTCTCAGACACCCCTGATGAGGTGGCAAGTGATGTAACATTTGGGCGGCTGATGTCACCTTTGTATTGTCAGGTGACATCAAGCCCAGATGTTAGTAATGGAGAGGCATGTATAAGATGCCCCCATTACTAACCCCATGGTCATATTTCATAAAAAACACACACCCAGAATAAAGTTCTTTAAATGAAAGGACACAGACTCCTTTAATGAATCTAAATTAAACCATACTCACGTCATCGCCCAGTCCACAGAAGCCAATGTCTCCTGTAGCAGAATTAAAATAGTAAACAATATTCCTCACCTCTCCGCCGAGAAGATAATAATCCATTTGTCCCATGATGGGTCTAGCTCTGCTTTATCTAGATTGCTGGCTGCATTGTTGCATGATGTGACTATACAGCCTGCTATCCAGCAGAGGCACTGAGCAGTGTGTGCTAGCTCAGCTCAGTGTCTCGTGGTGAACTCCTACGACCTGACTGATGTCACCACGATCATGAGAAAGTTCTCATGTGCACGGTTCCATCAGAAAGATCCTAGGAGTTCATAACCAATTAACTCAGTTCAACTCACTGACATCAGTGCAAGCACTGTTACACCTTTTCCAATGGCACTCGCACTGACATTAGTGAGTTGAACTAAGTTCATTGGCTGTGAACTACCAGAAGCTTTCTGAAGACACCAAGAGCATGAGAAGTTTAATCAGGAAAAAAATGTTTAAATAAAACGATGGTGAGTCTTATAGTCCTATTTTACTTAAGCTTACTGGGACACATCTGCAGTGGACTGAATTCACAGGAGGCAGGGTCACAGCTGCAAGATGGCTGGCAGTGGCAGGAGTGGGGCGATGCTGCGGCCCCATGCTGGAGGAAGAGGGTGTCCCAGTGGTGCAACATGATGGGCCCTGGGCTTTTTATAAAATGTCGGCTGTGAGTGGAGTCCACTTCCCATTGATTTCCCTGCTGTGGGCTCCAGGAAACTGTCCGCTGGAGGCAGTGCATGTGCAGATTAAGAACTTGGGACACCAAATCTCAGAAGACAGAGTGCGATACTGAACGGCATACTGGTTGAATATACAGAGGATGAAGCATGACCAGGTTCATTAAAGACGATACAGGCGATGCAGCATCAAATTTGGTCATCACCAGACTGATAAGAACAACTGGCCTCATTACCATCCATTACTGATATCTATCAGACTACAGAGTGTTATTGCAAGAGTATATTGTCTATCATAATAAGATGGCAGTGCAGTGTATAAGGGACTATATATGGGATTATGTGGACAGCCCAGTTGTGAGCAGACACATTAAAATTGACATTTAACCCCTGCCACAGAACTATTTTTTGGGGTTTATAGATAATTTTGAGGATGTGAAACTTATATTCATAAATCATTTAGATTTTTTTTATCTTACTGCTACCTATCATCACACCTTACCCTAAACAAATATTATTATGCGATATTCACCTTTTTTCATATAAGCTATAGTAGTTTTCCATTGGGGATAGCATTCTTTTAGTATAGGTATTGCTGCACACCATGTGGTCTTGTTGATTTTGCCCCAGGGTCTATAGTAGGGTCTCACAGGGACATCAGAGGCAGCCACCGAGGAACAGGGGCGCCATTATCATTTCTTTTAGGGAGACAACCTCCGCCATTAGGCAGGCGACAGGAGAATTTTTGCAGGGTAAAATCAGTTGGTAACATACTATAGGGTTCTGACGTTACTGATTGGACACATATCATTATCATCAGTTGCTCCTTGCATTTGTTTAACTGGTCCCTTAGTGATACTCTTTTTGACTAACTGTCATTCCCTTGTACACATTAGTACCAAATCACCAGGGTGTCTGTCCAAGGAACGGGTTGTGTTTAGTCTATTTATCTTTTCCCTTGGGTCTGCACACAACTATATGTCCCTCTATATATCTAGGGCCATTTAGAGCTAATAAGGATAGCCATCGAGGAGCGGGGTCGCCACTATCGGATCCCCCTAGGTTACCAACCTCCGCTGGTAGGCAGGCAACAGGATAGGCAACAGATCAAGGTGTTGGTAGCAAATCCCTGTTCCCATCTTCATTTATTTTTATTATGTATTTTTTCCTTGTATATTTGTCTGTTATTGGATGTGAATCATCCTTCTAATGCATATCTAATAAATTGTAATTTTTAGGTCTTTTTCTATGCTAGTTTCAGGTTCACCAAAGACCTTTCGGGAGGTCATCAGGAAGGTCTGTAAGTATAAGGTCACGGGATCCCCTCTCTTTCAAGTGCTAGGGCTTCTGTGGAAAGGTGGGATATCAGAAATCCCACTTTATCCAGATAAGAGGGGAACTGATGGGCCAAAAGTTCATAGTGCAAGGTGCACTGGTTCAAGAATCCACGACACTGCTTAGGGTCTCTGCTAAATTGTGGTAGAGCTAATAAATGAAGATTATCTCGAGAAGCATAGGTTGCAGGCAGAGTAGACTCGGCCATGGCCAGAGCATCAAACCGGGTATTCATGGTCCTTAGATAAGACAACATTTTTTGTTGTTGATCTCACTGACGGGTCAGCTCTAGGTACAGCTTATAGGCCTAGGGATCTAGGGAATCTTGGGATCAGCAGGATCTTTGGCCTGAGAAAACTGACACTCTCACAGGTGGAGCATGTGGTTTGCGGACCCACAGTGCCACAGAACCGGGCTTGCCTGAGAGGGGCATAGCTAAGCGGCTACCTGGTGTTCACTGGAGATCCTGAAGGTGGAGTCAGTCTTGAGCTGCAGGTAGCTGCCAAGTACCACTCCCAGGTTGTCCTAGGTACTGCAGCTGCCTATCCCAAGAAGTTGGGTTCATTGGAAGGCAAGACGTGACTGGAATCACTGGCAAGCAGGATTAGGAGACAGACATACAGTCCTGATCTCAGAGATAGGTTCTCATTCAGACACGCATTTTATCGGGAAATGGTTCAGGCACTGCTGACGCAGTGTCAGATACCGCCGAAGCGGCCACAGGATCATGTACACACTATACTAGACTAATGGGATGACTTGTGATAAAAAAAACTATCACATTTTCATTTAACAAACATGGATCATTTTTCCCCACAACTTCTTTGATTGCATGCCCATGTATAAAACACTTGAAAGCAGGCATCTGATGTGAAAAAGGGATCATTTTTGGACCATTTTTACAGTTAAATAGCCTAAAACATTTGTTAGTCACATTGTCCTGTGGACTGTTGTTTACCACTAGATAAAGTCCATTTTCCCTAAGTTAAATACATTGATGTCACTTGGACAATATTAAGGTCTTATTCAGCTGTCTTTGTTACACGTATGTGTTCTATTCGTGATTTTCATGGATAAAATATGTACCTATTATAATCTATGGGGCTCTTCCCATGTCCGTGGGTTTTCATAGACAGTGTGTCAGTTCAAAAGTCATGTAGACATGTCTGTTTTTTTCCAGCATTACAGATGAAAACTACCAACACAAGTCTATGGGTCTGTGAAATACATATACAATACAAAGATGGCATTTTTTAAAAAATACTTTGCTATGAACTTTATCTGAAATTACTCTATTGATCTTTGTTATCCATTTCCTATGGTAAGTGGAGTCTGTTAGCAGCCTACAGTGATTTTTGAGGGCTTGCATATCTTATATGTTAAAAATGTCACCCTGCAATGACATGGAGCAACTAACTAACTCAGCATCATGCAATATGGGACACCCATATGGAGGAATATCATGAGGGAATTTGATTGAAAATTCTTGGTTGTCAGTTAAGCAAGTTTTCCACCACTGGCGTCAAAGAATTTTGTTACCACCTACAAAGCAAGCCAAGCTCAGTAAATGTTCCCATGGTTGTTCCTTTGACCTGTGACAATTGTTTGTTTTCTTAACACTAGAACTACCGGAGGGGTCATTTTGACCCTTTTGCTATTTCTTTTTCCTATAATTTCTAAAATTTTAATAAATGAGTTCTGAGTTTTTGTGACTTTTATTTATTCATGGTAGTGTATATTTTAGGGCACAAAAATGAATTGAAACTTTCAGGGGCACGGATTTTACAATTCATACCTATAAGTACTGAAGGGGTCAATTTGACCCCATACATAAAAGTAGTAGTAGGCAAGTCTCCTAATAACAAATACATATGAGACTACTCTGATGTAGAATGGTGACATCACTCTTACAGTTTACAAAGGTAAGCCAAATAAGAATGTCATTTTGCTCAGTAGTCTTCACACAGATGTAGCAGTTGGAAGCGATAAGAAAAAAACGGAAACGGTACAATTTTACAATAAAACAAAGGTTGGAGTGGACACAGTAGACCAGATGGCTCGAAAGTACACCACAAAATCTGGAAGTCACCGATGGCCTGTTCAAGTGTTTTGTAATGTACTTGATTTAGCAGCTATAAACACAACTATACTCTATAAAACAGCAACTGGGAGTAAAATTAGCAAACGGGAGTTCATTCTTCAGCTTCATGCTATGACCATCTAAAAGGAAAATGCGTGCTGTACTTGATCTTAACACTGTTAAAATAAATGTTCTTTAATTTGTTGGCAACAAAAAAGTTATTTTTACTCCAGAGTCAGTACTTTTGAATGGGGGTCAAAATGACCCCTATTGGTAGTTATAGGTATTATGAAACCTGCGGTAGTTCTAGTGTTAAATCATTTGCAAGCTTTTTTTGTTTGATATTTTGACGCAAATCCGTGTCCATGAATACTATATTTAATCTTCATCACTAAAAGCACATGGGCATATATGGATAATATTCTTACAAAACCTAAGATAAAAACAAATGAGCAAATACCCTCCAGTAAATACAGGTGCTTCTCTCAAAATTAGAATATCATCAAAAAGTTAATTTATTTCAGCTCAATACAAAAAGTGAAACTTGTATATTATATAGAGTCATTATAAATAAACTATTTCAAGTTATTATTTCTGTTAATGTTGATGACTATGGCTTACAGCCAATGAAAACCCAAAAGTCATTATCTCAGCAAATTAGAATAACACCAGCTTGAAAAATTATTTTAAAATCCGAAATGCTGGGCTACTGAAATGTATGTTCAGTAAATGCACTCAGTGAGGCAGTGCCCGGGGTTATATGCGAAGGTTGCTATGTGTCCCCGAGGATGCGCACAGAAGCGTATTGAGGTCGCGGGAGTGTATTGCAGTCACAGGCATGTGATTGCAATGCAAAATAAAAGTAAGTGTTGGCCTTCGGCAAGCTATTTGCCCAAGGCAGACTTAAGAAAACCTACCATGGGCTTTTATTTTTTAAGCGGACTAAAGAATGGCAGTGGGGCAGTCCAATTCCTGATGGGCGGGTGTTCCAAGTGGCCTATGGCCACAGGTTCCTTGTAAAAACCCTGAAGCAGAGGGCTGGGTGTGTCACTTTTTGGTTTGCAAAAGTGCAGAGTAGGAGGCTCTGCAGAGCTCAGCCTGTGTGAGTTAACACGGAGCAAAGCAGAGCCAAAAGGCCTGGCACCCCTCAACGTAGCATAGTGGTGCAGTCGCCCACAGCAACCAGTCTCGGATGTGAACTGTCTTGTTTCCTGGCTGTGATCCGGAGGATGTTATGTGCTGTTTATTTCTGTGAGTTTGGACGTTAAATACTTTTTGCTTTGAACTTTTCTGGGTCACTGCCTGTCTGTATCACTGCACCAACCTCACTGCTGAGGTGTTATGGAAGCCCAGGTTGCTTTGATAGCAGCCTTAAGCTCATCTGCAATGTTGGGTCTGGTGTCCCTCATCTTCCTCTTGAAAATACCCCATAGATTCTCTATGGGATTAAGGTCAGGCGAGTTTGCTGGCCAATAAAGCACATTGATGCTGTTGTTTTTAAACCAGGTATTGGTACTTTTGGCAGTGTGGACAGGTGCTAAGTTCTGCTGGAGAATGAAATTTCCATCTCCAAAAAGCTTGGCAGAGGGAAGCATGAAGTGCTCTAAAATTTCCTGGTAGATGTTTGCGCTGACTTTTGTCTCGATAAAACACAGTGGACCTACACGAGCAGATGACATGGCTCACCAAACCATTACTGATTATGGAAAATTCACACTAGACCTCAAGCAGCTTCGATTTTGTGCCTCTCCACTCTTCTGCCAGACTTTGGGACCTTGATTTCCCAATGAAATGCAAAATTTACTTTCATCTGAAAATAACAGCTTTGACCACTGAGCAACAGTCCAGTTATTTTTCTCCTTGGCCCAGGTGAGACACTTCTGGTGTTGTCTTTTGGTCATGAGTGGCTTGACATAAGGAATGCAACACTTGTAGCCCATGTGCTTTAGCAATAACCTTCTGTGGCTTATCCTCCTTCTGGAGTGTGTTAATGATTGCCTTCTGGACATCTGTCAAGTCAGCAGTCTTCCCCATGATTGTGGAGCCTACTGAAATAGACTAAGGGACCTTTTTAAACACTTAGGAAGCCTTTGAAAATGTTTTTGTTAACTATTCCAGTTTACTGAGATAATATGTGTTTCAATTTTTGTATTGAAGAACTGAAATAAATTAACTTTTTGATAATATTCTGATTTTGTGAGAAGCACCTGTATATCTCTTACATTTCTTGCTAAGCATCTTTTTTCATTTTTGACATTTGCATATTTATTTACATGTTTTTTTGTTCTGTATATGTGTATTCCAGTATACTGATGAAGGTGTACTATACAAACTGAAACGTCTAAACTTCTGGATTGGTGATATTGATATTTAATAAAAATTCCAAACTTTTCAACGTATCTGAGTGCCAAGATTTATTAACATCTATTAGGATCCTACTTGGTCACACACCAATCAAAAGTGTCATGCTCTTTCTCCTATTTACCATTAAGAGAGGACTTCATGAGAGCAAATACAGAGGCTTCACTACAAGGTGCAAACCATTAATCAGCCTTAACATTAGAGAGGTCAGATAAGAGTTGCCCAAAAAAAATTAAAAAAGAAGCCAGATCAGTTCTGGAGAAGCATTCTTTGGATCTTTGGACAGATGAAACTAAGATCAATTTGTACCAGAATGATTGGAAGAAAAGAGTATGGAGAATGCTTGGAGTGGCTCATTCGCCAAAGCACACCACATCCTCTGTAAAACATGGTGGAGACAGTGTGATGGCATCAGCATGCATGGTTTCCAATGGCATTGGGTCACCAGTGTCTATTGATGATGTGACTGAAAACAGAAACAGCTGAATGAATTTAGAAATTTACAGGGCTATACTTTCTGTTCAGATTCAACCAAATGCAGAAAGGTTGATTGTACGGCAATGACCCAAAACATATTGCAAAAGCTACCCAGGAGTTTTTTGTTATAACAACGAAGTGGAATATTCTGAAATTTCAGAATCAATCACCAGATCTCAACCCCATCAAGCATGCTTTCCACATGCCTAAGACAAAACATAAGACAGAAAGCCCCACAAACAAGCAACAGCTGATCTCAGCTGCAGTAAAGGCTTAGCAAGCATCACAAAAGTGGAAACCTAGCGTTTGGTGACGTCCATGGCATCCAGACTTCAGGCAGTCATTACAGGCAAAGGATTCTCTATAAAGTATTCAAAAATGAACATTTTATTCATGATAGTTAATTTGTCCAAATACTTTTGACCTCCAGAAATGGAGAGACTTTGTAGAAAAATGGTTGCAATTCCTAAAAGTTTCATGGGATGATTTTGTTCAACGCCTTTAATTAAACCTGAAATGGTACACGTCAATTGCATCTCAGCTGTTTAAATTTAAATGAAAATAGTGGCAAGCAGTGCCCAAATCACAAAGATTCAGTCACTGTACGAACAATTCTGGACCTAACTGTATATGCAGCAGTTGTAGTGCCTCCTATGTGATGTACATACAGCAGTATCAGAGTCTGCAATGTGATGTAAATACAGCACTCTTAGTGTATCCTATGTGATATTTACATCATAGTGGCTCCTATATAATGTATATACATCAGTTTCTGTCTCAGTCTATCAGGATCCTGTCTGCACCGGCAAAAATGCCACGGCTGAGCAGGGTGACTCCCCCACACTGCGGAAGAGACCGGGGTCAGATGCTGTGGGGAAAGCTCAGGCAGCTGCGACCTGAGCAGTGTGGTGAGAGGAGACGCTGAGGATAGCAGAAAGCAGAATGACCTATGATCATGTGACCACAATGGGCGGGGCTTAGCATCCTGCTGCTGGAAATGAGTGCAGGATGCTACAGGGACCCTGAAGTAGAGGAGAGGGGAACTCTGGTCGGACAAAAGGGGATCATACATGGAGAGGGCGGCATGGTACAGGAGGGGCGAGCAGAGAATAGTCAGAACGTAGGCAAGGAGTCATACACGGAGATAGCAGCGCAATAAAGGAGGGACAGACAGATCTCTCAACGGGGACAGAACCAGATCAGAACCAGATCAGAACCAGACAAGCGTAAAGTAGCACAGGCACAAGGCACAGGCACAACAGGGTCACACACACTCAGCCAAGGGTCAGAGTATAAGTGACAAAGAATGACCCCACAATGAGGCTATAAGAAGCCTCCCAAAATCCCAGAGTGAGGCCGTCCTGACTAACCTCTGAACTACCTAATCCCACAAACTAAGCAGATCATGACAAGTCCCAGTATCTCATACACCAGTCATAGAATCTCGCATTTCACGCATATACAGCAGTTGCAGTGTCTCCTATGATGTATGAACAGCAGTCTCAGTGTCTCCTATGTGATGTGTATAGAGCAGTTTCGGTATATCCTATCTATGTGTATGTGATCCATACAGCATAATAGAGTATATAGCATTGCGCTGTGTTTTGTACATATATAGTAAATAGTGTAGATGTAGCATGGTGCTTTGTATATTGTGTATACACTGTCTCATCTCTGCAGTATACACACAGCTCTACACTAAAATTCTTTAACCCAGCACATAATGTGGATCTGGGTGTATAATTGCTTTTAACATATATTGTGGAGCTGTGTATACTTCTCCTGCCCTGTATACTGACTGTACTTCTCAGTATCTATATTATTCTGTATATATACAGTGCATAATGCCACTTCTCCTGTTCTGTAAAATGGGTGCAATTCTCAGTATCTGCATTATTCTGTGTTTATACAGTGGAGAAAATAAGTATGTGCTACACTGCCGATTTTGCACGTTTCCCACTTACAAAGAATGGAGAGGTCTGTAATTTTTATCGTAGGTGCACGTCAACTGTAAGAGACAGAATCTTTAAAAAATCCAGAAAATCACACTGTATGGTTTGTACATAATTAATTTGCATTTTATTGCATGAAATAAGCATTTGATACAATAGAAAAACAGAACTTGATATTTGTTACAGAAACCTTTGTTTGTAATTACAGAGGTCAGACGTTTCCTGTAGTTCTTGGCCAAGTTTGTAAACACTGCAGCAGAGATTTTGACCCATTCCTCATTACATATCTTATCCAGATCTTTCAGGTTTTGGGATTGTTGCTGGGCAACATTGATTTCCAGCTCCTTCCAGTGATTTTTTATTGGGTTCAGGTCTGGAGACTGGCTAGGCCGCTCCAGGACCTTTAAATGCTTCTTAGGAAGCCACTGCTTAGTTGCCCTTACTGTGTGCTTTTGGTCATAGATCTGCTGGAACACCCAGCAACAACTCATCTTGCTCTTACTGACGGAAGTAGGTTGTTGACCAAAATATCGCGATACATGACCTCATCCATCCTCAGTCAATACGGGGCAGTCGTCCTGTCCCATTTGCAAAAACACTCCTCCAATGTATGATGTTTCCCCCACCATGCCTCATGGTTGTGATGGTGTTTTTGGGGTTCTACTCATCCTTCTTATTCCTCCAAACACAGAGAGTAGAGTTGATTAGAGATGAGTGAACCTTTTAAGGCTCAGTTCGGTTATGTTTGACAAACTTCCCGATGTTTGCCAAACAGTTTACCGAACATAAACGAAAACTATTTAATTCAATAGAAGGCAAAACCAAATGCACAGACAACACCTTCAGGGGGCCCAAAAGCTGAGAAAACAGCTCAAATTAGGGGCAGACACCAGGAAAATTTGCATCAACTGACTCATCAATTGCGCTATAAATAAATAATTTAAAAAAATTGATGAGGTTTCCCCTGCATTTTTGATAACCAGCCAGGCAAAACTGACAGCTGCGGGCTGCAACCCTCAGCTGTCAGCGTTGCAAGGCTGGTTATCAACAATAGAATGGTCTCCTCACTGTTTTTTCAGTTCTTTAACTAAAGAATTTTAGAAAAATGGCATGGGGTCTCCCCCATTTTTGACAACCAGCCAGGCTAAAGCTGACTGCTGGGGGCTGGTATTCTCAGGCTGGTAAGGTGCCATGGATATTGGCCTCCCCCAGCTTAAAAATAGCAGCCCACAACTCCCAAGAAATGGCATATCTATTGGTTGCCCAGCTCTTCCCACTTGCCCTGTGGTGGTGGCAAGTGGGGTTCATATTTGTGGGGTTGATGTCACCTTTGTATTGTCTGGTGACATCAAGCCCACAGCTTAATAATGCAGAGGCATCTATAAGATGCCTATCCATTAATAATCATATAGTTGTGTGGTATAAAAAACACACACCCAGGATACAATCCTTTATTTGAAATAATGACAAAGACTATTTTATTGACTCTAAATTAAACCATACTCACGTCATCGTCCAGTCCACTGAAGTCAAAGTCCCCTGCAAATTATTTAAACTAATAAAAAACAATATTCCTCATCTTTTCAAAGTGTAGAGATAATCCATAATGTCTCATGACAATCTTGATGTCTTTGAGAGCAGTCACTAATGTGACAAAACACTGACAGGAGCGTGTAATCACTCCAGCACTGTGTAGTGCTGAGCTGCCGTCAGAAAGTTCACTGGAGTTCATCATGTGATGAACCCCGGTGATCTCATGTCACCTCTGCTGCATGAGAGCTTTTCATGCATCGGTACTATGAGATCAGTCTCCTTCAGTACTTTTTAGTAGACAGTAGAACTAGTAATGGCTTCATTTACCACATCAATTCAGCAAAGTCCTGAAGCAGCAAAACAAGGTGATTTTCTGGATATAGTTAGATATAGGTTGGTCACCTGCACTGTGGAGTAATGCTCCTAGATTAGAGTCTATGCATTAGGGGCATATATAAGGACAACACTCTGTGCAAGAAACCGTTAGACCATGTATTAGTGCACTTACTGGTTGTCGGGATAGAGGTGGCTTGAGATGTCAAGATGTGTAAGTCCTCTTCAAATAGATCAGCGTGATCAGCTCCGTACCATAGGACCGTGATGCTGGGGGGCAGTACCATAGCTAGCTTCCCTCAGAGAGGCTCTCCTTGCCAGGCGCCGATAGTAGACAGGAACCGCCAACTTCTAGCGTGCCTCGTCCAGAAGCAACGCCAAAGCAGTGGCAGAGTGTAAAAGGGACGTGGCAGGTGATGTGATGTCACACGGCTAGTGGGCAGGCGCGTATAAGGATATCCAATCCAACGCGTTTCAAATGATACGATCTTTCTTCATCAGGGCTGGAGTTCCCCATGAAGCCCCGTCCTTATATAGCGTTTGTCCACCCGCCCCCTTTAGTGAAAGCCTGCCTAGGTACCTGTATAGTGGGACTTATAGATGGTATACTAGTTTGAATGCAGAGTAGCACATACAGTAAGCATCAATATAAGACCTCAGATGGAGCTCATAAAGCTGTATGGGGAATGTTGGAAAAAAGGCATCCATATAGTAAATAACAGGATATGTGGTCAATAATAAATTAACTGGTGCCACGATTGCCTATGTAGTATATATGTGTTATTGCCCATGGTCTTGATGTAATATATACAGTTATATGAAAAAGTTTGGGCACCCCTATTAAACTTAAGCTTAATGTTTTATAAAAATTGTTTTTTGCAACAGCTATTTCAGTTTCATATATCTAATAACTGTTGGACACAGTAATGTTTCTGCCTTGAAATGAGGTTTATTGTACTAACAGAAAATGTGCAATCTGCATTCAATCAAAATTTGACAGGTGCATAAGTATGGGCACCCTTATCATTTTCTTGTTTTAAATACTCCTACCTACTTTTTACTGACTTACTAAAGCACTTTTTTTGGTTTTGTAACCTCATTGAGCTTTGAACTTTATAGCCAGTTGTATGCAATCATGAGAAAAGCTACTTAAAGTGGCCACTTGCAAGTTGTTCACCTGTTTGAATCTCCTCTGAAGAGTGGCATCATGGGCTCCTCAAAACAACTGTCAAATGATCTGAAAACAAAGATTATTCAACATAGTTGTTCAGGGGAAGGATACAAAAAGCTGTCTAAGAGATTTAACCTGTCAATTTCCACTGTGAGGGACATAGTAAGGAAATGGAAGACCACAGGTACAGTTCTTGTTAAGGCCAGAAGTGGCAGGCCAAGAAAAACATCAGAAAGGCAGAGAAGAAGAATGGTGAGATCAGTCAAGGACAATCCTCAGACCACCTCCAGAGAGCTGCAGCATCAACTTGCTGCAGATGGTGTCACTGTGCATCGGTCAACTATACAACACACTTTGCACAAGGAGAAGCTGTATGGGAGAGTGATGCGAAAGAAGCCATTTCTGCAAGCACGCCACAAACAGAGTCGGCTGAGGTATGCAAAAGCACATTTGGAGAAGCCAATTTATTTTTGGAAGAAGGTCCTGTGGACTGATGAAACCAAGATTGAGTTGTTTGGTCATACAAAAAGGCGTTATGCATGGCGGCCAAAAAACACAGCATTCCAAGAAAAACATTTGCTACCCACAGTAAAATTTGGTGGAGGTTCCATCATGCTTTGGGGCTGTGTGGCCAATGCCGGCACCGGGAATCTTGTTAAAGTTGAGGGACGCATGGATTCCTCTCAGTATCAGCAGATTCTTGACAATAATGTTCATGAATCAGTGACAAAGTTGAAGTTACGCAGGGGATGGATCTTTCAGCAAGACAATGATCCAAAACACCGCTCCAAATCTACTCAGGCATTCATGCAGAGGAACAATTACACTGTTCTGGAATGGCCATCTCAGTCCCCAGAACTGAATATCATTGAACATCTGTGGGATCATTTGAAGAGGGCGGTCCATGCTCAGCGACCATCAAACTTAACTGAACTGGAATTGTTTTGTAAAGAGGAATGGTCAAAAATACCTTCATCCAGGATCCAGGAACTCATTAAAAGCTACAGGAAGTGACTAGAGGCTGCCATTTTTGCAAAAGGAGGATCTACTAAATATTATTGTCACTTTTCTGGTGAGGGGCCCATACTTATGCACCTGTCAAATTTTGTTTGAATGCAGATTGCACATTTTCTATTAGTACAATAAACCTCATTTCAAGGCAGAAACATGACTGTGTCCAACAATTATTAGATATATGAAACTGAAGTAGCTGTTGCAAAAAAAACAATTTTTATAAAACATTAAGCTTAAGATTAAAAGAGGTGCCCAAACTTTTTCATATAACTGTATATATATGTGTTATAGCCCATGGAGTTGATGGGGCCTGACTGGTGTTTCACTGGTTGGGCCCAGTCCTTTTGTCTGACCTTTTTCACACTGAGGTCAACATTGACATGTAAGGTTTTAATATTAGACAGTGTAGGACTGTCCCGATCAGAGTTACCTTGTCGTGGTGGGATGGCTTTTATGCTATTTTTGATCAAAAACAGTATTACTAAAAACTCTGTGTTATTTAAATGCACTTTTTGCTTTTCATTTACTTAGTTACAGCAGGGTTTTTGCTCATTTTTCTCTTGTAGCTTTTATATGTTTTATGGCCAATGAGAACATTCGTTTATGAGCTGCATGTCTACCAACTCAAGTGAAGCTCAATTTTTGTGTTTTTTTAAGTGTGAAAAACTTGTTGCATAATTCCCAAGAAGACTCATGGCTGTACTAGCTCAAAAGGGTGCTTCTACTCAATACTGAGCAAAGGGTCTGAATACTTATGACCATGTTATATTTCAGTTTTTCTTTTTAATAAATATGCAAAATTTCTACATTTCTCTTTTTTTCAGTCAAGATGGGGTGCAGAGTGTACATTAATGAGAAAAAATGAACTTTTTTGAATTTACCGAATGGCTGCAATGAAACAAAGAGTGAAAAATTTAAAGGGGTCTGAATTCTTTCCGTACCCACTGTACACCCTGCACAGTACCACTTCTCCTGCCCTGTATACTAGGTATAAATCTCAGTCTTTGCATTATTCTTATTATTTTTTTTTAAAGAAAAAATAATTCAATTTTTATCACAAAAAAATAGTTTTATTTTAATAGTGTTATTTAATTTTGTAATGGGATGCATCACTCCAGTCTACAGCAATAGGGCCGTGATATGACTCATGAGCCTCTGTCAGTGGAGAGCTGGTCGGAATATCTGTTAATTTCTATGGGATCTCCATCCACCTCCTCACTAACAGCAGCACATCACAGGACCAAGTACAGGGTGGGACATGCATATGGATACACCTAAATAAAATGGGAATGGTTGGTGATATCAACTTCCTGTTTTTTGCACATTAGTATATGGGAGGGGAAAAACTTTTCAAGATGGGTGGTGACCATGGGGGCCATTTTGAAGTCGGCCATTTTGGATCCAACCTTATTTTTTCCAATGGGAAGAGGGTCATGTGACACATCAAACTTATTGAGAATTTCACAAGAAAACAATGGTGTGCTTGGTTTTAACGTAACCTTATTCTTTCCTTAGTTATTTACAAGTTTCTCTTTGCTATCTGCCATTGACATGTCACAGAGGTTAACAAATGAGAAGCGGATAGAAATTAAATTTATGTCTGGTGAACGCAGTACCCAGGTCATTGCAGCAGATTTCAATGCAAGACACTCTACGCAAGAAAACTTTCACCATTCCCATGTTATTTAGGTGTATCTATATAAATGGCCCACCCAAAAAAGTTTGCCTCATCACTGAACATAATGCTCTGTGTAAACTGATGGTCCTGTTCCAATTTCTGTTTTGCCCATTCTGCAAATTCAGCGTGCCGATCTGGCATCAGTTGAACATCCCTTCGGCGGATATTAGCTACTCACAAATGGCACCCTTACAAAATCCAGCTGCTGCAGCATCTCAACGAGGATGACCCAGGCCCACACTCCGTATGGAAACCCTAGTGTGAAACCAGCCTTAGACAACAGTGTAATCTCAGATGTAATGACTGATGTCCGTTACCAGTCACGTTTTATTGTAAGGTCAATCTTCATTATGTAATTATGTGATTTACAATACAAATACTTTCCAACTACGTGTAAGTCAGTTTTAAGTTATTTAAAAGATGGCATCTAAAATCCATCTCTGTTATGATCCCAATGGCAGAGGATCTCAGAGATTACAGCAAAGTCTGCAAACATAAATACCAGCTCATAGGGAAGTGGTAACTAGGCTGACCATATACCTGATCCTAGCACAACCAACTAACAGTAGCCGGGGAACGTGCCTACGTTGATTCTAGACGTCTCGCGCCAGCTGGAGAACTAACTAACCCTATCAGGGAAAATAAGACCTCTCTTGCCTCCAGAGAAAAGACCCCAAAGTTATAATACAAGCCCCCAACAAATAATAACGGTGAGGTAAGAAGAAAAGACAAACGTAAGAATGAACTAGATTTTAGCAAAGAGAGGCCCACTGACTAAAAGCAGAAGATAGTAAGATGACTTATATGGTCAGCAAAAAACCCTGCAAAATATCCACGCTGAATATCCAAGAACCCCCGAACCGACTAACGGTGAGGGGGGAGAATATCAGCCCCCTAGAGCTTCCAGCGATATCAGGAATCACATTTTGTACAAGCTGGACAAAAATATGGACAATGCAAATAAACAAAAATAAGAGAGCAGGACTTAGCTTATCTTGCAAAGAACCAGGACCTGAAGACAGGAGCAAACAGAAATGAACTGATTACAACGATGCCAGGCACTGGACTGAGAATCCAGGAAGTTTAAATAGCAACACCCCAGGCCTAACGAACCAGGTGAGAACCAACCTGGGAAAAGACAATCCAAGTGCCAAACCACTAGTGACCACAAGAGGGAGCCAAGAAGTATAGTTCACAACAGTACCCCCCCTTTAAGGAGGGGTCACCGAACCCTCACCAAGACCACCAGGGCGATCAGGATGAGCAGCGTGGAAGGCACGAACCAAATCGGCCGCATGAACATCAGAGGCGACCACCCAGGAATTATCCTCCTGACCATAGCCTTTCCATTTGACCAAATACTGAAGCCTCCGTCTAGAGAGACGAGAATCCAAGATCTTCTCCACCACGTACTCCAACTCGCCCTCAACCAACACCGGAGCAGGAGGCTCAACAGCAGGAACCACAGGCACAACGTATCGCCGCAACAAAGACCTATGGAACACGTTGTGAATGGCAAACGACACCGGAAGATCCAAACGAAAAGAAACCGGGTTAAGAACTTCCAAAATTTTATAAGGACCAATAAAGCGAGGCTTAAACTTAGGAGAGGAAACTTTCAGAGGGACATACCGAGAAGACAACCAAACCAATTCCCCAACACGAAGTCGGGGACCCACACCGCGGCGGCGGTTGGCAAAACGCTGAGCCTTCTCCTGTGACAACTTCAAGTTGTCCACCACATGATTCCAAATCCGCTGCAACCTATCCACCACGGAATCCACCCCAGGACAGTCAGAAGACTCAACATGACCCGAGGAGAAATGAGGATGAAAACCAGAGTTGCAGAAGAATGGCGAAACCAAAGTAGCGGAACTAGCCCAATTATTAAGGGCAAACTCAGCCAATGGCAAGAAGGTCACCCAATCATCCTGGTCCGCAGAAACAAAACATCTCAAATAAGCCTCCAGTGTCTGATTAGTTCGCTCCGTTTGGCCATTAGTCTGAGGATGAAAGGCAGATGAAAACGACAAATCAATGCCCATTTTAGCACAAAAAGATCGCCAGAATCTGGACACAAACTGGGATCCTCTGTCGGACACGATATTCTCAGGAATGCCGTGTAAATGAACCACATTCTGAAAAAACAAAGGAACCAGATCGGAAGAGGAAGGCAACTTAGGCAAGGGCACCAAATGGACCATCTTGGAAAAACGATCACACACCACCCAGATGACAGACATTCCTTGAGACACCAGAAGATCAGAAATGAAATCCATGGAAATGTGTGTCCAAGGCCTCTTCGGGACGGGCAAGGGCAAAAGCAACCCGCTAGCACGAGAACAACAAGGCTTAGCCCGAGCACAAGTCCCACAGGACTGCACAAATGACCGCACATCCCGTGACAAGGAAGGCCACCAAAAGGACCTAGCCACCAAATCTCGGGTACCAAAAATTCCCGGATGCCCTGCCAACATGAACCTCGGAAATAACTCTGCTGGTCCACTTATCAGGAACAAACAGTCTGTCGGGTGGACAAGAGTCCGGTCTACCAGCCTGAAATCTCTGCAACACACGTCGCAAATCAGGAGATATGGCCGACACGATTACTCCCTCTTTAAGAATACCAGCTGGCTCCGAGACTCCAGGAGAGTCAGGCACAAAGCTCCTAGAAAGAGCATCAGCCTTAACATTCTTCGAACCAGGCAGGTACGAGACCACAAAGTCAAAACGAGAGAAAAACAATGACCAATGAGCCTGTCTAGGATTCAGGCGCTTAGCAGACTCGAGATACATCAGATTTTTGTGATCAGTCAAGACCACCACACGATGCTTAGCACCCTCGAGCCAATGACGCCACTCCTCACATGCCCACTTCATGGCCAACAACTCCCGATTACCAACATCATAGTTCCGCTCAGCAGGCGAAAACTTCCTAGAGAAAAAAGCACATGGTCTCATCATAAAGCAACCAGAGCCTCTCTGCGACAAAACAGCCCCAGCACCGATCTCAGAAGCATCCACTTCAACCTGAAAGGGAAGTGCGACATCAGGCTGGCACAAAACAGGCGCCGAAGTAAACCGGCGCTTCAGCTCCTGGAAGGCCTCCACGGCTGCAGGAGCCCCATTAGCCACATCAGAACCTTTCTTGGTCATATCCGTCAAAGGTTTAACAACGCTAGAAAAGTTAGCGATAAAATGACGGTAGAAATTAGCAAACCCCAAGAACTTCTGAAGACTCTTAACAGACGTGGGTTGAGTCCAATCATGAATAGCTTGGACCTTGACTGGGTCCATCTCCACAGCAGAAGGGGAGAAAATAAAACCCAAAAAGGAAACCTTCTGCACTCCAAAGAGACACTTTGAGCCCTTCACAAACAAAGCATTATCACGCAAAACCTGAAACACCATCCTGACCTGCTTTACAGGAGAATCCCAATCATCAGAAAAAAACAGAATATCATCCAGATAAACAATCATAAATTTATCTAGATACTTCCGGAAGATATCATGCATAAAGGACTGAAACACTGAAGGAGCATTAGAGAGCCCAAAGGGCATCACCAAGTACTCAAAATGACCTTCGGGCATATTAAATGCAGTTTTCCATTCATCTCCCATTTACAAGGGTTTATAAAATAGAGGGATATAATGTAGTATGAAGGGTATAGTTTGGCCTAGAACAGTTTATTCCCAGGGATATTCTCTGGCCTGGTCCAAACTATACCCAGAGTTAATCTGATAGGGGATTTTTGTGAGCTCGAATGAGTACTGGTGATGAGGTCTGTAAAATGCTACAGAAATTAATGGTGCTTATATAAGGTAAAAAATAAATAGATGTGTGACTAGGGTTTACTATTCGGTAAATTTTTGCCCTATCCTGTGGCTACACCATCAATGTATGAGATGAGAATAGCCCTTTAAGAGTCAAGTATTTTGATATTGATGGTGTATGTGTGAGCAGGTTGCAGGATGCAGTAATGGTCAGGAAACAGAGCAAGAGTTAACTTGGGTTACTGGAACAGGTGTATACTCCATGCAGGGAGGAGGTAAGGTAAAACAGTTTGGTATACGGGATGGGATAAAGTGTATAATAGAGATAGCAACAGTTCTCAAGAGTTAACTTATCAGTCTGACGGCTTCCTAACTGAAGAGTCCACAAAAGGTTCGGTGGTGCCAACATGGTTAGCACGAGATGGATCCTGTGTTGTCCTGTAGGTGTCCTTGAGTCGAATCCCAATGGCAGCGGCTTGTCCTCGTCATCTTTAATGAGTTCCTTGGTCCGGGGTCTGCTGCGCAGGGTGCAATACAGTCCACAACACTAACAGAGCCTAATGTGGCTCGGCAGATGTATACCGGGGATGAGAGCCAGTTGTCAGTGAGTCACCTGGTCTTTCCTAAGCGGTGTTACTCACAGTCCCGGGGCGTCTGGCACCTCGGGTCAAAGGAGCCAGAGGGCACACGGCAAGATACTGGTCACAGTCTTTGTGACTTACCGCAGGGAAGCACGAGTGCGGGCCTGCGCTATTCCGGAGCTCAGTAGTCAGAGAACTCTCTTGTCCCTGCCACATGCTTTCTCTTCTTGCCAAGTCTGTCTGCTTACGTGCACGCTCAGGTTTTTTTTCAGTAGTTACTCTCCCTGGTCTGTCATGCAAAGGTCGGTCTGGGTCTCTAAGTTTTCCCCGGACAACAGAGGAGACAGCACTGACAGTTCCGAACTCGGCACAAGACAGGTACCCCTGGTCCGGTCCTTCTTCTTACACTCCCTCTCTCCTTTCTCTTTTCAGGTTGAATAGGCGAGGGCGGGGATGAGCCTGAACCCAATGGAGCAACTTCTTGGGGAACTTCAGGTGCCTGCTCCTCTTCTGGGCCTACATGTGGTATATCAGGGAATTCTTCTTCACAATCAACAGCTGTGGGAGGAGATACTTCGGGAGCATTCTGCACCTCCTCCACTTGATCATGATCTCTGGATAAGCAAGGACATTGCATGGACCACTCGAGTAGGGGCGTCCATCTCCCCTCAGATTGAACTTCATACACAAGACCTTCGGTGCTGATACTTCATTTCACTCTATATGGAGTCTTCTCCCATCGGTACTCCAGCTTGTCCCGAGGGCACTTGTCTCTGACCAACACACGGTTTCCAACTTGAAGAGCTGTCCCTCACAAGGAAGCTGTTTCTGTAAGCACAAGTTCCCAAAACTTAGTCTGCACGAGGCGGTGTAATGTTTGCAATTGGTGACGATGTTCTCGAACCCAGGTGAACACCCCTGTCTGCGGGTAGTCCTCCTCTGGATCCAATTCCAGTTCAGTAATCTCTCTTCCCGGTCGGCCGAATAGCAGGGTATATGGCGAGTACCCAGTGGTGCAATGTACTCGGTTATTGTACACCCAAATTAATTCAGCTATGAATTCAGGCCAACGGGCCTTTCTGTCTTCCTCTAGCATCCTCAACATTTGAATCAGAGTACGGTTGAACCATTCACAGGCTCCATTTCCTTGTGGATGGTAGGGCATCATCTGGGACTTGCCAAGCTGATAAATGTGTTGTAATTCTTCCATTACTTGCCCCTGGAAACAGGCGCCTCGATCAGCGTGGATCCTCTTCTGGCAGTCGTACAGTTGAATGAAATTCTTGCAAATGGCTTGTGCCGCTGATTAAGCAGTTTGATCCCGAGTCGGACTCACAACAGCGAATTTGTTGAAGTGGTCAATCATCACCGGGTAGTGTTCATATCCAAGGGAGGCCAGACCTATCGTCAGATAATCTATCATTAACATTTCCAGAGGAGCAGAAGTCACGATGGTCTGTGTGGGAGCTCGATTTTCAGGAGGTTTAGCTAACTCACAGCTTCTGCATTGTTGACATGCTTCTTCTACCACAACTTTTATTTGAGGATGGTAGACAAGCTTCTGTAGCCACTGAAAGGTCGTCTCTTGTCCGAAATGAGCTCCTCTTTCGTGCACCTCCGTGACCACCTTATGAAGCAGCATCTCTAGAATAACCACTTGCCAGGTAACACCCAGTTCCTGTTGCAGCTGAATTTTCCGGTATAACAGTCCATCTTTGATGTGGAGTCTTTCCCACTGTCGAAGGATCTGCAGAGTCCCTGGGGACAGGGCGTCTCTTTCTCATTGACTGGGTAGTTGTTTTAGGGTTACCCTCTGTCTCATTTGAGTGAGTTCCCCATCTTCCTGTTGTAATTGAAACCACTCATTATGGAGTTGTCCCAGACCACTTTCTCCGGACTCTGTCTGACTCTGTTCCTGCGTAGCCGCCAACGTCCTGGCGGAATGACGGAACTCAGGGATTTCTTCAGCCTCCAGTTCTTTATCCCAGTTGGGTCCAGGTCTCTCATGTGTTACTCATGACAAGGCGTCTGTGGGAGTATTCTCAGCTCCTATCTTGTAGGCAATTCTATATTGAAACTACACCATTCAAGCCACCCAGCGCTGCTCCAGAGCCCCTAGCCACACGTTTTCCAAGTGAGCCAAAGGGTTATTGTCATTGCGTACCAGGACTTTGGACCCGGACAAGTACTCAGCAAGCTTCTCAGTCATGGCCCACACCAACGCCAGCAGCTCCAGCTTGAATGAACTGTAGTTGTCGGGATTTCGCTCAGTATTGTGGAGGGACCAGCTCGCTTAGGAAATCACTTTCTTTTGCACCCTGAATTTGTGATAGGACAGCTCCAAGCCTATACAGACTTCCATCGGTGTGAAGAATAAATGGTAGGGAGAAATCTGCATAGGCCAGCACCGGTGCTTCAGTCAGAGACATCTTCAAAGCTCAAACCGCCTCCTCCTGGTGATCTCCCCATTGTATAGTTCTGTTCTTCGCATCAGACGGCACCCCTTTCAGCAGCTCCAGCATTGGGTTCACAATATGAGTGTAGTTCTTTACAAATCACCGATAGTACCCAGTAAGCCCCAGGAACGCCCAAACATCTTTCACAGTCTTAGGAGTGGGCCATTCCTGTACCACTGTGACCTTTTCATGGGACGGTCTCACCTCTTCAGCCAAGATGACATGTCCCAAATACTCAATCTGAGGGCGAAATAGATGACACTTCTGAGGCTTCACTTTCAGGCTGCTTCTGAAGATGACTCAACACCTGTTCCAGCCTTTTCAGATGTTTCTCAAATGTGGTGGCATACACAATATCATCCAGATAGATGAGAGTGGCCTCAAAATTTAAATCACCTAAACACGTCTCCATGAGTTGCTGAAAGGTCCTGGGGGCATTAGCAAGGCCAAACGGCATCAGATTGAATTCAAACAACCCCATGGGTAGTATAAAGGCTGTCTTCGCTCGGTCGTGCTCGGACATGGGTACTTGCCAATAGCCACTAGCTAAATCCAATGATGAGAAGTATTTTGTGCTTCCCAGGGCAGACAATGACTCTTCAATCCTAGGTAGAGGATGCAAATCTCGTACAGTGCAGGCATTCAATTTCCGAGAGTCCACACAGAAACGCAGGGACCCATCCTTCTTCCGCACCAACACAATGAGAGCCGCCCACGGACTCTGGCTTTCTCGAATAACACCACTCTGTAGCATTTGTGTAAACATACCCTTCATCTCTTGGTACATTTGCGGTGGGATCTGACAGTATCGTTCTCTTATGAGCATGCCATTTCCTGTGGGAATTTTGTGGGTGATTGCTGTAGTGCAGCCGAAATTATTATCATGACAGATACATCCTGATATCGCCCCAGCAGAGCTTACACCCATTGCACCTGTTGAGGTGAAAGTTCCTTGAGTTCAGTGTGCATTTTTTCCAAGATTAAGCTCGCCTCCTATAGGTGCCGGGGTTCCGATATGGTAGACATATCCACTGCCACTGTCCAAGGATCTCCTGGTTTCACTGTCAGTTGAATAGCCTGTGATGGTATCAACTCTTCCAACATGCCCAGAGTTTGCACCACTTCACTCCTGGGAGAAAGCATGAGGTTACCTTCTCCCAAGTTAACATACTGCACTGATACAGTTTTGTCATGCACAGTAGCTAACTTTCGCACCACGAGGAGCCCTGGAGGTAGCTGCTCCATCAAAGCTGGCTCTATCTGAATCTTGACTCCTTACAGGGGGTGCAAGCTCAGACGGGCAGGGTGAGCACGGTTTGGCCTGATGGCAGAACAAGGTTGGCTGAGGCTGGAATGATCACGTTTCCCAGCATCTTCCCATCACTAGAGGTTTCTTGGGCTTGGGACCCATGGATCAACTGCAGGAACATTCTCCTCTGAGGAGTATGAGGGTTCCACTGTTTCAGGAACACATCCATCGATTCATTGATAAGAAGCATGACCGCTGCCTGCATCTCTGGCAGTCAACACCACTCCCTTCCGGCCCAGATCTTTGCCACAAACAGTAACTCGCATTCAGACCACCTCTGCGACTGGGATGTGTAAATGATTAGCATACATCAACTTTATCACCGGGCCCCATTCGTGCCGCATTGTTTCAGGGAAATGTTGTCTGAAGTATGTCTCAGGCATCGTGGTCACTTGAGAGATGGTGTCAACCAAACAACGTATGGCCTGGCCATCCATTTCGGCCCAAATGAGAGGACACATGGAAACAAGACTTGTGGGACTTCTCATACTCCTTCTTGACTGTTCAGGCTCCAGGTGGCATCCCCCAGCCATGGATCCTCCTAGTTTAATGGATGGCGTTGAAGGGGTCGCCCCATTGTACACAACCCCGAGCCAAATGTCCAGTCTCACAGCAGTTATAGCATGTAGGCAGTTCTTCCCTGTGGGACGTTCTCATTTCCCTACGCAGCTCATGCCAGTTCTACCCCTGGACATGTTTGATGATGCTGTGGCTTTTTTCTTTGATTCCGACAATTCTTTTTGTATTTCCTGGATCTCTTTCCGCAGCTCTTCCCTCCATCCTGGTTCGGTGGCCATAGTCACAGATACCTCCCCGCTCCAGACCTTCCCCATCGGGACTGTCAACCCCTACTCCTGTTTGCGCACGCACCTCGCACCCGACTTCTAGAAAGGTCATGCGCGGATTCACCCACAAGCACTCCTGCAAGGCCTGTTTCAGTAGCGCATGTCTGAAGCCTCTCACCAACTGATCCCACAATACTACGTCGGTAGACCCTACGCCTACATCATCTTTCTTGAAAATTGCAGTATGGATCTCCTGTAGCACATTCATGTACTGGGTCACAGTCCCACCCTCTCTTTGAACACGGCTAAATAAATGAATGTGCAATTCCCCTACGTCCGTGGGGTCTCCATGCGTCTCCTCTAGTATTTGAAGCACCTTGTCAAAAGTGTCCCGCTCTTGGGGGTCTGAGCATGACTGTATTCCTTGCATCTCCATCCAGAGCCAACATGGCAACCTCTGCCTCTAATGCGTGGGTCATGGGGTGCATTCTCATCATTCCCCTGACCCGCTCAGACCAGTTGCAAAGCAGAGTGTTGCTACCAGAACATTTTGGGAGGTTATTTAACATGGCCCCCAGGGATATGCTGGACCTTGGTTTACTGGAACAGGGGTTTACTCCTTGCAGGGAGGAGGTAGGGTACAACTGGGGTTTAACAGCTTGGTGTACGAGATGGGGTAAAGTGTATAATAGAGATAGCAACAGTTCTCAAGAGTTAACTTATCAGTCTAATGGCTTCCTGACTGAAGAGTCCACAAACGGTACGTGGCGCCAACACGGTGAGAGCGGGATGGATCCGGTGTCGTCCTGTAGATGTCCTTGAGTCGAATCCCAACAGCAGCGGCTTGTCCTCCACATCTTTAACGAGTTCCTTGGTCCGGAGTCTGCTGCGCAGGGTGCAATACAGTCCACAACACTAACAAATCCTAATGTAGCTCGGCAGATGTATACCGGGGGATCTTTCCTAAGTGGTGCGTATTCGTTACTCAGAGGCCCGGAGCGTCTGGCACCTTGGGTCGAAGGAGCCAGTGGGCACATGGCAAGATACTGGTCACAGTCTTTGTGAGTTACTGCAGGAAGCACAAGCACATGACTGCGCTATTCCGGTCAGAGCATTCTCTTGTCTCTGCCGCCGCTGTCTCTTCCTGCCAGGTCTGTCTGGTTACGCGTGCGCTCAGGCCTTTTTCAGTAGCCACACCCCCTGCTATGTCATGCAAAGGTCGGTCCGGGTCTCTAAGTTTTCCCCCGGACAACAGAGGAGACAACCCTCACAGTTCTGGACCTGGCACAAGACAGGTACCCCCGGTCCAGTCCTTCTTCTTACATATGTAAGTCATACAACAGCTCAGCAGGCAGTTTCATGCAAGGTAGATTTAGAAGCAATATCTTAGCTAACAGTATTGCACATGAAATTACTGTTGGCCACTCAGCTGTTATTCTCATCAGAAGGCAGTGGCATAACTAGAGTCCAAAGACCCCCCGATGCAAAATTTGTACCTGGGCCCCTCTGGGTCCAGCAAAAGCATATATGTCCCCCATCCTAGTATATATGTCCCTTATCCTGGCTCTATCCTGGTATATATGAACCCCTTTCCCGATATATGTCCGCCATACTTGGCCCATCCTAGTACACATGCCCCCCCATCCTGGGTCCATCCGAGTCCTCCATTCTGGTATACAGTGGGTGTGGAAAGTATTCAGACCCCTTTACATTTTTCACTCTTTGTTTCATTGCCATTTGGTAAATTCAAAAAAGTTCATTTTTTTTCTCATTAATGTACACTCTGCACTCCATCTTGACTGGAAAAAAAGAAATATAGAAATTTTTGCAAATTTATTAAAAAAGAAAAACTGAAACATCACATGGTCATAAGTATTCAGACTCTTTGCTCGGTATTGAGCTAGTACAGACATGAGTCTTCTTGGGAATGATGCAACAAGTTTTTCACACCTGGATTTGGGGATCCTCTGCCATTCTTCCTTAGATATCCTCTCCAGTTCCGTCAGGTTGCATGATGAACGTTGGCAGAGAGCCATTTTCAGGTCTCTTACAAAGAACAAGTATGGAGAGCCACAAACCCTCATCAGCAACCATAACAAAGGGTGCAGGGAAACCATAGGCTCCTAGAAGATCAGAGAATCCGTAGAACTTCCGTAGGCCCAAATATCAGCAATTACAGTACAAAACAGTAGTTACTGTCAGCCAAAAGCACTTGAATGTGGCCGACATTCATAGTAGATCATAATTTTAGCTATACACAGCAGGGCTGAAGTACTGCTGCGTATGGCACAGGCGATCAGATGATCGCTGCTTCAAGTCCTAAGGGGACTATTAAATAAAGTAAATAGTGAGAAAAAAGGTTTTTTTTAAATCACAAAAGTTCAAATCACCCTCCTTTTGCTCCATTGAAAATAAAATAATTTTAAAAATTCAAATATTTGGCATAGCTGCGTTCAAAAATAAATTAGTCAGATAGGCAAACAGTGCAATGAGAAAAAAAATTGAAACACCAGAATTACATTTTCTGCTGCTGCAGCATTGCAATAAAATGCAATAAGAGGTAATCAAAACATCGTATCTACCCCAAAATGGTATCAGTAAAAATGTCCGCTCAGGGAACAAAAAATAAGCCCTCATACAGCCCTGGATTCCAAAAAATGAAAACGCTACAAGTCTTAGAAAATGGCGACAAATGTAAAAACTTTTTTCTAAAAATTTCAGAATTCTTTTTCACCACTTAAATAAAAAATAAACTATAGATGTTTGGTATCTGTGTATTCATACTGACCTGGGAAATCACTGTGCCAGGTCAGTTTCACCATAGTGAACATAGTAAATAGAAAACCCCTAAAACAATTGTGGAATCACACTTTATTTGCAATTTTACAGCATTTGGAATTGTATTCCCATTTTCTAGTACACTATATGATAAAATCAATGATGCCATTCAAACATACAACTCGTCCTGCAAATAAAAAGCCTTCAAAAAACCTTTATCGACAGAAAAAAAAAAAGTTATGGCTTTTGGACGAAGGGGAGGAAAAAACAAAAATGAAAAATGTGGGTAATTAGAGGATTTGTAGTATTGGGATTTGCATAAAATGTTTTCATTTAAATAAATATATTTTTAGGAAATTCGTCATAACTGGCAAATTTGAATTTCAAAAGATGTGCTCATTCCTATAAATGAATGAAAAAATAAATTAAATGAAGGAAAAATGTTCAAAATTACAGCTACTGCCTGTCCAATTAGTCATTTCTGGGACCGGCTCTACCTTAAAAAAAAGCAAAACATATTCGATTTTATAAAAATAATTGTTGCAGAAAGAAAATACAATTATATATAATTTCATTGTTTAGAAAATCTAAAAACAGTCACATATTCCTAAACATAAAAAATGCAAAAAGAAAGTGTCATAATACTGCAGATTGCATAAACAAGGTAAAAATATAATTTGAATAACCTAATTAAAAATATAATAGAAAGCTTTTAAGATCACATGTAAAAAATTTCAAATGTGCATGATCATTAACCCCTTCCTGACATCAGACGTACTATCCCGTCGAGGTGGGGTGGGCCCGTATGACCACCGACGGGATAGTACGTCATACGCGATCGGCCGCGCTCACGGGGGGAGCGCGGCCGATCGCGGCCGGGTGTCAGCTGCATATCGCAGCTGACATCCGGCACTATGTGCCAGGAGCAGTCACGGACCGCCCCCGGCACATTAACCCCCGGCACACCGCGATCAAACATGATCGTGGTGTGCCGGCGGTATAGGGAAGCATCGCGCAGGGAGGGGGCTCCCTGCGGGCTTCCCTGAGACCCCCGGAGCAACGCGATGTGATCGCGTTGCTGCGAGGGTCTCCTACCTCCTTCCTGGCTGCAGGTCCCGGATCCAAGATGGCCGCGGCATCCGGGTCCTGCAGGGAGGGAGGTGGCTTACCGAGTGCCTGCTCAGAGCAGACACTTGGTAAGCCTGCAGCCCTGTACAGCAGATCGTCGATCTGGCAGAGTGCTGTGCACACTGCCAGATCAATGATCTGTGATGTCCCCCCCTGGGACAAAGTAAAAAAGTAAAAAAAAAATTTTTCCACATGTGTAAAAAAAAAAAAAAAAATTCCTAAATAAATAATAAAAAAAATATATATATTATTCCCATAAATACATTTCTTTATCTAAATAAAAAAAACAAAACAATAAAAGTACACATATTTAGTATCACCGCGTCCGTAACGACCCAACCTATAAAACTGCCCCACTAGTTAACCCCTTCAGTAAACACCGTAAGAAAAAAAAAAAAAAAACGAGGCAAAAAACAACGCTTTATTACCATACTGCCGAACAAAAAGTGGAATAACACGCGATCAAAAAGACTGATATAAATATCCATGGTACCGCTGAAAACGTCATCTTGTCCCACAAAAAACAAGCTGCCATACAGCATCATCAGCAAAAAAATAAAAAAGTTATAGTCCTGAGAATAAAGCGATACCAAAATAATTATTTTTTCTATAAAATAGTTTTTATCGTATAAAAGCGCCAAAACATAAAAAAATGATATAAATGAGATATCGCTGTAATCGTACTGACCCGATGAATAAAACTGCTTTATCAATTTTACCAAACGCGGAACGGTATAAACGCCTCTCCCAAAAGAAATTCATGAATAGCAGGTTTTTGGTCATTCTGCCTCACAAAAATCGGAATAAAAAGCGATCAAAAACGGTCACGTGTCCGAAAATGTTACCAATAAAAACGTCAACTCGCTCCGCAAAAAACAAGACCTCACATGACTCTGTGGAGCAAAATGTGGAAAAATTATAGGTCTCAAAATGTGGAGACGCAAAAACTTTTTTGCTATAAAAAGCGTCGCTGGTTTCACACTTGCGTTTTTGTCTGCAGCGTTTTTTGCACAAAAAAACGCATGCGTTTTTTCCCTATATTTAACATTGAAAACGCATGCGGTTTTTTTGTACGCGTTTGGTCGCGTTTTCAAACGCATGCGGTTTTTTTCTGCATGTGTTCATTTTCAGAAATACAACCTGCAGTATTTTCTTGCGTTTTTAAGCACATGCGTTTGTTTGTGTTAAAAACGCATGCATTTTTATCGAAAAAAAACAGAAAACACACTGAAAAGCCACCCACCACCATCAAGGTGATAAAGGGATCCAAACCCTAACCCTAACTCTACCCCTAACCTCACCCCTAACCGTTTAATGAACATTTTCTGACAGTCATAGTGCCACGTATTTCAGTGCCACGTATTTCAGTGCCATGTATTTCAGTGCCACGTATCACGTATTTCAGTGCCACGTGTTTCAGTGCCACGTATTTCAGTGCCACGTATCACGTATTTCAGTGCCACGTATCACGTATTTCAGTGCCACATATTTTAGTACCACGTATTTCAGTTGCACGTATTTCAGTGCCACGTATTTCAGTGCCACGTATTTCAGTGCCACGTATTTCAGTGCCACGTATTTCAGTGCCACGTATCACGTATTTCAGTGCCACGTATTTCAGTGCCACGTATCACATATTTCAGTGCCACGTATTTAAGTGCCACGTATTTAAGTGCCACGTATTTCAGTGCCACGTATTTCAGTGCCACGTATTTCAGTGCCACGTATTTCAGTGCCACGTATCACATATTTCAGTGCTACGTATTTAAGTGCCACGTATTTAAGTGCCACGTATTTCAGTGCCACGTATTTCAGTGCCACGTATTTCAGTGTCACGTATCACGTATTTCAGTGCCACATGTTTCAGTGCCACGTATTTAAGTGCCACGTATCACGTATTTCAGTGCCACGTATTTCAGTGCCACGTATTTCAGTGCCACGTATTTCAGTGCCACGTATTTCAGTCACGTTTAGGGTTAGGGTTAGGGGTAGGGTTAGGGTTAGGGCTAGGGTTGGAGGTAAAGTTAGGGTTGGGGCTAAAGTTAGGGTTGGGGCTAAAGTTAGGGTTAGGGTTTGGATTACATTTACGTTTGGATTAGGGTTGGGATTAGAATTATGGGTGTGTCAGGGCTAGGGGTGTGGTTAGGGTTACCATTGGGATTAGGGTTAGGGGTGTGTTTGGGTTAGGGTTTCAGGTAGAATTGGGGAGTTTCCACTGTCCAGGCACATCAGGGGCTCTCCATGCGCGACATGGCGTCCAATCTCAATTCCAGCCAATTCTGCGTTGAAAAAGTAAAACAGTGCTCCTTCCCTTCTGAGCTCTCCCGTGCGCCCAAAAAGGGGTTTACCCCAACATATGTGTTATCAGCGTACTCGGGACAAATTGAACAACAACTTCTGGGGTCCAAGTTCTCTTGTTATCCTTAGGAAAATAAAAATTTGGGGGGCTAAAAATCATTTTTGTGGGAAAAAAAAGATGTTTTATTTTCACGGCTCTGCGTTATAAACTGTAGTGAAACACTTGGGGGTTCAAAGTTCTCACAACACATCTAGATAAGTTCCTTGGGAGGTCTAGTTTCCAATATGGGGTCACTTGTGGGGGGTTTGTACTGTTTGGGTACATCAGGGGCTCTGCAAATGCAACGTGATGCCTGCAGACCAATCCATTTAAGGCTGCATTCCAAATGGCGCTCCTTCCCTTCCGAGCTCTGTCATGCGCCCAAACAGTGGTTCCCCCCCACATATAAGGTATCAGCGTACTCAGGACAAATTGGGCAACAACTTTTGGGGTCTAATTTATCCTGTTACCCTTGTGAAAATACAAAACTGGGGGCTAAAAAATCATTTTTGTGAAAAAAAAAAGAATTTTTATTTTCACGGCTTTGCGCTATAAACTTTAGTGAAACACTTGGGGGTTCAAAGTTCTCAAAACACATCTAGATAAGTTCCTTGGGAGGTCTAGTTTCCAATATGGGGTCACTTGTGGGGGGTTTGTACTGTTTGGGTACATCAGGGGCTCTGCAAATGCAACGTGACGGCTGCTGACCAATCCATTTAAGTCTGCATTCCAAATGGCGCTCCTTCCCTTCCGAGCTCTGTCATGCGCCCAAACAGTGGTTCCCCCCCACATATGGGGTATCAGCGTACTCAGGACAAATTGGAAAACAAATTTTGGGGTCCAATTTATTCTGTTACCCTTGTAAAAATACAAAGCTGGGTGCTAAAAAATCATTTTTGAGAAAAAAAATAAAAATTATTTTCACGGCTCTGCGTTATAATCTGTAGTGAAACACTTGGGGGTTCAAAGCTCTCAAAACACATCTAGATAAGTTCCTTAGGGGGTCTACTTTCCAAAATGGTGTCACTTGTAGGGAGTTTCAATGTTTAGGCACATCAGGGGCTCTCCAAATGCAACATGGCGTCCCATCTCAATTCCAGTCAATTTTGCATTGAAAAGTCAAATGGCGCTCCTTCCCTTCCAAGCTCTGCCATGCGCCCAAACAATGGTTTACACCCACATATTGGGTATCATCGTACTCAGGACAAATTGCACAACATTTTTTGGGGTCCAATTTCTTCTCTTACCCTTGGGAAAATAAAAAATTGGGGGCAAAAAGATCATTTTTGTTAAAAAATATGATTTTTTATTTTTACGGCTCTGCATTATAAACTTCTGTGAAGCACTTGGTGGGTCAAAGTGCTCACCACACATCTAGATAAGTTCCTTAGGGGGTCTACTTTCCAAAATGGTGTCACTTGTAGGGAGTTTCAATGTTTAGGCACATCAGGGGCTCTCCAAACGCAACATGGCGTCCCATCTCAATTCCAGTCAATTTTGCATTGAAAAGTCAAATGGCGCTCCTTCCCTTTCAAGCTCTGCCATGCGCCCAAACAATGGTTTACACCCACATATGGGGTATCAGCGTACTCAGGACAAATTGCACAACATTTTTTGGGGTCCAATTTCTTCTCTTACCCTTGGGAAAATAAAAAATTGGGGGCGAAAAGATCATTTTTGTGAAAAAATATGATTTTTTATTTTTACGGCTCTGCATTATAAACTTCTGTGAAGCACTTGGTGGGTCAAAGTGCTCACCACACATCAAGATAAGTTCCTTAGGGGTCTACTTTCCAAAATGGTGTCACTTGTAGGGGGTTTCAGTGTTTAGGCACATCAGGGGCTCTCCAAACGCAACATGGCGTCCCATCTCAATTCCAGTCAATTTTGCATTGAAAAGTCAAATGGCGCTCCTTTCCTTCCGAGCTCTGCCATACGCCCAAACAGTGGTTTACCCCCACATATGGGGTATCAGCGTACTCAGGACAAATTGTACAACAACTTTGGGGGTCCATTTTTTCCTGTTACCCTTGGTAAAATAAAACAAATTGGAGCTGAAATAAATTTTGTGTGAAAAAAAGTTAAATGTTCATTTTTATTTAAACATTCCAAAAATTCCTGTGAAACACCTGAAGGGTTAATAAACTTCTTGAATGTGGTTTTGAGCACCTTGAGGGGTGCAGTTTTTAGAATGGTGTCACACTTGAGTATTTTCTATCATATAGACCCCTCAAAATGACTTCAAATGAGATGTGGTCCCTAAAAAAAAATGGTGTTGTAAAAATGAGAAATTGCTGGTCAACTTTTAACCCTTATAACTCCGTCACAAAAAAAAATTTTGGTTCCAAAATTGTACTGATGTAAAGTAGACATGTGGGAAATGTTACTTATTAAGTATTTTGCGTGACATATGTCTGTGATTTAAGGGCATAAAAATTCAAAGTTGGAAAATTGCTAAATATTTCAAATTTTTCGCCAAATTTCCATTTTTTTCACAAATAAACGCAAGTTATATCGAATAAATTTTACCACTAACATGAAGTACAATATGTCACGAGAAAACAATGTCAGAATCGCCAAGATCCGTCAAAGCGTTCCAGAGTTATAGCCTCATAAAGGGACAGTGGTCAGAATTGTAAAAATTGGCCCGGTCATTAACGTGCAAACCACCCTTGGGGGTGAAGGGGTTAAGGCTACGTGCACACATGGCGGAAAGTCCTGCGGATTTTTCCAGACTGATTTTGGTAAATCCGCAGGTAAATCGCACTGCGGATTACCTGCGGAAGTACTGCGGATTTACCGCTTTTATTATGATTTTTGTGCGGATTTCACATGCGGTTTTACACCTGCGGATTCCTATTATGGAGCAGGTGTAAACCGCTGTGGAATCCACACAAAGAATTGACATGCTGCGGAATAAACAACGCTACGTTTCCGCACGTTTTTTTCCACAGCATGTGCACTGCAGATTTTGTTTTCCATAGGTTTAAATGGTACTGTAAACTCAGGGAAAACAGCTGCGAATCCGCAGCATCAAAACCGCTGCGGATCTGCAGCAAAATCCGCAACGTGTGCACATACCCTAAGAAAAGGAAAACTGCTTGGTTTGTACTAGTTAATTTGCAGAAATTGTTTTCCTGGCAAGCTAAATATGGCCCTTCCAAGTGCAGGCCCACTGAGTTTTATCAATAACAGAAAGTGGGAAAGATTTTATATCTCTTAGGGTTCATGTCAGTAAACCTAAAATGTCAATATACTTTGCAAGGATTGCAAAATAACTTGCATATTTGCATTATCATAATAACTGGTATATGATACAGCATAAACAATACTTCCTTTAATACAGGTAGGTCAATAGTCCTTCTACAGCATTTACATGTGGTACTCCTAATCCCATCTTGGTCCATTTTAATGATATCTCCGAGTTTGCTGTGAAAACTAAACAATAAAATGTGATGCAATGCTCTGGAGCAGGCTTCCACAATATACAGCCCGTGGGCCGCTTACGTCCTGCCGAAGGATGTTGTGTGGCCCACGGAGAACGGTGAGACTCCGGTTCTTAGCTCCTGTCACGCTGTGTGAGGGAACAGCTAGGTGCACAAGAACGGGAAGAGGGTGGGGAAGCGCAAACACTAGGAAAGGTGGGAGTAGAGGCCACTTGGCATATCTGACATCACCTTGACCCCCCCTAACGTACCTTAGTAGGTTCCGCACCTTTCGCCGAGCAGGAGCCTAATCCCTGACTGCCCCTAGCAATAGGCACTGGATAGGAAGGGGGTGAGGTGAGCGCGTTTCAGCCCCCACTACAACTAAAGACAAAATGGGAACACAAATGAGTTAATACACTTAGCTTGCGAAGACACATTTCGAGATTCTAACCAGGTTATAGGCCCCCCTTATATTGAGCTTGGAAAAAAACCTTAGCGACCACAATCTGGCTGAATAAATCTGGAATCAGAGGAAGTGGATATGGATCTCGGATAGTAATTAGATTCAATTCCCGGAAATCTAAACAGGGATGGAGAGTGCCATCTTTCTTCTTCGCGAAAAAGAATCCTGCCACCATGGGTGAAGAGGATGGTTTGATATGTCGCTTCTCAAGACTCTCAGTAATAAAATCTTTCATGGTTTGTCTCTCAGGGCCAGAAAGATTGTACAGCCTGAACTTGGGTAGTTTAGCTCCAGGAGTCAGGTTAATAGGACAGCCATATGCACAAAGGGGAGGCAAATCCTCACACCCCTTCTCAGAAAATATGTCCTCAAAACCAGACAAAAACACAGGTAAGGTCCCTGTACATACTGCAGAAAGTGAAATGTTTAAGCAGTTCTCATGGCAGTAATCTCCCCGCTCCACAATTTCTCTGGATTGCCAATCCACTATCGGATTAGGTTTCACCAACCAGAGTAAACCCAGTACAATTGGTGTGGGGAGACCCTCCAGGACATAACAAGGAATTACCTCATAATGAAAAGACCCCGTCAAAGCTCTCTGTGCAAGTGGTGCTGAGTCAATTGCGTAAATAGGAATGGGCTTAGCTAAGGTAGAGCAAGCAAGCCCATGAGTTCTAGTAAACTCCGCATCCACCATGCTGACTCCACCTCCACTGTCTACAAACACAGAAATTCTCTCAGTCCTGGTTTCTAGCACCACCTCTGCTGTCAGGACAAACCGAGAATTACAGATTGAAGACGAACATACTTCTTGATTATCCAACTCCAGACTCCCAGGTGTTAATTGAGTTTCTTTTTGCTTAAGAATCAAGGGACAGGCCCCAATAAAATGTCTCTTCCTCCTACAAAAGAAACACATGCCCTTTTTCTTGCGAATCTCAGGGGACAAATATGATGCAAAAGCACCTCCTAACTGCATGGATTCTTCTAACTCCACAAGTACTGGCTCACCCCCAGACCATCCCCCAGCACACAAGTATTGACCCAGAAAGAGGGCTCAGGAGAAGGTGGTCTTACCCACCTATCCCGCAGGTGTCTTTCCACACGTATAGCCAATGACATGGCAGCCTCCAAGGACTCTGGGGTTTCGTACACTACCAAAGCATCTTTCAACCTTTCTGTAAGGCCTTGACAAAATTGGCTTCTAAGAGCCAGGTCATTCCATTTGGTATTGGTTGCCCACCGGCGGAATTCAGAGCTATAAGTCTCCACTGAACGATTTCCCTGCTGAAGGTGATGCAGCCTGGATTCAGCCAAGGAAATTCAGTCAAGCTCATCATAGCTAAGGGCTAAAGCCCCCCAAAAAACCTCTATCGACTGGAGACAAATGTAACCCTGTAGGAAATAAAAAGCCCAGGACATAGGATCCCCTTGTAACAGTGAAATCACAAATTCCACTCATTGCTCCTTATCTCCAGAGGAGTAAGGACAAAGTTTAAAATACAATTTATATCTGAGCAGGAACCTAATCCCTCACTGCCCCTAGCGATAGGCCATGGATAGTTAGCCCCCACTACAACTAAGGACAAAGTGGATACATAAACGAGGGAACACACTTAGCTTGCGAAGACACAAGAGAGATCACGCCAACAATCCTTCAAGAGAACTCCAAGAAGACACTAGTTGACTACTAGCACTTCCAATCAGGACAGAGGAAAATAGAGATATCACCAGCGCCTTACTCAATAGACTAAAGGTATTTAAACCTCCAGCAAGGGTGTGTCAATCAGCAGCAGAAGGTGGAGGTCACCACTAGGTATTAGAGGGAACAGAGATGCAAAGATCAAGAAGGTACTTGCAGAGTCAAGCACAATGACCTTCTACAGCTGGATCCAGACTGACTGTCTGTCACACCTGACACACCCGAGACACCTCCCTATTATCAACTGTATTCTTGTCTTTCAGACGTGAATAAGGTTAAACACTTTGGTGCCGAGACAGGGGCAGAGTAGTGCCATGGGGAAGGGCAGCGTGTGAGGGACATTATGGAGAGTGGCAAAGTGGGGAAAATATTACGGAGAGGTGTATTGTCGGAGGGACATTATGGAGAAGAGCAGTGTAGGGGAGACACTATGGAGAGGGGCAGTTTAGGTGGCTTTACAGAGGGAGTTTAGTGTGGGGGAATATTGTGGTGAGAGGCAGTGTGGGAGGAAAGTTTGTGCAGGAAGCACAGGGAGTGGCAATTATTTTTTCAGGGGCACAGCAGCAGAGATATTTTTAGTTATGGGGCAGTATAATGATACTTTTGTAGGGAACTGTGGTAGTAAGTGCTGCTGAAGACAGAGAAGTTGGAAATTTGCAGATGTGAGTTCTGGGCATTAGGGTTGAGCGACTTTTGCTTTTTTAGGATCGAGTTGGGTTTTGTGAAACCCGACCTTCTCGAAAGTCGGATCACGTGAAATCGGCCGATTCTACTGTAAAGTCGGGTTCCGGACCGGAACACGAAACCCAATGCAAGTCAATGTGGATTATTTTTTACATTTACTTAATATCTCTCTCTCTCTCTCTCTCTCCCCTCCGTGCAAAGCATATGTTGTGTTTGACTGCGGAAATCACTGCAGCCCAAACGGTAATATGGCTCTATGACGCCGCAGAAACCAGGCGGGAACCTATGTCATCACGCTGTCCACACTCCTTAATTGGCCAAAAAAATGGCGGGGAAGGCGTCATACAAAACGCGACTTTGGCGCCAAGATCGCCGACCACGTGGCCGATCCCACGCTGGAGTCGGGTCGGGTTTCACGAAACCCGACTTTGCCAAAAGTCGGCGACTTTTGAAAATGAACGATCCGTTTCGCTCAACCCTACTGGGCATGAAATCTAATTTTGGAGACAAAAGCGATGGCAACAACTTCAATCAAAGAAGTCACCTATAAGGTACCTGTGTGGATGTTTATTTGTGATACTATTTCTCATCAGTACTCTGGTTCCTGTATGGTCGACAGTCTGATGATAGCTGGTAACAAAAACTCCCAGTATGTTCCTACAAATGTTAAATACACACTGAGAGTTGCAGGATTTAGCCAACTTAAAGGATTGTGGTCGGCTGCAACAGTGGATTCTTGCCATAGAGGTATGGCTGAAATCTTTTTATGGCACAGCATTCTTTTTCTATTGTGGCGTATAGCCTCACCTGATCCAACAGCTTTTGGGAAACATAGACTAGAACTTGTTTCTGACCGTCGTCCCCCCCACTTGACTGATTACGGCTCCCAGTCAGGTATCTAATGCATCTGTTTGGACAACGAACCTGGGGCGGAAGTCAGGAGCAGTCAGGACTGGGCTTTGGGCTAACTTTTTTTTTCAACTGGAGAAATGTGGAGTCACCTTCTGGGGTCCACATGAGATTGTGGGCATATCTTTTGGCGGTGTGGTCAGTGAGGGGCTTTGCTACGGTGCAGTAATTGGGGGTAAATTGTCTTTAATAGTTTGCGGTCCCTAGGAATGTGCAGACCTATTCTTGATTGGCTGGGTGAGGCTACTGCATAATGGCTTCTACTTTTACAGGTTTGAAATGAATGCACCCACTTCCGGAGCGGTGTAATTCAGGTAGACCTTGGCACACTTCTGACATCCCTCTGATAACTGGTCCACCATCCTTCGGAAGGTAACCACGGCATTCTTCATGCCAAATGGCATGCTGGAAAACTCATACAGGTAAAAATGGTGATAAATGCGTACTTCTCTTGAGCCTCTTTTGTGAGTGTGATCTGGCCGTATCCTGGGGTGAGATCAATGGTACAAATGAACCGAGATCCTCCTAATCTGTCTAGTAGTTCATCCAACCAAGGAATGGGGTAGGCATCTATAATGGTGATCCCATATTCAACATGTCATCCACCTTAGCCTTAATTATTGCCAACACTTGAAGTGTCACCTGATAGGCGGGTTGTCTCAGTGGAGTGGCTACCCCTGTGTTGACTTGATGCTGGACCAGGGGTGTTCGATGACACCAACTCATGAAAAGGGAGCCATATGTTCCAAGCAGTTTTGTTAACTGCTGCTTCTGCAATGGACCAAGCCACTCCCCCAATGGGACATCCATTTCCCCATTCCTCTTTTGGATTCTACCAACAAATCCAGGATCTAGGCCATATATGGGTCATCTAAAGGGAGACAACAAACACCGTTGTTGCCTTTCCTAAGCTATTTCTAAATTCCCATCTTTTCCCTAAACTTTTGGATATAATCCAGAATGGGAACCTCTTCTGTGGAAAAAGTGCCCTCCCAATTCTCTCACACCAGCTTCAAAGGCCCTTGTACTTTTTGGTTGTATAGCAATTTAAAGGAAGAGAACTCAGTAGAATTCTGTGGCACCTCCCAGTAGGCGAAAAGAAGCTGCTCCAGGTTTTTCTCTCAGTATCCCTCTTGAACTGCACATGCAAACTAATGAGCTCCTTGATTGTTCCACACAAGTTAGTTTCAGTGTGATAGGAGGTGGTACCCATGGGGAGGACCCCATGTTTCTCCCAGAGGGTCTGAATCAGCTCGCCTTGGAACTGGATCCCCTGGTCAGTTAACACCTCCTGTGGAAACCCTGCTTTACTAAAAATGTCCAGTAGAGCTTGAGCCACATGCTCCAAATCTATAAATGACAGAGCAGTGGCCTCTGGTAGTGGATGGCAAAGTTGACTGGGTGAGAATGAATTTCTTTCTGCTGTGGCTGGGGACAGCTAATGGGCCCACTAAATTGATGGCAACCATCTAAAATGGTTCACCTGTCAACAGCATGCTTTGGAATGGGGCACAAAAGGGTGCTCCCTCATCCGTTAATAAACCAGACAAGAGGCTCAGTATTTCCTTACCTCTTGAATGACCCTTGGCTAAAAGAAACTGTGCAGCAGATGAGCCTGGGTCTTTTTGACCCCATGTGTCCAGCTGCAGGGACATCATGGGCCAAGTGCAGAAGTTGGGGTTGGTACTGCTGTGGTACCATGAGCTGATGGACATTGATGCAAGGTTTCTCTGGGCAGGATGTGGGCTTTTTCCAATATAAGAGCCCATTTTCCCATCTATACACCTCCCCTGATTTCTTTCCCACGTCAGTCAATCGTACTATGAACAAGCTCTAGGGTGGGGTCCGTGAGCTGGGCTGCCCTAAAATTCTTGCAATCTATCTCTGTGTCACGATTATGTTGTCATGTGGTCTGAGGCCAGGAGCACTTTCCCTGTTCTTAACGCTAGAGGCGCCCTAGCTTGCCCTGCTACCTGAGTTACTTCTGATGTTGAAGATGCCTTAACTTCTGAATCTGTCCTTAGCCTGAACCCTTGCCCCACGCAGGGAAGGGGAGAGTAGTAGTGTACCATAATACACCAACCAGACTAATAAGGCAATATGAACAGGGGTAATGAAAGATACCAAATATACCCACATAAACAGCAAAGGAATGTGGAGGATGGGTTTAAACCAAAGTAGGAGAATAAAGGGAATGATCACACACTCAAAATCTAGCAACAGTTAAACCCACCAACTGCGTACTCTAATAACCACTAACAACAACCTCCAGCAAAAGCTCACTCTGATAATGAGTGCTAGCCAGGACCCAGTTCAAGTAGGAGATGGGAGTGGCTAACCATGCACAGCTGAGAGTATAAACTTTCCAGGAGCTATCAACTGAGCAGATTAACCCCTGCATTGCCAAAATAAATTTACACCATTTAATATGAAGGTGTAATGCTTCTAACCAGTGCAGGAGTAGAAGAAATGAAACACTGCAGTCCTCTGGCTCCTCTTAGTCGCAGTAAACCCGTGACACTCCCCCAGTCAATGGCCACAGTTTGATCATGTGTTCTCACCACTGTCAGCTCAGAGGAGGATGATGGAAGCTTGGAGCATTGGTTATCCTTTGGAGAGGTGGCAGAAGGATCCACATCAGAGGGTTGCTTAGCTTGGCTGTGGGTGAAGACTGTGACAAATTGGCAGGACAGTCCTTGTCTTAGGTCATTCCCTAAAATACAAGGCGTGAGGATGCAGTCCATGAGCCCCACTTTGACCTCTCCCTGGTCGGTACCCCAGTCCAACTGCACACATGCTAGAGGTATGTCTGAGCTCTAACCTCCAGCCAGGGAGATGGTTATTTGGCAGCCTGGTAAATAGTGCCCTGGTGGGACAATATTTGGGCTTACCAGGGTGATGGAAAACCCAGTGTCCCGAAGTCCCTGGGCCTGGATATCACCAACTTTGACTGGTTGGATGTGGAGATGGAGATTGACTGGTGTAGGGTAGCCAACCCATCATAGATTATGGATGGGATATATCACTTCCTTTGCTGCTATTGTATCCCAGGGGTAACATCCCTCAGACCTTGCTGGCTCATTTTGGCAGATGTTGACCAGCTGCAGTAGCACACAGTATCTAGGCATGGGCCCCGACCCTGGGGACAAACTTTGGCCATGTGTCCAAGGTGCCCACACATATAACAGTGCAGGGTAGTTGTATAGTCCTGCTTAAGTGACTGGTAGCTGGTGGAATCTTTGGTTGAGGGGTCATCTAGGATTGGTGGGCATATCGGGTCTCCAACGGGGTCGGTTGATTATTAACTTGTCGGCTAATCAGGCAATTTGCTATGGGGTGTCGGGCTTCTGGTTGGCTACCCTCTAGTGTTGAGCAATACC